>NC_138224.1:13457660-14057660 GCF_964197995.2 Scardinius erythrophthalmus | reverse complement strand
AAAAGCGCAAATAATTGGTTTAACGTGACCTTGTCCCTAAAATTAACAAGAAACAATTTGTCTCCATGAGAGAAGCAGCCTGTAGCCCGAGCAAGGTCATCTGAGGCATCAGACATAGGCTACAGTCACCTGACTCACCTCTGCTATAATCCACTGTTGTCTTTAGGGACTGTAATGCCTCTTACACATGTGGGAAGGTTCTGCCAATTATATTTATAGACATTCTTAACATAGGCCTAATGAATTTTAAACTACAACTAACTAAACTATATATATATATATATATATATATATATATATATATATATATATATATATATATAGGCTATACCAAAAATCACATCAACAGCATACTGTATATATATATGTTGATGTGATTTTTGGTTTTCACATACAGGTTAAATACAGCTTTTTATAATTATGTTTTGTCATAGGCAATAAATTCCTGGTTTAAGGTGGCACTTGTCACGCTGTGACTCGCTCACGGATCTTGAAAAGCAACAGCTGTAAATTCCTTTTTAGTGAATTCTATTTAAAAAAAAGCCAATCACAGATGTTTTAAAAAATAAATAAACATATAGAAAGAAAGAATAAACAATAAAAAATAGGCTATATTTGGGGTGTGCAACATTGGACGTATGGCAATTGTCCGTCTCTTGTATTTCATTGCTTTTATATAGCCTAAAGAAATTACAAATAGCGTATTATGGTAATATTGAAAAATATTCTTTACATCAAAAGGCATATAAACATAATAAAATTAAATTAAATTAAAATTACATGTAGCGTGGATTGTGATAAATATATGTGTCTTATCAAAACAAACAAATAAACAAAAACAACAATATAGCTATTTGACACGACCTTAAGAGAGCGCTCGCGTTTCTGACCACGTGATACGATTCCTGGAAAGTTCCTGGAAATTAGTCTTTTGTATACCAGTCATTTTAAATGTGGATTAAGTCGTTAACGACGAGCGCACACACATACACACACACACACACACACACACACACACACAAAGCAGAAAAAAAGATTCGTTGGAATATCGCTAAACTGCTGGAGAAAGTAATTATATGTGTCCTGCTCGCTTGGCGCGCGCTTTACGCGTTTGGACGTTTGTAGACAGAGTGGAGTGTCGCTGCCGAGACAATCAATGCGAATACAAGGAAAAACGCGTCCCGACCTGCTGAGCATCAGGGCGAGCTGGTCGTCTGACAGTGAACCGATCAGTGTTTCCCATTAATAAATGATGGGTCTAAATCATGGTGCTATTGAACGTCTGTAACGCGAAACGCGCTGGACTTAATTGCTTATTGCTTTCACTTAGACAAGAGGTAAGTGATGTGCGCTTTCTCCGACTGTCGCTTTTCGGGCTCAAGTTTATGTTCAAAATATGTTCTTCTTTATTTATTGTGCTTCATTATGTCTCAGATAGCAGCTACATCAAAGGATTCGCGCATGTAGAAGTATTTTAATTTACACGTTTTGTAGAAAATACTTTCGTTGATCTTATTTGTCACACTATCATTTACCAGGAGCTGTCAATGCAGTTTCCTAGGAAAGCCAGTTCTGCGTATTTGCCGTCTCTTAAAGGCAGCCTTTGTTTTGTATTCCTCATGCACGTGCGCAACGAACCATTCACTCGAAATAAGGACGGAATATTTTATAACGTTTATGAAGCTCATGTTTATGAAGTTAACGTTTATGAAGTTTATGACAATTGTCATTTCGTTATTTTATCCAATTAAAAAACAACAACAGAACAAAATAATAGCATTTATGGCTGACCTTTGTATTATTCAAAGGAGATTAACACGGAATGACCACTTTGATGTATCACTTTATGCGTGTATTTCAAATAACCAATTAGAAATGAGCTGCAGGGGTGAAATCGCTTTCAAATGCGAGCACCACCCTCCTGGGTGAGGTGACAGTAGAAGCTGTAAGGCTGTAGCCAAATTTAAAGGATTTACTGGACAAAAACAATTTGGAGGTAAGAAGAAAGAGTAATTTCAAATATTCCTTATAACTTCTTTTGCGATCATGATAATGTAGCCTATGTTAAATGGCAGAACTAAAGCATTCACACAAGCTTTTCGTCTAGGTTACGTGTTAAAAACTATAAATAAAAAAAATGTCTAAATAGACGGGAAGGGTTGAAACATGCACTTTCCATTCTGCTGGACACACAAATATTGAACAAAATAGAAGAGTGTTGCTACACTTACCATAATTGTTGTGAGTGACTAACATGCACACACTGTCTGTACTGTGTTTAGCTTAACTTAGCTGCTGTCTGTGTTTAGTGAATTTCTATTTGTTTCAAATTGTATGTTATTTTTAACGTTTCCTAAGTGGACCAGGTTGAATTAAAGGGGTCATGAATTGAGAAATACAATTTTCCTTGATTTTTGGACATGATAAAAAGTTGTATGGAAAAACATCCTGTAAGTTTCAGAACTCAAAACTTCCCTGTTAGTCCAAAAACAGCTTTTATTGAAAGCAAGCTCCAAAAAATGACTAGTTTCAGATTCTGTCACATTATGACATAATAGTGTGATCTAAGGGGTTGTTCACAGAGAATGCATTTTTCCAATCCAATGCGCTACTTTTCCATTGTTTTTCAATGTAAACACGCGCTCTGCGGACGAATATTGCTGTTTATGCGTCATAAAATCAATCCTAAACCGCCAACTTCACATTGTTTCTCGATAGTAGCATGAAAATAATCTGCTATTTAAATTGTGATTAAATTATATACAGAAAGCAATCAAAGAACCCTCCCTTTATAATCGCTGGAGCTGTCAATGATTGAATTCTGGACTCTCGCTAAAACGCTGTCTATACTGCACAATGAATTTCTTATTTACATCAAATCAATGCGAATATAAGGAAATGACGAGATCACTGCATTCATGCGCTCAACAGACATGTCTGTCATAGGCTGCAATGCAACCTTTCATGCCTTATCACAATTAGCTCTACAGCTGTAATAGTAAAAACGTAGTAATAGCCTATTGTTTCAACAGAGTTCCACATGTAATAGCCTACTTATTTCATATGCAAAGATGCTAGCCAATCATATCAGTGTGCGTTTACATTTAACTCTCACATCGGACACGCCCCTTCCATCATAGGGCTAAAACCAGAGTCGAAATGGCCTTTTATTTCTAAATGATGGCAATTTTTGATGTAAAAATCGTATAACATTATAAGTGCACCCCAGGAAACATTATAAAATTATATAAAAAATGCAGTTTTAAATGTTTAAAAGGAAATGCGGGTGATGTGGGATCATGATGGTTTGATTACCACAAAAATTTAAAACGACCACGTATAGTGTTACAAACAGGTGGAAGATTGTAACAATAGCACTCTTTGTAGGCTATTATTCATTAATTTACACAGTTCAGAGATAAACAACTTTAATTTCCAGTTTTAGCCTATATGGGAATATTAACAACGTTTGAAAGACAAAATAGCGTCATCGTTACAGACCTTGAAACAAAACATGTTACAACACATGTTATATTCTCTTTAATAGGCTAATGTAACACATTCTGTCGTCTAAAACATATATGTATTTTTCAGATCCGCGCAGCCAAACAAAATCCACGGGCGCTTTGGAAGACTTCTCACATGTTTTGGTTGATTGTAAGAGTCAGTCGTCTTTGAGGGATAATTATAGACATTGACTGGATGCAGAACGCGGTTCTCCAATGACCTGTCACTCATCCGACTCCACGGAAAGCATCGAGAATGAAAGAAGATCGCAAACCGAAACCCAAGTCACGGAGTCCGGACAGAGTCGCATTGCCACTGCCATGAGAGACCTTAAAAACACTGGTAAACGTTTACTGCTCGTTTCCATACTCTATTCATTTGTTCCTGTACCACTGACTGGATTAATGTTGTAGGCTACAAACACAGCCACAGGCAGTGATTCATATAGCCTACATAACAAACTAATCATTATTTTAAATGCGTCGAATGTGATGTTAAAAGTGATAATAGCGAAGATTTAAAGTGATAATTAACCCTCTTGAAGGTCGTTTTTTAGAGTTTGTTGATGTTTTCAAAGCAGCTTCATTTTTTGAATGTCATATGGTTGAAAATGTTGCTTCAGGACTGCTGTTTATTTATTCATTTATGTGATGTAATTTGCATCTAGTGTGTTTTTTGGTGTTGTTATATGAGAGAAATATAAGAGAGGTGAATGTCAACAAAAAAGTAAGCCTAAAAACGAGTAATTCGTTTTTCCTTAAAGGGGCAATTTTCATCACCTTTGGATTTTTATATTTAGTATAATTTTTTTTAGCCTTTTTATGTCAATACTCAATGTCAATTTAATAAATGCATTAATCCATATAAGGAGATTGGGAATATGTGTAATAAAATGAATTCAAGACAGTATTAAGAATTATTACAAATACCTTTCTGTGGCATTTTTCCCACAAACCCCCCTTTCTGACCCTGATATGAAGTATGTAAGTGAATGCAATGCAAGTAGGAACTACGTGAATTTCCTGACAAAAGCCTTTACTGTTTACATTTTCTGTTTGCTTTTGTGCAACAAAAGAGTGACATTATCATGTCTGTGAAGCTTTTGTTATGTTTCCTGGCCTGGCTAGAACATGTGCCCTCAATTGCTTATGTCCCTTTCTGGTTTCAATTGCACAAACACATTCAGTCCAGCACTGCACTGTATATAAAAGAAAAGCAAGATACAGTAATTAAAATGCTGCAACGAGATCCATTTTTATGTTTGTTTGCTGCTGAGAAAAAAAACGATTTGAGTAGCTTTTTTGGGAACATCTCTCAAGCATCTGCCTGTAAAAAAATGTCAAGTACTCCCAAGATGAAATAGTCAGATGGTCTAGTTCAGTATTTCAGGAAAGATGCGTCATTTTTGTTGACGTATTTGCTGTGTTGTTTAGTCCTGCTGTGCCACAGTTGCCATAATGTTTTTAATTAATGTTAATTTAACAGCTCATTTGGGAAGTGCTTGGTTTTTGCTACATTATTAGATGCAAATTAGTCATGGCTTTGTAAGCATGTCCTTTGAGGGAAACATTATGCGTCTCATATTACACAAGCAAACGACTGAAACAAATACTGTGGAACAGGATACGTATGACCATCTGTGTGTCTTCTTTTCTTGGAAGCAGGCTGGTATTGGGGCAGCCTGACAGCCAACGAAGCCAAGGAGATCCTGCAGGACACGTCGGAGGGCACGTTTCTGGTCCGGGACAGCTCTCAGAGGGACTACCTTTTCACCATCTCCGCCATGACATCTGCGGGACCAACCAACCTGCGTATTGAATACAAGGACGGCAAGTTCAAGCTGGACTCTGTGGTGCTGGTCAAGCCCAAACTCAAGCAGTTCGACAGCGTCGTCCATCTCGTGGAGCACTACGTGCAGCTGTCCCGGACGTCTTGTAAGGACAGGACTACCCCTCTCGCCCCATCCAATGGCACAGTGCAGCTGCTGCTCACTACTCCGGTGTACACGGCCACACCGTCTCTGCAGCATCTGTGTCGTATTGCCATCAATAAAACCACACGGCGAGTACAAGAACTTCCTTTGCCTAACCGGCTGAAGGATTACCTGACAGACTACACCTATAATGTATAGAACCGTGTGAACGACAATGACCATAAGTGCTGTGGTTCTATGGATCATAGACCCAGTGATAATGGGGTGCTAATGTCCAGTTTAGGATCATTTATTTGCCTGGGAGGGCTCCTTGTGCCCAAGGACTACTTTAATGTGATAGTTCAGCCAAAAATGTAATTAATTACTCACCCACATGTTGTTCCAACCCAAACCAAAACCATGTTGTTTGATGTCCTTTCTTCTCTGGAACACAAAAGAAGATATTCTGTTTAATGAAAGTCAATGGAGACCAAAACAACACTGCACTCCATTGACATATCAAAATAGACATTTTTCAAATAGACATCTTCCATGTTCCACAGAAAGTCTTACAGGTTTGGGATATCATGAGGGTGAGTAAACAATGACATAATTATCATTTTTGGGAGAACTATCCTGATAATACGAAAAATATCATAACAATGTTAAGTGTCCTTCATTGAGCACCTGACAAGTTTATGGCCTGTAGATATTCTACGGTAAATTTTTAAAGAGCGAGTGAGCGGCATGTGTGAGGCACACTGACCTACACCGAAATCTGTGGGTTTGTAACAGTTATATGCCTCAGATGTACAGAACACCTCAAGGTGTGGTAGTGAATAAAATGAACAACTCAACCTCATGTTGTTCCAAACTCGATTTTCTTTCTTCTTTGGAGCACAAAAGAAGATATTAAGAAGAATGTTGCAGCTGTTTTTGTCCATATGTTAAAATCAATGGGGTCCAAACCTGTCAAGCTCAAAACTAAGGAAAAATAGGTACACTCTTAAAAATAAAGGTTCCAATATTTTTTATTTTTAGAAGAACCATTTTAGGTTCCCCAAGAACCTTCCAGCGAGCAGTTCTTAAAAGAACAATTTTGGTCTTAGTGTGAATCATAAAAACATTTTTCCACTAAGAACCTTTTGTCCAATGGAAAGCTTACATGGATGTGTTAAAGGTTCTTCATGGAACCATTTAAAGAACCCTTATTTTTAGTATGAAGTGAATCCATTCAACTCAACTGGAATATTCTAAGTCTTCTGAAAGTTTAGGCTATTTTACTTTCACATCATTGATCAAAGCACGCATACATATCAACCAGTGACAGGACGTCAACTGGTGTCAAACCTCAGATGTTAACTGACATTTGAGGTATCTTTTTTTGTGCTCCACAGAAGAAAGAAAGCCATATGATTTTGGAACAGCATGAGGGTGAGTAAATGATTACAGAATTTTCATTTTTGGGTGAACTATTCCTTTATAGGTGTCTGACATGTTTTGCATCTTGTGTTTGTGTCATGGGAGTTTGTAACTGAATGCTTTTTGAGTATGTTTTATTTGCTCATTATCCATGTTATATTTTTGTACTGTAGTCATAGATGATCATTTGATGTCATGGTTGCCCAAGGAACTGCTGGGAATTGGCAAGTACCTTGCGATATGATATACTGTATATCCTAATGTGTCATCATGATAATGTTATACCTACTGGAAAATTACAGTTAAAAAAAGCCCTTTAAAAAACATATATTACTGTTCAAAAATTTGGGGTTATATATATATATAGTGTATTTATACTGTATATTATTTTATTTTTTACTTTTATTCAGCGAATTGATCAATGTGTCAGTAAAGAAATGAATAATGTTACAAAAGATGTTCTTTTGAACTTTCTTGTCATCAAAGAATCCTGAAAAAATGTAGCCTATTGTAGTTTCCACAATAATATTAAGCAGCACAACTTTTTTCAACATTGATAATAATAAGAAGTCCTTCTGAAGCAGCAAATCCGCATATTTGAACGATTTCTGTGACACTGGATCATGTGACACTGAATACTGGAGTATCTGGAGTGCCATCACAGGAATAAATAACATTTTAAAATATATTTGAAACTGGGATATTTTTTTCACAATATCACTGTTTTTACTGTATTTTTGATCAAGTAAATGCAACCTTGCTTGCATGAAACTTCTTCCAAAAACTTTGATGTACCCCAAATCTTTGAAAGGTAGTGTATAGAAAAATCTTAAGGTGTAATTTAAAAGTTCAAACATGCTAACACAGGTTTTTGCCATTCTCCAGGCTTTAAGCATGTGTATTTTTGAAAATGAAATATTCCACCGGCTTAGTATTTTGTTGCACATTCTGAACCAAGAGTTAATTTATCAGCATGGATTGTTCTGCTTTTGTTGCATATGGTCAACAAGCATTGGCCTGTGTTAACCCTACCTCAGGAGGGTGTCTTAATAAACCTGCATGCTGATTGGTCGCATTTGGAGAATATTTGATTTTATACTGAAGCATCATTTTTGACACAGACCAAAAAAGACGTACAGTAGATCAGAAGCTTTTTCTTTTCTCCTCACTGCTATTCATGGAGAGATTGTAAGAAAAATCGGATTTTCCTTTCAAGTTCCATACTAATCTGTATTTTGGTTAAACGAAACATACATCATTCTATTCCTTGAAGAATTGGGCGCTGCTTTCCTGTATTTTTTCTCCATACTTAGTCTTTCAATTAAAGCATTCGGATAGTATTATCCCAAAAGCATTGCTCTGAAAATGATTATGATTGGTGCTTTGTGGCTTGATTTTGCTTCTTTTTTTTTAAGTTAAGAACTTACACCAAAATCTTACCGACCTAAATCATTAGGAAGCTAAACTCAGATCAACATAAAAGGTCATTCTGCCAACATCTTTCAGATCCAATATTCTAATGTCATTTTTATTTGTTGTCTTCCTGGAGGACATGGTATATCTAGGGTGGGAATCATGCATAGTTCTGATTTGATCTCTTTGCCACTACAAAATTCCTTACAACTTTGTGCTCAGGAGTGAATGGATTGTCTCCCAAAAAGTGAGAAATAAAAGCAATCATAGCTTTAATCACCTGCTCTGTGACTGTCTTTTTGGTGTCATCTGAAAATAACATGTTTGGGAGATATAATCGTTTTATTTCAGTGCAAAAAAGTGAAGAAAAACACCCTCAAACAAACAACGTGTTTGTTTTTTTCCTTTACAAATTCACTCCTTTATTTCTGCCCCTGAATGAGCCAATCATGTGCAGAACTGATAATAACACTCGTCATCAAGGTCACACACCCACATCCTGGCAATCTCTCAAACATTCAGTAAACCCATATCCTACATAGACTTCTGGTTCTTAATGTACTGAAAATATACAGATAATACAGGTGTCTTGTTTGGAAATTGTTTGTTTGGTTATTAAGTTAAAGCAAAGGTTCACCCTGGAATATCACCGATTCGTTAATCCAAGCGTTTGCATGTGCATTTTATATTCATCTGACATTTCATTTATATGACACACTTTCAAGCACTTTCAAGTATTTTTGTTGTGAACATTTTCAAGTGTTGGCCTGTGAAAGTGTTTTGCCACCTGATTTGGAAAGTTTAAGTCCCAATTTGACCTGTACATTTTCCATTTTCACAGCTTTCTTGTCCCCTCCATGTTTTTTTCTTCTTCTTTTCTTAGCTTGCACCAAAGCATGGAAATTCCAAGTAACATTTTGAGTCAATCCATATTTTCCAGGGATTTTTAGAATAAACTGTGTGTACAAAGGCTGTGTATTCACAGACGTTTCCTCGAGAGGCAACTGCTCAGCGCAAGAAAGTGACTGTTTCTCTGTTAAATATTGACACCATTCCCAAGAAAGAGCTGCTAAGTGCTGGAGTTCTCCTTGTCACAACATAAAAGAGTTGTTTAGTCAAAGATAACGTGGAGATATCGCTGTTTTCCGGGTAATCTAAACTTCATTGGATTTTACATGGAAATTGAATGTAATTGACCCCACAAGTGCACCGTCACAGTTTCTGCAGTCACAAACACATTTAAGTGTTGGCTTCAGAATGTTAGAAGATCGTAATCCTATATCCCAAGTTTTTGTTCTTATTTTCACTACCCCCTTAAAACACAGAATGTTTTAAATTACACCAACAAAAATGTTATCTTGACATTAGGCACACACACACACACACACACACACACACACACACACACACACACACACACACACACACACACACACACACACACACACACACACACACACACACACACACACACACACACACACACACACATACACACACACACACACACACACACACACACACACACACACACACACACACACAGAAAAGATTAAACAAAATATCAGAAAACACCTTACACTTATTAATATAATATAATATATATATATATATGTGTGTGTGTGTGTGTGTGTATGAGATATTTTATATTTTAAATATAAGGGAAGTACAAAACACTAAACTTGGATAAGTTATCTGACTAAATTATTTGGCAAAAAGGGGTTCAACTACAGCTACAGGTTTTATTTTACTATACAAAAAAGCAACAGGAAAAATCATACATTGACTACAACATAATCGGTTACAATTCATAATTTCTGAAAATATGTCAATTTTCCTAGGACGTCACTTTTGGCCATACTGTAGCAGGAAAAAATGTTACTGATTTAATTTCAGTAGGCTAATTATAAAGTGTTACCTATACAATTTAGCGTTAGCTTTAATTTTTATTTTTACTATATTTTGACAAAGTATTGGTTACCATGGCACTTTTAAAAAGTATAACTATAAGATATTTTTGTTTGTGATAATTATTTGTGCACACTGAACTTAATCAGATGTATTTATTTACAGGTAGGGCCAGAGTAATGACGTCGATACATTTAATATTTATATTTTAGGAATATGGTTTTTAATATTTATAATTAGTTCCTTTGCAATTTTTCTTTTTTCTTTGCAAAAGTTTGGATGCAATTCCAGAAGAAATCTTCCAAGAAATCCTTAGCGACAAGAAAAAAAAAAAAAAAAAAGTAGAAAGACACACAAACATGTTGACCTGAAATGTGTCAGTGGTTGAAGGTAAGAGGACCTGAACTGACCAAGTGAAGAATATTCTTAAGTTCATATCCTGTTACATGACCGGACCTGGCACTGGCTTGGTGAACGTCTTAACAGCTCAAGCGGTCAAGTAAACAGAGTTTAAAAGGTCGCTTCAGGGGCAAGTGCTATGAACTCTCACACATGCACAGAATACAATTCACTGGACTACTTCAGCTCAAAGTCATCATGACATGTTGTACTGTACATCTGATAAAAAAGCAGCCTAATGCAAAGCAATGCAAAAGCACACGTGACACCTTTTGTACCATTATGGCATTATCAGCATGATAATATCTAAACTGTTCATTCAAATTTCAGACAGGTGAGGCGTCACGAGCAGAAGCACAACATACAGGACATTATTCAGATCAAAGGGCAATAATTATGAAACAGTTTATAAACATGCAATAATACAACATTAGATTATTCATCACATCAATTCTAAACTGAACAATAAATCATATGTTTGATACATTCAGTGACTATACATACATTTTTTCTGCAAATATCCATGACCTTAATCGACACTGGATACTTCCATTTTAGCTTGAAGTCCATAAGCCTCAAAAATAATGGATTATCTGAAGAGAAAATCCTTGCAAAAAGGCTTAGTGTAAAATGTGCTTGATGGTAAAACGGGCCTTATGTAGGCTACTGTTGTATAAGGAGCCATACCATAAATGTAATGAATTAAAAATATAGGGCTCTATTTGCGCAAGGACATGCTGCGAAAGGCAATGATGGTATGGACCCTCAGGATTGGACATGCAAATAATACCAAGGGGGATTTACGTAGATACAGCTTCTTGCAGCTCATAAATGCCATGATATTCAAATAATCCACTCTTCCTGGAACTACTGTTGCTCTGAAAAATCAAAACCAAGCGTTTGAACGACTAAAGCCACTTCATGGCCAAAACAAAAGCTTAGCGTATCAAACAAAATGTCACGAGGACAAGGAAATATATTCAAAAGAACTTTCCTAATCAGGGGAAAATGTCAGTAACAGGCAGCTTAATAATATACAAAGTTTTGAATTTGTTGAAGTTAAGATTAATTAACAATAAAATTAATAATCAAATCGTGTTAAGTTGGCATTATAGGCAAATAAATAAATAGTCTGTGAAAGTAAAATGCATATTAAACATATTAGATTTTCTTAGTAAAATAAATTATAAATGTGGTGCATTAATAACATAGCATGTGATAACGTTTGTTAATGTTTTGATGCTTGTCAATGTTTTAAATGGAGGCCTATTGTCTACAAAATCTAGTTTTATAATTGAGGGTCTGGTTGACAGTGTCTGGGTCTGAAAAGGTTGAAAACAGCTGTATTATGTTAGGTTAAAATACAGCTTGTCAGGTTATTTTGGTTTGTGATTTAATTTCTGCACAATTAATAGCCTAATGTGTGCGGAAATGTACACAAATGTGGTAACAAGAAAGGTTCCTACATTTAGTTCCTCCAGAACCTCGTTTCCAGCCGGTAGAAATAAATGCGACACATGACGCGGAAATGTGTACAATAGCGCAAAGTTGTGATATTTCTGTGATACACACACACACACACACACACACACAAACATTACTTTATGTACATTTGCCAACATTTATTGATAGGTTAACGAGGATTCATCGCTATTTCCCCTGCTGTTATAGCAATGTCTTTATAGTTAAGTCAGTTGTTGTGGTTAACATTCAGCATAGTTCGGGCTTTTAACTGGGTCATCGGGTTCAAATATGGACCCAAAACATAAAAAACTGCTCCGATCTCAACGGCTTTTTTTGGCCGAGGAGCTTTTAGTGGATGACATGATCATACAGTATTTATACCAGGAGGAGATATTAACGGAGAGTCATTTAGAAGAGATTGAGTCTGAGCCGTCTAATAGGAAAAAGACGTTAAAGCTGCTGGATATTCTGCCCACTCGCGGCTCGCGCGCCTTCTATCACTTCACACAGTCTTTAGAGAAAGATTTCCCCTGGATCAAAGACAAATTACTGCGACTGTGTGCGGAAGACACCGAGTCTGAGTCTCCTCCTCCGCCGTTCACAGGTGAGTCCTGCCTGTGTTTATGTAGCCTACTTGCGCTATATCGTTTGAGCTAAATCTCACAGAACAACAATGACAGTAAATAAATACATAAAATACATAAAATTGAAATAAATACCGCGCGTGTGTATACACAGGTTCATCCTACACCGGCGGGAACCAAATGTCCCAAGACATTGAGGACATGTCTTCTCATCACAGCGTATACACTGTAATTAATTAATTCTAGCCTATTGTAACAATTTTAAATAGAATATTTAAAATGTAATGTAATGTAATTTATATGTATATAGCCTACAGTACCATACCAAAAGTTTGGAAAAATTACTATTTTTAATGTTTTTGTAAGAAGTCTCTTATGCTCATCAAGCCTGCATTTACTCGATCAAAAATAAAGAAAAAAACAGTAATATTGTGAAATTTTATAATTTAAATAATGTTTTGGTATTTCAATATATTTTAAAATATAGTTAAAATATTTTTTGTGACAAAGCTGAATTTTCAGAATCATTACTCCAGGCTTCAGTCACATGATCCTTCAGATATCCTTCTAACATGGGTTGATACTCAGCTATTATCAGTGTTGGAAAGAGTTGTGCTGCTTAATATAATATATATATATAATTATTTTATTTTTTTTCAGGATTCGTTGATGAATAAAAAGTTAAAAAGAACAGCATATATGTCAAATAGAAATATTTTCTAACAATACTCTACTATCACTTATTATCAATTTAACATGTCCTCGCTGAAAAAAAGTATTAATTTCTTTAAAAAAAGAAAAAGAAAATACTGACTCTAAACTTTTGAACTGTGTATATTGTTACAAAATATTTCTATTTTAAATAAATGCTGTTTTGTTTCCTGTTTTTATTTATTTATTTTACTTTTTATTCATCAAAGAATCCTGAAAATCCTGAATATTAATAATATTTCATAATATTAGTGGATTTTATTTTCTGTATTTTTGATCAAATAAATGCAGGCTTGAAAAGCATAAGAGACACAAAATCTCATCTCAGCACTTTTGCTGAGATGAGCAACACTACGCACACTACGCTATTTTTAATTTTGTCATTTCATCTGAATATCAACATATATGAGATTTAGTCAGTCCAGTCCAGTTTTGAGGTTAATTGATCTCATTTTATGTCTCTGGAAAATAGTGACATTGTATTATGTTGAATATCAAAGTTTTTTTCTGTTTATTTGTTCATGAGGGATTTGTCAACTAAATTGTCAAAATCAATTTTAGTTTAGTATTTTACATTAATCACACTTTAAAAAAATATATAAATGTTAATAAGAATCATATCTAACGTATTTGACATTCCGTAAAAGTATAATCTTACCCCATAGTTTGTGCTATAACATCTAAATTACCAAATGTTTCTATTACTTCTAGGGGTGTAACGATACCCTAATTTCACGATTCAATGCGTATCACGATACTGAACTCACGATACGATATTATTGCGATACTCCAAGACATATAATAAAAGGTTAAGAAAAAATTTACTGTTGATTAAATGCTAAATTTGATATTGTGGGTGTAAATGAATAGGCTTGGACAGTGGTGACACCAGAATAAATATATTCATGATTCTGAACCTGAAAATACAGAATTATTTTAGATGAATATGCTTGCACTCTGTCACTGGCTTGATATATTTAAAATAATGTAGGCCACTTTTTACTGGTAACATAAGACTTATAACATAAGCAGTATCAGGACCCACTAATATTTCCCCATTATAATACATTATATTCAACATAATATATTGTAGTTTAATGTAGTACTGACTCTGAAAACACCTAAAAGTTTTATTTTGGGTGAACTAATCACGATACATATTGTTGCATTTTTGTATTGCGACAAGATATAGCCTATTGTTACACCCCTAATTATTTCCTATAATGGCATATTGGCTGATGCATCATCATGTTGTATAGTTTGTAATATAATTATATGGTTTATTATAGTTATAGCTATTTTACTAATATGCAACATAAAACATATAATAAAAATCTATTAATAATTAAATATGTAAAAATAATATATATATATATACATGCATTCTATAACATTATTCTACGCCATTTTAGATTGATGTATCTATCTGTTCCCTCACACTCCCTCACTGTTTCACCTTATTTCACTCTCTGCCTCATAATGAACCAATCATCCTTTAATTGAGATGAGGTTATGAAAGAGGTCAAGCCAGTGTATCTGTCCAGAGGGTTAAATAAAATATGGTTTAATCGCCCTTATCTAATCATTCCTAACCCCAAACCCCATTACCAATTCTAACAGAGAACCTATAACAAATGCATTTAAAGCATAGCAAATTTCCTTATGATTTAAAAGCCAATGTGTTTGCATATAGCCTACATTCTGTGAAATGCATTATTTACATCCACACCATTGTTTCAGCTGCACAGATGTTTAAGGAAACAAAAGTTCTCACTGTGCACTGTATATATTTCAGCTGCTGTTTTGCTGAAAGACAGCTTATTATGTGCCTTCTGTTGTTTTCCCACGAGAGAACAGAACACCCACTAACAACCCCACGTTCACGCTCCGCATCTCCCATTTTTAGTCATACAGTCAAACTAAATCCCAGAACACCTCTGAAAACCCCCCAACCCCTTCCCTTCTAGAAAAACAAGACGAAAAAGAAAAACAGAGGGAGAGCGAGGTATAAAAAAGAAAAAAAGAGCTGAAGTTGTGTTTTGAGTCAGGCCAGATTGGTGCGCTGCCTGGTTTTCCATGAAAGCTGCATTAATTCCTGGCACTAGCGCTGCGGCCCAGCACTCTCGCTGAGCATCCTCCTTTCTAGGAAAAATATAATCAAAGCCGTTTGTTGGCTGCTCTCCCTCTCTCTCTCTCCGTCTGCAGTTGCTGAGCTGAAGATTTTATTGACTTACTGTGGTTCAGATGGTAATATATTGGGGGATGGGGTCGGGGAGGGAGAAAGCATAAAAGAAACAGGGGAAAAAAGAAGAAGCGTGCTTGCAGATTTCTAGGAAGTCGAGGACAAGCGCAAAAATTCTTCACACTTAAGTACTCGCTTTAATTTAAAGATCTTCTTAGCTTAATATGATTGACTGTCAGAGGCCGTTCAGGGACACAAACAATTGTGGCGCTTTGTTTTTCCTTCCCCACTTTTATGTTCGTCCGCTGCTCAAATTATTATTATTCATGTCGCTATGAATTTGGATCTTAACAGCAATGATGTCATTCGGTTGGCATGGGAACGTGTTTTTCATTCAACTTCCATCGTTGTGACGGGCGCTGAATCTGCAGTGTCACGAACACATTAATAAAGGAGACGCGTGCACAATCCTTATCATCTTATTACCTACTTTTGAATGGAAATCAGTCAAGTGGGGACATGATATCCTCATTTGTCAGGTCCATTTGCACACCTGCGGGTCATGCGCATTTGCATGTTTATTTATGAGATGCTCGCTTTAAGGAAAACTATGCAAATTGCACCTTAAGCCTTCACTTACGGGTTCTGGGAATCGTCGTACCTGAAGCTGTAAGGTTCTGAATTTGAAGTTGTTTACGAGGTCGAAATGTTCTGTGGCGGGCCTTTAGACAAATTTACCCCAACTGACTTCCATTATGGCTTCATTTAGCGTGTTCAGATTTCCCTGTGACTGCTAGTTATAGAGTTATTGTGGAAGTTTTCCTGTCCAAACTGGCTTGTATGAGACCTTGATCATGAGGAGGTGATGAAAACCAAGCAGACTTTGATTATATGAACAGGTCATCATTTTTTAGAAGTCCGTTAATGGTGAAAGCATTTAAGCAAGTTAATCAATAATAGCATGCAAGATACCCCAGTTGCATTCCTAGTAACAATCGCATTAGTGTCGACTAAGCCGGACTTCTCCTCGTCCGACACTTTTAATAATTTGCTTTTTGAAACAAGCCAACACAGTGCTGTTCACTTGTTTTTGTTGGACCGTCACATCGATTCTCCTCCTCTGCTCCCTCCACCCATTTTCAGGAACATTGGCTTGCGGAGAGTCTTCCTGTCAGAATGTGGAAGCGGCTGGATCGCTAGGCCGTTCCAGCTGGCCTCTACACTCGGATGTGCACAGCCAGTTTAGCCACACAAGAGCGCCGTCCATGTGCCCAAAGGCAAGGCTTAGGCTACAGATGGGGTCTATAAAAGACAATTAATAGTTCTTAGATTTATGGTCCGCCATTAGAACATTTCCAGCCACTTCATAACACGAAACCATCTGTCTCGAATTGAAGAGCAAATCTTTTACAGTTCGACAACAGAGAGATTTTGTGTCTGTCTTTGTTTATATGGAGCTGGATTAATGACTTGGAACTGATTGTGTCAGTCATCTGAAGAATAACCAACCACAATATGTACTTTTGTGCTGGCACAGTCACTTCGGATTTGTAATTTCCTCACCACAAAATATTATACAGTTTATTTTTTGCAGCATTTTTATTGTCAAAAAGAAATATAACATTTATTTATAAACTTTTCTTTTCTTCAATCTTTTCTTAAAAAGTGAAATAACTTTTAACTTACAAATTGCAAACGTCTTTTACAGGTTTACAGAAGAAAATCTTTATTCTTTGTGGAAGGGATACTAAACACTAATGCTATATTAAAAATTATTATAATAAATAAAAAAAATTATTGTTAAACGTTAATGTATAAAACATTATACAAACACACACACACACATATATATATATATATATACATACATATATATACACTGTAAAAAAATCCCGTAGTTTTTACGGAAAAAAACTGGCAGCTGGGGTTACCAGAACAATTCCGTAAAATATACAACAAAACAGTAATTGCTTTTACCGAATAACATGTACATTTTACAGTTTAAACCAGCATATAACACACTGGAGTTCTGTTATATTTACTGGTTTAAACTGTAAAATGTAAGTGCTATTCTGAACAACATGTCAATTTTACAGTATAAACCAGTAAATATAACAGTAAATTTCAGTAATATGATATAATGTTAATTTACCGTCCTATTGAAGTATTAATATCTGTTTTGTACACTGATAACCACCAATCACAGCAGTGATGAGAGTCACATGATCAATCAAAGCTCAACATAAGCAGTTCTTCCACAAGAATGTTAATACTAATATATATAGAAGCTGCTCAGTGTCATTCACACAAACATTAAACACCATCATGGTAACACATGAAATTTTAAAAATGCAATAAACATTAATTTAACAACATTAAATGTAACATAAACCCCTAATGTACATAACAGATTAGAAAAAAAACGAAGAAAACTATGAAGAAACAAACATAGTTATTTCAACAAAAATACATCAAATGTGAAGTGTCACAGGGAATTGTGGGAATGTCAATTTACGGTTTTTCACTGTAAATTATACAATGAGTTGTTTTTTCACTTTCAAAAACTGTAAATTTAACGGTATGTTACAGTAAAATTACATTAAATGTACCGTTAGATCTATCACAGTTATTTACCGTATATAGTACGGAAACTTTCTGTTAACCAATTAACAGTTTTTCACTGTAGCATTTTTACAGTCTTTTACCGTTAAAATTACGATCATTTTTTACAGTGTATACTTAACTACATTGTCACATGAACTAAGAATTAACAATCATTTACGGCATTTATTCATATTTTAGTTCATGTTTATTTTAACATTTACTACATTATTAAAATCAAAAGTTATATTTGTTAACATTACTTAATGCACTGTGAACTAACATGAACAAACAATTAACAGCTGGATTTATAACATTAACAAACATAAATACAGGAACAAATGTATTGCTCAGTTAGTTCATGTTATTTAATAGATTAATGTTAACAAATGAGACCTTATTGTAAAGTGTTACCATACGTATATATATATATATATATCATGCTATTAATGCTAATTAAAAACATAATTGTTATTTTTATGAATGGTTTGTTAATTGTATTAATTTTTAATATCTCAAAAACAATATTATAAATAATATAAAATATAATTTAAATTATATAAATATCAATGCTTTATATATATATATATATGTATGTATATATATATATATATATATATATATATATATATGTGTGTGTATGTGTATATATATATATGTGTGTATGTGTATATATATATGTGTATGTATATATGTGTGTGTGTGTATATATATATATATATATAGATAGATATAGATAGATAGATAGATAGATAGATAGATAGATAGATAGATAGATAGATAGATAGATAGATAGATGTGTGTGTGTGTGTGTGTGTGTGTGTGTGTGTGTGTGTGTGTGTGTGTGTGTGTGTGTGTGTGTGTGTGTGTGTGTGTGTGTGTGTGTGTGTGTGTGTGTGTGTGTTTTTAATTAGCATTAATAGCTCTGGTCTGATAGTTGTTCAGTGTTTAGTATCAATTCAAGTGTTAATTCCATTCGTCCTCTTTGCGTGTACACATAAGCCACATATTTTTGACCGGAAATTTTCATTGGAAAGAGGTGTAATCTTATCTTTCAGTCTGCAATTTTTTCAGTTTAGAGCACATTCAGTTATCTAACGGTAATTCCTTCCTGGAGAAGCAGAATTGCGGTCATAAGTAAAGGAATGTTGTGGAATAAAAACCCTGATAAAAAGTGGAATGTACTAAAATCACATTTATGAAATAGATAGATCATAGAAGAAGCCAATCACATCAAACTTACTCATATCACATCAATCACAACAAACTCAGATATTAAAATAGTGAGTAATTTACATTGTTAAGACACAATGTTTTTGTTAACATGCCATGTTTGTCCTGTGATGTCTGAGATGTACAGGACCTGTAGTGAGGCTGCATTTACATTACATGGCTCAAGTGACCCAATTCCAATTTTTTCATCCCATGTGGCATAGGCCTCATTCATATGTCGAAATAAATCTGATATTAATTGGATATGTGCATTTGCGTCTGCCATGTAAGCGGACAGATTAGATATTCCCCTGTTAATGCGAGTCGTACCGTTAAAAAAGCGACCGGGCGAATCACGTCAACTCAGGTGGACCACGATTACATGACTCTTTTCATTGCGCAGGCTCCCCTCTCTCCTCTCCTCCTTAATGCATTTACTGACCTTTAAAGATGGTGCGGAAAGCAAAAGCTTGTATTATCCTTCGTCTTTGCCTATTTTTACTTCCTTTTTGGCCTATGCTTTTCTGGTCAGTACGTCTACCTTTGTTTTTTTGCCAAGTGTATAGTGTAAATGCAGATATCAGATATGGGTTACTTTTAAAAGATGTAAGCTGGTCATCAAAAAAATCAGATAAAGTCAACAAATCGGAATTGGGAATCAAGACCTGCAGTGTAAATGCAGCGTATATGTCCTCAGTGAACCCTCCTGAAACTGGAACAATACTGTCACATTGTGATGGTATCCTGCTGGTTTATATTAGGTTAGATGTTAAATAATTATTATATAAACCAAAAATTGGTTTATATTGTATACTTATTTAGGCTATAAGCTCTATTTTTTAACATCAGATAAACAAGCCTTGTCCTGTGACGTCAAGCTTGTTGAAACGCAGGTTTTTTTTGTGAGATTTCCTGGAATTTTCCGGAGATATGGCACAGCTTGCTGTTCCCTAGATGCCATGTGTGGGTGGTTCACTATCACCCTGCCCAAAATGAACTAATTTACTTTTCCTAGAGAGAGAAATAGAATTTGAATTTTAACAAAACTTTATTTTACCTTTCTTAAAAGGTCAACAATAAAATGACAAAAAAAAAACTATTTAAAAATACAAACATTATGCAAGTTTCTCTGAAAAAGACAACTGTTCACCCATAATAGTACATAATTTTCCATCAAAACCCTCTATATTATCCATAAAACTATAATATTTATATTCTAAAAATAATCTAGCTCTGACAATGCCTTTAAAAAACACAAGAGCATCAATATAATTGTTATTTTCAATTTTCTTTGTTCGTGTTGCATAAATTGCCATTTTAGCTTGACCCAATAGAAAATTCAAAATTTTACATTTCTTGTTTTTCCCAAATTTCACTCCTAAAATAAAACAAACATCTGAAAACAACTCTTTAATAGAATCAAACAATTCTTTAAAAAATCCAGTAAAGGAATTAATCGTTCACATCTGAGGAAACAATGAAAAAAAATTGTTTCTCTACAATTACAAAAAGGACATTTATCAATAACTTCAGAATTCAAAATGGACACAAAAGCGTTAACAGCGATAATCTCCATTGAATATTTCCAACCCCTTTGGTCAATGGTGGCTTATAAATTACTAAATATTTTCTCCAAGGTGTATCTATCCTATTTTGAAGTTTTTCTTTATTCAATATTTTAATACAAAGTATAAACACTTTTTCCTCCAATAGAATTAAAAACCAAGATAACACCTAAGTCCTCTTCATCAATTTCGGTCTTACACCCATGCTCGGAAAAAAATCAGCAGCGATCAGGTGTTTCACAACCTTTCGTCCAATTCTTTAGCCGCAATTTTTCTTCTTCTATTAATGAATCTCGAAAACTTTGTAGGATCTGTCCAACTTTCCGACCCGAATGAACACCAAGTCCTCTCGCCACAGCATCCACATTGTCCAATTCTGAGCCTGCTAATAATGCTAGATGTTTTACTGTAACAACTTTAGCTTTGATGAAAGGCATCATCCATGCCTGGGGTCTTGACCCATAAAAAATTGGTTCTTCTAATAGCCAATATAAAGAAGATTTTTGTGTGAAAAGTTTTCTGCATTCTAGAATGTCCCAAGCTTTAAAAACACTTAAATAAAAAGGAAGAATTCCTCTCACATTTAAAACATTGCTGTCCAAAAGAAAAACAGTTTGTTTCAATCCTAAATTTCCAACTTGCTTTAGAATACGCCCAGTTAATACTCGCCATGATGTTTCTAGGTTACCATATAAAAACTTTTGCACAAATTGTATTCTAAAAGCAGCGTTTCTACTGGCTAAATGTATCAAACTTTGACCTCCAAACTCTTTTGAAAGATATAAAACACTCTGTGGTAGTGCATTTTTCCCCAGAAGAAATCAACCATCTTTCATTAATAAACCAATTGGAGGTTCTAAAATTGCTAATTTATGTCATAATGCAGAAGATATCAAATTATTGACAATTAATATTCTACCTCTTTAAGACATATGTGGACGAAGCCATCTCCATTTTTTATCTTCCTTCTACCATTTTTAAAATCCCCTCCCAATTTTTCTTTTCCATACAATTATTTCCTAAATAAACAGCTAAATACTTAAAACCTCCATTCCAACTTAGACCACCTGGTAATTGGGGCTTTTCTTCCCTCCAATCTCCTACTAATAAACCAGAACTCTTCTCCCAGTTGACTTTAGCAGATGATATATTACCAATATCATGTGCTATTGAGGTTATTTTATTTATACCATCTTGATTTTTAAAGGGATACTCCACTTTAAAATGAAAATTCTGTCATCATATACCCACCCTCATGTTGTTTCAAACCTGTATGAATTTCTTTCTTCTGCTGAACAGAAAGGAAGATATTTAGAAGAATGTCAGTAACCAGGCAGTTTTTGGTACCATTGACTTCCATAGTATATTTTTTTTCCTACTATGGAAGTCAATGGTACCAGAAACTGTCTGGTTACTGACATTCTTCTAAATATCTTCCTTTCTGTTCAGCAGAAGAAAGAAATTCATACAGGTTTGAAACAACATGAGGGTGAGTATATGATGACAGAATTTTCATTTTAAAGTGGAGTATCCCTTTAAGGTTTAAAAACCACAACATCATCTGCATGAGCTATACACAGGTGCAAACTCATCTGCAATTTTAAGCCCAATTAAATCATTGCGAAATCTGTTCAATAAAGCTTCGATAGCTAATGTATACAACATACCCGATAATGAGCAACCTTGTCTTATCCCCCTTTTCACCTTAAAATAGGCACTTAAGCCACCATTGACCTTTAATACATGTTTAATACTCCATAAAGAATATTAACCATATTCAGAAAACCTGAAGAAAAATTAAAAGCCTCCATTGTGCTCCATAAATATTTGTGCTCCACACAATCGAAAGCCTTCTCTTGATCCATCGAAAACAATACAAATTTAAAACCAAACAAATTAGAAGTATGGAGTAAATCGCTTATAAAAGACATGTTATCAAATATTTATCTACCTAGAATACAATAGGACTGATCATTGTGCATCACATACTCCATTGCCGCCTTTAACCTATTTGCCAAAGCTTTAGAGAGAGCCTTGTAATCAGCACATAACAGAGCAACAGGTCTCCAGTTAGCTATAAATCCCCTTTTTTTGGTAGCAACGTCAAAACTGCTCTTCTGCTGCTCACTGGGAGCTGCTCTTTGGCAAAGCTCTCATAAAGACTGCTAACATATCTGAACCCATTATGCTCCAAAAAGTTGTATAGAACTCAATGGAGATTCCATCGATTCCTGGAGCTTTACAATTGGCCATACTCATCACTGCTGAGTACAGTTCAGGCAATAACAATGGTTGCTCAAGTTTAGTATTTATTTCAGCTGGTACTTTCAGAAGACCTTAAAAAAACTTCTGTGCAATATTAAGATCTTTTTGATACTCAGAGGCATATAGATTTGAATAAAAATCAACAGCTCCCTTACAAATTTTTGAGGGTTCTCTCAAATCCATTCCCATTATCGTCCTGTAAGGAATTCATTAATCTGCTTAGGCCATTCTTTTGTTAGACACACACACACACACACACACACACACACACACACACACACACACACACACACACACACACACACACACACACACACACACACACACACACACACACACACACACACACACACACACACACACACAAAAAAAAATGGTGCATCCATCTCATTCAAATTCTGAAAGCGAGATCTCACTAATGCTCCTTTCCCTTTGATTTCCAGCAGATCTGTTCAAACATCTTTTTTCTTTTTAACAGATTGAAAATGACTTTGATCTTGAGTGGAGTTGTTACATTTTTGGAGGTAGGCCGAAGGGTACGCGTGCTACACACAGCCTACGACGTAGCTATTCGTGAGTTTGACGCAGAATTTTAAATTGGGCTTTAATCTCATGCTGCCGGGTGAGCTGTTCAAACCTCATTCCCTCCTTCACTCGCTCCGCCACACTTGTGCATGCAGAGAAAGAGAGAGAGAGAGAGACAGAGAGACATTGAGAGACACTCACACACACATACTCGCTCACATCTATGTGTTTTTATTGCCTTCAAAAAAGCCAAAACATATTCCTAATCCTTCAAATTTACAGCATCCTCTCACTGGGATGTTTAATTAATTTTGTAAACACTTGCAGCTGTTAAACATGCACTCACGGACACTTTTTAAAACTAAAGCGTGATGGATAGGCTATATTGTACATTTACACTTGTCTCCATAAGCTCTCTTCAGCCTAAAGATGCTGTAACTGTCCCCTCAGATCAAGGCTTCTTTACATTCTTAAAGTGTACAATCTGTTCCCTCCAGCAGCCTGGAGTTAAGCGTCCACATGTACACACGGAAATTGCAGCTGGAATGCTCCATCCTATAAAAAAGAAGCAATTCTCAGAAAAGTTAAGCATTTCGCCGAAACCCAGGCAATGTTCTTTACAGAGCACCCTTTCTTTCTTTCTTTCTTTCTTTCTTTCTTTCTTTCTTTCTTTCTTTCTTTCTTTCTTTCTTTCTTTCTTTCTTTCTTTCTTTCTTTCTTTCTTTCTTTCTTTCTTTCTTTCTTTCTTTCTTTCTTTCTTTCTTTCACAATAATTTATTCATTTTACCTTAATATTACTTATTCATTTTTCATTTTCCTTATTCATTTTGATTGCCATTGTTCTTTTTTCTTTTGTTTTAATCAACTTTAATTTTGTGCCATACATTTTCCATTATTATGCTATAACATGAGTGACTGAATTTTAAATTGTGTTTTACACTTTTAAAATCATGTTTAGTGTGAGTTACAGAGGCTGACACTCAATTGCACACATAAACAAAATGTGACCACGATTTACGGTCAAATGAGTCTTATGAGTCAGATCTTTTATTGAAACCGTTAAAAAGGAATTATCTAATTTAATCTGTTTTAGTGGATTATGAATCAACATCTGATTCACTTACTGAACTGCATGTTATTTTATATTTTCTGTGATTTCTGTCTGTCAAAATAAAGCATGTTTTGTGTACTTGAAGTTCGTGAAAGTAAAATCAGTATCATTCCTAATTTACTACTCATTGTATGTGTGCTTCATTTTTTATTCATCTTTATATTTTTGTATTACTTTTATTATATTTATTGTCTATATTTTAGAATATATTGACAAAAAATTAATGGTAATATATAAAAATATTAACATTTTAAGACATTTTAATAAAAAACATTAAAGCGCACACACACACACACACACACTGATCGCTGTTTTGACAGATTATTGTTTTTTTACATTTTCTTCTTTGGCTGTCTCATTGTTTCCTTCTTTTCTTTTCTATACCCCCATGTGCCATTAATCAGATAAAGTATTGCCACAGACATTTTATGGATCGTATCTCCCCCCCCCCCCCCCCCGTCCCCATGCACTCCCTGCATGAAATCCTCTTTGTGGTGTTTACCGCTGATTGTCGGGGCACCTCAACACACTACTCTTCTTTGTCTCTGGGGTCTAGAAGCTTTAAAACCGTGAAGAACTTCCACAAAGTGTCCAAATCCATGACAGAATTACTACACTTGGATATATGCCCTGGAAGTGTATCTTTTCTCCTCTGTTTAAAGCTGAAGTGTGCCATTTCTGCACCTATTAGTGTCACAAAGTGGAATTGCAAAAATAATGACTGTTTTCATACATGTTTGGCGAACAATCTTTAGATTTTTCTGAGAAGTAAACAAAGCAAACACAAATTATAGAAGAAAATGATGAAATGTCCATCGCAGGAGTGTTAGATTCCACTCAGAACAGAAGATACTAAAGATGTGGATGTCCTGCCCTAGATATAGAAAGTTGTTATTCTCATGGCCCGGTGTGGCCACTCCTGTCTCTTGACGGCAGAAATCAATGGATGTCCTTGATTTTGTGAAGAATTTGTGAAGCTCAAAACAAACTCTCAAAACGACCTTTGCTCCATTCATCCCCACTGCTCAAATAAAACACATCTCTATTCTCTTCGCACGAAAACAATGACGTGTCTTTATTGCGCATGGGCGGAAAGAAAAGATTGGATGTTGATGTCGCCACCTTGAAATTGATTTTGATGGGTTAAACATGTTTTCCTAGTCATTCTCTTCTAATATAATTCAAATGATGTTTACGTTTTCAATAGGCCTATTTCTAAGGCTTTTTCTGTTTGTAAATCGGTTTTGGCTTACTGATGCTTCATAAATATGAGACTAATGGCTGCTGGATTATTGTCATTGTCATATTTTATTCAGCAGTATGAACCTTTTCAGTCAGGGTCATGGTACAGTTTCAAATAAATTATTCAAATAAATACGCTCACATCATATGAGAGATGCTGTTTTCTCATCCATCCGCCGCCAGGGTTTCTGAGGTCAAAATTACACATGCAAAAAGTAACTGGTCTTGACTAAGAAAAAAGTTTATATAATAATATATTATTGATAGTGATATTTTTAAATTACAATGTCGTGTTAATAATAATAATTTATTATTGTTGTAAAAAACATTTATAATATTTAAGAAATATACCCCAGCATGATTGTTCATTCCAAAAAAAAAAAAAAAAAAAAAATGTGTGTGTGTGCATATATATATATATATATATATATATATATATATATATATATATATATATATTATATATATATATAAAAAATACACTTTATATTTATTAATTATACTTTTATTTAAAATGTTGAAAAAATATTTTTCAAATCTTTAACATGTTGTCAAATGAGCAACAGGTCATTAATTACACTTAAGTCTCAAACATACAGTATAAGTTTTAGACTAATTTGTCAGTCTTTTTCATTGATTCTTTAAAAAGAATCAGTTCAAAAGAGTCATTTGTTTGTGAATTGGATTACACTGGTCATGCTGTATGTCTGTATGTCAACCAGAAAGGACTATGCAAAAAGAGATGTCAAAGAACCATTAACAGAACCGAACGTCGCGAAAATCAGTCACTTACAAAAAAATAGAACCGGTTCTGAATGCAAAACAAACACCCTATTTCCCTTACAGTATTCGTTTTTTGTTGTTGTTGTTGCTGTAATTATGTCAATATATGCAGTGAGATTTGCTCGTGTAACACAGATCACGATGTGTGACTTACTGTATTTACTTACTGTGTGACTTACTGAAAATCATTGGTTGTTTCTTTGTTTTCAGTTCAGTGTGGTGTACCTGACCACATCCTTTCGACTGTTCCAACCATGCTGCATCTGAACCAACTGGCCGCTCGTCTGGGTTCGGAGTGGAAGTCTGTGGTGCTGGACCTGGGCCTGTCCTCTGCGGATCTGTACCGGTGCTGTGCTGACCACCCCTTCGCGGTTCAGAGTCAGGTGCTCGCGGGACTGGTGATGTGGACGCAGAGGGACGGAAGAGAAGCCACAGTGGGGCGGCTGCTCCAGAGCTTGCAGGCCGCAGACGTCCCGCCATCTGTCCTCCAACAGGTGTTTGTGTGATGTCATGGATCCTGCTTTTCTGGACTTCACCATGCTGCTCTTGAGCTGTGGAAAATACATGACAGACACTAAAGGAAGAGAGACAGACATTTATATTTTGTTAAGGAATATACTGAAAATCCATCATGCATCTAATAAGACAGTCTCTACAATTTTTTTTAAATTGATCATGTCATGTTTTTTTATATGCATGCCTATTAATATTAAAGTTATCACCTTTTAAAATTATGCTTCCAAAATGGCACAGAAATTACCCACTTCACCCCAAAAATCCTTCACACATTTTGCATTTTTCTTTATGGAAATATTGCCTTGCTACCTCAAATGGTAACCTAGAAGTCAACATTTTGCAGCAGTTGTACAATCATTTCAGTTGTTTATTCATGAGAAAAACACTGTTTTATGATGTTTTGGTGAACAGTGTGTCCTGTGCAGATAACATCTGTCCTTGATGAGGTAGGATGAGTTTATGCAACTTTATCCAATCTTTATTTGAAACTATTTACCAGCTGCTTGTTGATACATGTGATGTACTTTTCATTTCTCATTCAGAAACAGGTTGCTCTGCCCACTGCTTCCACCCAGTAATAACACTTTAAACTTTAACAATTTATGTTATGATAAGGGAACGATGAGGGAACAACTAAAGTAACCTTTTGATTTGATTTAACTTTATCGTCCTTAAAGGCGATTCTTTATGTAGACAGCAGTAAACATACGCATAGCAACACAACACACACAAAAATAACACACATTTATAATAAATAATTTAAAACCTAATTGCAGCAGTTATAAAGGAATTCTTATATCTATTTTATTTGCACAAGGGGAGTTTAAGTCTCCATCCTGAAGGAAGCAGTTGAAGTTCAGTACATCAGAAAGGACTAACTGGCCCTTCCTAGTCACCCTATCTTGCTGCACATTGTAAATATACTAATCAACTTCCTCCTATTCTTGACATTAAGATTGCCATACCAACAAATAATGGAAAAACTTAAGACAGATACAATAAAACATGTATAAAACATTTTCATAAAGGAAGCATCCATATTAAACGTTCGAAGTTTCCTTAGAAAATGCGAATTTTTGTTTATCATCAAATACTGTCCCTAAATATTTATACTGTTTGACCACTTCTACCTGATGTCCCTTTATGACAGAAAGCAACACAGGTACAGAGCTCTTCTTACGGAAACCAGTGGACATCTCTTTTGTTTTAGGAGCATTAATATTTAAAAATGAATCATCACGCCATTGAATAAAATGATCTACCACATGATTCAAACTCAGTGAGGAGAGACACAATCACAGTCATCTGCAAATTTAACAATGTGTCTCCCATTAAAAATACTCTGATAGTCATCAGTGTTTAAAGAAAACAAAAGAGGGGACAAAACACAACCCTGTGGGGTACCAGTTGAAGACAACAATGCATTAGACAACACGTCATTGACACGTACTCTTTGGGATCTATTAGTTAAAAAATCCACCAACCAACACACAATGTTTAAGTTTAAATGAAAATTATCATTCAGTTTCTTAGCCAAAATATGAGGCTGAACACAATTAAAAGCAGAGGAAAAATCAATAATAAAAAAAACTTTCATGATTTTTTGTGCCTTCCAAATGTCTTAAAATCATATTTAGAACCTTTAAAAAGGTTCAATAAAAATAAATAAAGATATATGTAAACTGGATGTAGAAAGAATAATGCTTGGTAATCATTTTATTACTAAAATATAGTAATATATGTGTAAAATATTGTATTTTTTTTTTTAGAAATAAACAATATATATTTAAAATTATGCTTCCAAAATGGCACAGAAATTACCCACTTCACCCATAAATACATTTTTGCATTGTTTTTTTATGCAAATATTGCCTTGCTTCTACCTCCAATGAAAACCTAGAAGTCAACATTTTGCAGCAGTTGTACAATAATTTCAGTTGTTTATTCACGAGAAAAACACTGTTTTATAATGTTATAATATAAACATTATATACATTATATATATATATATATATATATATATATATATATATATATATATATATATATATATATATATTTTTTTTTTTTTTTTTTTTTTAATGCAAAATAGATCTGTAGTTTATGTACACGGGTAACATTGACTTTTTATATCAGTATATATATAGTTTTTAAATCTATATTTCTTATTATAATTTTTATTATACCATGGTCTGTCTGAATACTCGATCCTGATTGGCTGGAACAGGGCTGCAGTACAGTGACACTCTTCTCAAGCCACACGTCCATTTTCTCATGCTGTGGAAAAAAAAAACATCG
Source organism: Scardinius erythrophthalmus (assembly GCF_964197995.2). Lineage (NCBI taxonomy): Eukaryota > Metazoa > Chordata > Actinopteri > Cypriniformes > Leuciscidae > Scardinius > Scardinius erythrophthalmus. Next base: position 14,028,040 of record NC_138224.1, on the reverse strand, counting down.
AAGCAAAGAGGACACCGACACCGACAGACAAGACAGAGCAGGTTACTTTTGATATAAAACTATATAAAGTCTCAGCTTTCAAATTCTGTCAATTTTATTATGAAATTCAAAAAATACATATTGTTTTGGCGCTCTTAAATGTGACGTAACAGATCGCTGTAGCGCCTCAGTTCAAGCCACATGAACTGATCATCTCTTCCTCATTATTACTAGCTAACAGTAAATAAACACGAATGAACATTAGAAGGTATCTTGAAAGATACAGTACAACTCACCGAAATGTATCATGTCTCATGTAATTGACCAATCAGTGTTTCAAAACCCCGGAAATAGGTCAATAAAACAGCTGGAGAACAATGTCACATAACATTACGTTAGTTTTACAAAGCCATTTGCTATAGCATGTTACTTAGCTAGAAAAATTAACTATAGACAGTATTTTGCTAAGTATATGCACTATTTATAATATTTTTTACTTGTCATTAAAAATATAACATTATTATAAAAAACACATTCTATTAATTTGAGTTGTTAATTTTAACCTTCAATAATAGCAGCTGACAGGGCTCCATGTATGTTTGCAGCATTAGTTGAGAGATTATTTTCCTTTTTAACATGTAGATACTGTAGCTGCCATTTATCCAAATGAATCGTTATTGAATCAAGATCGGAATCAAATCGAATTGTAATCGTGGAATTTGTTTCAAGGAGTAATACAACCAGTAGCCTACCAGTCATTGTACCATCCATGTAAACATTGTAACACATTGTCACAAAAAAAAAAAACTAAACTAAACTTTAATAAATGAAATGAACATAAGTGAAATTGTTTTGTTACCAAATGTTTTGACAATCACAATACATTTATTGTGATGCAAGTTTTTTTTTGTTTTTTACTTTATTTCTCACTCCAAGCTAAACTCAAAAGTTGGCACCCCTGTTGGAAGGTGTTCAGTTTAATGCACAGGTTCTATATTAATGCAGTGCTTTCATTGTATGATTGAAGCACATACACGCATACGTCACTCACACTGTTTTCATTGAAGCTCACATGTAATGGATGTAAGGCAGCAAGAGCTGTGTGTGTAAATCTCACTCCCCTGGCTGCAAGAGGCACGCTAGTGACTGATGCTAGAGGCTGTGCTATTAGCGTCATTGTTAGCGTGCCTGCCTCCCACGTTGGAGACCCCGGGTCGAGTAGGACCGGTTATATTTGGTGCCGTGACCCGGGTGGGAGTGAGGTTTTGAGGGTTGAGTGTAACGGATGTAGGCCAGTAAGAGCGTGTAAACGCTAGCGGCTGTGGTCTTTAGTGTCCTTGTTAGCATGCCCGTCTCCCACACTGGTTCGAATTCCGGGTCAAGTAGGACCGGTTACACATACACACACACAAGTCACTCGCGCTGTTTTCATCAAAGCACATACATACATCACTCAGAGATTGCACTACAAACACACAGAAACATTAAGGAGCACAGAAACTTATAAACACTGCCTCGTAGGGCTGCATGATTAATCGTTAAAAGATCTTGATCTCGATTCAAACACCCATGCAATCTCATTCCTAAATGACAACGATTCGGCTCTATCTATTTAACCTTTGACTAAATCACACCGGGACATTCAGATCTATCTTGGTGCTGCCACTGATCCAGAGAGAGCAGTTGTCATGTATAGGTAACGAAACAGCTTTACAAACAGTCTTTTCAACCCCACAGTATCGTTATTTCTGTGTTACAAATATTCATAGTATCACTGAAGTTCTAGGATAAAAGTTTTTTAGTTTGAAATATAAACACTGATGTCTACGGTAGCGATCAAAGTAACTTAGCAATTATTTGGCAATTAATGTGACTTACATCATTGAATCATTCATTCAAGAGATTTGTTCAAAAACACTGATTCATCCAGTAATGAAACAAGTGAAGTATTAATAAACGAGTCATTGAATAATTAATTCAAACCGATAAAAAAAAAAATCATTCAAATTAATTCAACATTTTAAATAGATGGCAACAATTAACATTTTGTCAGCATCTCTAGTAAATTATGTTATTTTGTTTAGATGTCTCTTGTGTGTTCAGAATCATGATCTCTATTTGAAACAAAAAAATTGTGATTCTTAATTTATCCAGAATCGTGCAGCTCTGCTCCCTCGTGAGTCGTCGCGACTTGCTGGTTTTGAAGTAATTAAACTCACAGCTTAGTTGTTAATAGAGAGAGGCTGAACAGATTAAGGTAATTCTCTCTCTCTCTCTCTCTCTCTCTCTCTCTCTCTCTCTCTCTCTCTCTCTCTCTCTCTCTCTCTCTCTATAATTAATTCAAATAAATTATATTATTCATTTATTCAAATAAATGTAATCATACACACTACTTTATCTGTGTGTCTGATTCAAAGTGGACAGAATGATAGATCTAACCAACCATAACTGATGAAAATAACTCATTTTTACCCTTTCCGGTCAAATATTGCGCTGCAAACATCAATAAAAGCTTTAAGTTGTCAATGCTGGCAAGTGATACAGTAAGTGAGATAATTCACGCAAACTGTGCATTAAACAATTTGAATGCATTGTGCTTGTGCTTGGATTAAAATCGTGGATTATCCCTTATTTAGGCTAATGCACAGCTAGCTGTGGATTATCCATTACATAGCATAGCATACTTGTTGTTATCATTTATTTTTCATCTTTTTAAAACACATTTTTAATAATTTCCACATATATTTTTATAGTGTAACAAATTAATTTCCAAAAAAATGAATGTAGTCAAGTCAAGTAATAACCTATGAGCTTGTAAAAACTGCATGCATAATAATTACACAAGAATTGGAAAAAATGTACACATTTGAACAATGCTATAGATGAAATATATAATTTGATTTAATAATATTTGAAATTCTGTTTTCAACAATCTAAGGCAACAACATCTGGTCTGATCTATTGTTTTTCTTTCCATCTGTCGCTTGCTGTTTTTATTAAGCCTAAGTGCTGTTTACTCAAAGCGTTATCAATATTTACAGATCAGGTGTTTGTAATATGACACAGGTCATTTCCTAATCTCTCACTTATTAATCAGAAAGTGTTTGTGTGTGTGCACGTAACAGTGCCATCGTAACAGAGCCATCATTCGTAAACATTTGCGCGAGTCGGTTTCTCTGCTGTTTATTACGCGCTCATCCGCTTCTCCTCTGGTTTGTTTTCTGCTTTGTCTCCCAGGTGTTACTGCCATGTTATCAGACTTTGGATGCTTTCCTAGAATCTGAGCGTGAAAGAGTTTACACTGATGTATAATTGACTTACCTAGTTAAATATAAATGGCCATCCCCAGCCCCATTGTCCCTGAGGTGATCCAATAATGTAATGTTTATGAAATCCCAGAAGACCTTTTGCGCTATTAAATTGATAACTGATCTTTTGTGATCAATGTTCATCTTCTTCTAATGAGGAACATCCATAAAGCACACTACATTCGTACCCATGTTGTGTTTTTTTTCTGTATAACTGACTTATTTTCACTGAGCGAGCACAAACAGAACTATCTGACGCGCGCACACGGACCCTCCGTCCTCTGAGTTCCCTAATTCCAGGGAAACGTTTGAAATTCAGCTTAGTGTACTTTTTTTGTTCTGGTGTTTCTCAGAAATGTGCTGGGTATTGTAATCGCAGCCTTCAGTTGGGACGGTTGAATTCATACCCATAAAATGATGTGTGTGCGGTCCAGTGGCTCAGAAAATTCACGTGTGGTGCCAAAAAAGTGCATCAGCGCCCGTAAAAGCATCTCCTCCACAAATAAGATGCCTCATGGGCTTACAGCATGTTTGGGCTAGATTTAAAAGTGGCTGAAGGCAAAGCGTTAAAGCAGCTCTTCAACAAACAATGTTTTGTACTTCAATGAATTATAGGGGTGGTCACCCGCCTCCTGAACTCTAGAGGAAATATAGGCTATACTTGAGGGTTGCTGTAAATGCCGTGGCGGGCTCCTTGGCTCAGGTTGCCATGGAGACTGGTTTTGGATGGTGTGGCATTCTATATCCTGTGTGCTCTTGATGGGTTGGTCTGCATATCTGCTTCTCTTTTGGTTTCAGTAAATAAATATCTGTACAGAAAGACTGAAAAAGAAATTGTGTTTTTCTGATGTTGTTCATTAGTTGTTATGACATTAAATATTTTTCTCATGCATTTATGTGAATAATGCTAGCAAGCTGTTGCATCGTGGTAATTAGCACAATGCTAATTTCTACTTGTCACTGGTGTTTTCTTTAAGATAGTGGCTCAAGATTGTAGCTACATGTAAGAAAATGGTGAATGTGCCATCACATGTCGCAGTTGTGATATACTGTCAGAATTGTGAGATATAAAGTCACTTTGTGAGATAGCCTAGTTGATATTATGAGAAACAAAGTTGCATTTGTGAGATATGAAGCCACAATTGTGAGATGTAAAGTCGCTTTGTGAGATACTGCAGTTGCAATTATGAGAAACAAACTCCTATCTGTGATATATTGTCAAAATTGTGAGATTAAAAGTCACAATTATGAGAAAAAAAGTTGTATTTTGGAAATATAAAGTCACACTTGTGAGATGTAAAGGCATTTTGAGATATGTCGTAAAATATTGCAATTACGAGAAACAAAGTCACAATTATGAGAAACAAAGTCACTTTGTGAAATATGCCGTAAAGTCACAATTACGAGAAACAAAGTTGCAATTACGAGAAAGAAACTCACTTTGTGAGGTATGCTGTAAAGTCGCAATTACGAGAAAGAAAGTCACTTTGTGAGATATGCTGTAAAGACGCAATTACGAGAAACAAACTCACAATTATGAGAAACAAAGTCACTTTGTGAAATATGCCGTAAAGTCACAATTACGAGAAACAAAGTTGCAATTACGAGAAAGAAACTCACTTTGTGCGGTATGCTGTAAAGTCGCAATTACGAGAAAGAAACTCACTTTGTGCGGTATGCTGTAAAGTCACAATTACGAGAAACAAAGTTGCAATTACGAGAAAGAAACTCACTTTGTGAGGTATGCTGTAAAGTCACAATTACAAGAAACAAACTCACTTTGTGAGGTATGCTGTAAAGACGCAATTACGAGAAACAAAGTCACTTTGTGAGATATGATGTAAAGTCTCAATTTCGAGAAACAAGGTCGCTATTGTGATAGTCACAATTGTGAAATATGAAGTCGATATTACTAGAAACAAAGTTGCATTTGCGAGATATAAAGTCACTTTGTGAGATTTACTGTGAAGTTGCAATTACAAGAAAAAAAGTTCAATTTTGTGCGGTATGCTGTAAAGTCGCAATTACGAGAAAGAAACTCACTTTGTGTGGTATGCTGTAAAGTCACAATTACGAGAAACAAAGTTGCAATTACGAGAAAGAAACTCACTTTGTGAGGTATGCTGTAAAGTCACAATTACAAGAAACAAACTCACTTTGTGAGGTATGCTGTAAAGACGCAATTACGAGAAACAAAGTCACTTTGTGAGATATGATGTAAAGTCTCAATTTCGAGAAACAAGGTCGCTATTGTGATAGTCACAATTGTGAAATATGAAGTTGATATTACTAGAAACAAAGTTACATTTGCGAGATATAAAGTCACTTTGTGAGATTTACTGTGAAGTTGCAATTACAAGAAAAAAAGTTCAATTTTGTGCGGTATGCTGTAAAGTCGCAATTACGAGAAAGAAACTCACTTTGTGTGGTATGCTGTAAAGTCACAATTACGAGAAACAAAGTTGCAATTACGAGAAAGAAACTCACTTTGTGAGGTATGCTGTAAAGTCACAATTACAAGAAACAAACTCACTTTGTGAGGTATGCTGTAAAGACGCAATTACGAGAAACAAAGTCACTTTGTGAGATATGATGTAAAGTCTCAATTTCGAGAAACTAGGTCGCTATTGTGATAGTCACAATTGTGAAATATGAAGTCGATATTACTAGAAACAAAGTTGCATTTGCGAGATATAAAGTCACTTTGTGAGATTTACTGTGAAGTTGCAATTACAAGAAAAAAAGTTCAATTTTTTAAATGTAATGTCACTTTGGGAGATAAAGTTGCAATTAAAAGAAACAAAGTCACAGTTGTGATATATAAAGTAACAGTTGTGTATATAAACTTTTGTCCAATCAAATACTCTTCAGAATGAGAACGCCCCTCCCCCTAATACCAATTGCCTCTGATTGGAAAGAAAGTAGCCAGTCATGGTTCACAGCTATGAAATAAACTAAAGGTTATTGGCTACCTAAAAAAGGAGCTTCCATATGCCTTACCCAAACATACTTTTTCAATAAACATTAATACATCAATTTTGACTTGTCTGAGCACTTCCCAGTGAAGGTGCCGGAGGTCAGAGTCAATTATTTGTACATAAATGTACAATAGTAAAAATTTTGGTGTCAGGAAGAACATTTAAACCTGTGCATCATTCATCTCTAGTCAAATGTGTACAGGAGACACTTTATCAGAACAAACCATCACAGCTCCACACCTTCAAATCCGGATACCTCTCTTATCATTTCCTGATCCTGTGTTTGTATGGCTTAATGGTTCTATTCATGAATAAAGCATAAAGATTAGTGATAAAGGTCACAGTCTCTCGTCTGTTGTCTGGATCACAGCCTATAGCATCCTCCGGTGACCTTCTGAAGAAGTCTAGCTTATCTCTTTGTATGGATTAACACTGTGTTCCCATAATATGAGAAAAGCATCAGACTCTCTTATCAGGATCAATGCAAAATGTTCAGTTTAGCTGTTTACTTTTCAGAAATGCCACTGTCTAACTTGTTTTAAGAGAATACTGGTTCCAATCACCTTGTAATTTTTTTCCTAGGTTTACCTGGAGAAATTATCTGAAGAAAGCTACCTGTTAGTATCCCTATGCATCTCATTAGAAGTTGATCATCTGGAGCAGGACTCTTCTGAAAGTAAGTGAAATTTGCTATCTCTGCTGGGATATCGTAACTTTTTAAGTCATGAAATAATGCGTAAAAAATGTTGCTACTCCAAAAATGTTGCTAGCTAAACCATATATAGGATACTGTGTCTGTGTCCAAAAGTCGTAAATAAGTCGTAAATACTTGACAAATGCATTCCCAACCACTATTGAACTTTAATACATAAAGTAATACATCCTTTCCATTCAACTTTTGGCCCTCAACAATAGAATAATAACAAACAAACAAAGTCAGCAGCTTATTGTAACGTATCTGAGTGAAACAGCTTCTCGAACAAGAAAAATTAAGTTTTAATGAAGAAAAAAAAATATTGTTCAAAAAGCCGGTTAACCGTTTAATTCACGCTAACTCTATTCTCTAACTCTATTACCACACATACTACAATTTTTAGTGTATTGGTTGTGATGCTAAATAGAGGTACTGTAAGTTTTAGAAGCACATTTTCTGGACATGCACCTTGGTAAGTACATGGTGGTATTAATATCTGATAGCACCACTGTATTTTTTTTTATGGACAGAACAACAGAAAGTACGTCAGTCAGTGCTAGGCTACTTTCTTTTCTAGCTGCCTGTGAGATCAGACTCAGCTTGTCCAACATTATGCTGCTCTATTACATCCTATAGCCTTAAAGCCAGACTAACAGCTGCAGTGAATGAATGCAGGAACAAAGAGTTGTGTCTGAGCTTTAGATTTAGCCTGGCATACCCCAGTCATCTGACTCTGTGCATTACCGTGGTAATGAGCTCACCCCTGCGTTCGGCAGTGTAGTGTTTCAGGCCACACAGTGTTTGCACACAGATGTCAGTTTCAATGAAATATAAAGCTCTGGTAAAGGGGGATTGTGTGTCTATGTGAGACTGTGTGGAGGCAATCTGATCAGAAGATGTAGGGATACAGTAGACGTTTGTATTTAGAAAATAGGAAAAAATGTGTTGCTCTTGTACCATATTGAGTCATGAGGGTCGTTTGGGTTTGTTGTAATCTATTTTGTGATTTGACTCACAAAAATGGATAATCCTTATCAGAGCCAAAACATGCTTTCAAAAGGAGCCATCACAAAGCAGGCATACACTGTATACTAAATAAAGTGATAAACAATCACTGGGATTTGAATGTACATGTGTTCATTGTGCAATCAGCTGTTATGCCCATGTGTGACATGTTAAACAAGGAAAATAATCCTCTTGAGATTTGTAAATAAGCCGAGAGCGCTGTAGGCATTGAGCCTAAAACACTACAGAGATGTTTCTCAGAAATGCTCATGAATAACATGCCTACAAAATGCATAATTTTGCATAGCATTGTGTCTACTGTAGTATAAGTAGCATTACTACATATGTGTAGTTTACATATAATTATCTACATATAACTACTATGTATTTAAAAAAAAAATATATATATATATATATTTTTATTCATACAAACATATACAGGGAATAAAATGATGACTATAGAAATAAAGCTAAAATGTCTGGTACAACCATTCAAATGTTGTCATAAAGAACAAAAAGCCGAATTGCAAGGCTAAAATTTTATTTAAAAAAGTGTATTTGATTATTTTGGCAAAATTATTATTCATTTTATTATATATTTTAAAGAGTAAGCAGTGAAGCAATCTGTTTCTAAATATTACAAATTTGTGGCATGTGCAAGTCAATTTGCTCTAATGTGACTATAAATCATGAAACAGGAAATTACATCAGCAAGAGCACCCCTGAAGACCCCTTATTAGGGTGTGTCGAGGTTAAGTCTTTATAATATCAGATAATATGTCATTTGTTGGGCAAGGGTATAGGTTGTCAAATATTATAATATCCTAGAAAACATCATAAACAACATCTACAAAAGTGTTATATATATTATAAAAGTTATTTTGTCACTATTCACACATATTCACACACTTATATTATATTTATTTTATTTTTATAGCAAATCCTGATTAAATTAATACTTTATATATATACACATATATATATATATATATATATATATATATATATATATATATATATATATACAGTGCTATGCATAAGTTTAGACACCCATGCTAAAGTTGACTAAAAAGAGGAATAAAAAATCATCTTTTGGAAATTGAACTTAATGCCTTAATTAAAAAAATTAGGAAAAATCCAACCTTTAAGGACACCAATTTTCTTTGTGAATGAATAATGTATCGTAAATAAATAAATGTTCTTCCTTAAAATACAGGGTGCGTAAGTTTGGACACCCCTATGTTAAATTCCCATAGAGGCAGGGAGATTTATTTTTTTAAAGGCCAGTTACTTCATGGATCCAGGATACTCTGCATCCTGATAAAGTTCCCTTGGCCTTTGGAATTAAAATAGCCCCACATCATCACATAGCCTTCACCGTACCTAGAGATTGGCATGGAGTACTTTCCATAAGATCATCTCTCAATGCAAATCAAACCAGCTATTAGGCTAACTGAAATAAAACCATGCCAATCTCTAGGTATGGTGAAGGCTATGTGATGATGTGGGGCTATTTTAATTCTAAAGGCCAAGGGAACTTTATCAGGATGCATAGTATCCTGGATCCATGAAGTAACTGGCCTTTAAAAATACAAAATCTGCCTGCCTCTATGGGAATTTAACATAGGGGTGTCCAAACTTACGCACCCTGTATTTTAAAGAAGCACATTTATTTATTTACGATACATTATTCATTCACAAAGAAAATTGGTGTCCTTAAAGGTTGGATTTTTCCTAATTTTTTTAATTAAGGCATTAAGTTCAATTTCCAAAAGATGATTTTTTTATTCCTCTTTTTAGTCAACTTTAGCATGGGTGTCTAAACTTATGCATAGCACTGTATATGTATGTATATATATATATATACACACACACACACACACACACACACACACACACACATATATATATATATGAAGAGTTCAGATGCAAAAGCCTCTAAGTGCCATCTGAAATTTTCTTCTAGAATGACCATTTTTATCAAGCTTGTATATTTAAGTTCAGTAACTTCACTTAAATGGCAATGAAAATGACCTATTAAAGGGTTAGTTCACCCAAAAATGAAAATTCTGTCAGTAATTACTCACCCTCATGTTGTTCCAACCGCGTAAGACCTTCGCTCATCTTCGGAACATAAATTAAGATATTTTTGATTAAATCTGAGAGTTGTCTCACTCCTCCATAGGCTTTCAGAGGGACCGAAACTTGCTGGCCCAGAAAAGTTATTAAAGAGATCGTTAATATAGTCCAAGTGACTCCAGTGGCTCAATCTTAAGTTTATCAAGCGACGAGAATACTTTTTGTGCACAAAAACAAACAAAAATAACGAGTTTATTCCACTATTCATTTCCTTCTCTCTGGGCCTCTAGTTGGTTCACGTAGTGTTTTTGCGTAGCGCGCCTGTGTTACACGTCACCACGTAGGCTCACAATTGGCCGAAGCGGGTCATGTGTGTGATGCGTGATGACGTGCAACACAGACGCGCAGCGCAAAAACACTACGAGGCCCAGAGAGAAGGAAATTAATAGTGGAATAAAGTCGTTATTTTTGTTTGTTTTTGCGCACAAAAAGTATTATCGTCGCTTGATATACTTAGGATTAAGCCACTGTAGTCACTATATTAACAATCTCTTTAATAACTTTTCTGGGCCAGCAAGTTTCGGTCCCTCTGAAAGCCTATGGAGGAGTGAGACAACTCTCAGATTTAATCAAAAATATCTTAATTTGTGTTCCGAAGATGAACGAAGGTCTTACGCGGTTGGAACAACATGAGGGTGAGTAATTACTGACAGAATTTTCATTTTTGGGTGAACTAACCCTTTAATTGTCATTTAAGTGAAATTACTGAACTTACATATACGAGCTTGATAAAAATGATCATTCTAGAAGAAAATTTCAGATGGCACTTAGAGGCTTTTGCATCTGAACTCTTCACATATATATATGAAACCAACATAAACACAAAGATTAATTTGGCAGCTGCATTAAAAACTAGATTTGAAAAATATTTTTTTCCCTCATCCTGCTGCATTCTTGATGTTTTTACATTTCATTTCAATAAAAAAAAAATGTTTCCCCCGTGTTGGTCTAGACTGCTGAACCTCCCTCGTTTCCTTACAGTTGTGTTCACAGTTTCTGATTCCTCCCTTTAATTCACGTCCTGTTATTCTTAAGCTGTGGTTGTTTTTGCTTGCACAGTAATGAGCGGGTGGGGTCTCTGCGTTCATATCCTTTGCGTGTGTGTTTGTGTCTGTGTATGTGTGAGAGAGAGACACTTAGCATTAACGCTAGGGGTCAATGTGGCCACTGCGAGCTCTGGGTGTTTGTGTGTAGGGAACGGTGTGTTTTCCTGTGAGACTGTATTCCAAAACCTCAACATTTCGTGTGAATGTTTGGCCCATAACTTGCCCCCAAATGAGAGGTGTCTCTCCCTATCCTGCCTGTTTCTTTGTCTGTCTAAAGGGGCCTACAGTTATGATTGTTGGGTACTGTAATCCAACCTAGTAAATCATGTTTTACTGCAGTTCCAATTTTGCGTATCTAGGTATTTGAATGTGTCAGGATTTAGGGTTGAGGACATGAGGCGAGGACTCAAGTGCAGGAAACAAGGGCTTTTTTATTATTAATAAAAATAAAACAAAATACATACAAAAACTACCCCAAGGAGAAAACAACACTTGATTGACTTGACTTGACTTGACTTGGAAACACACAGGAGGAACATAACAGGGTAGAATTACGACGTACATACGATGTACAAGCCATGTGCTCACAAGAAACATAACTAGAACACAAGCACATGGCCTGTAAAACAAATCACAAGCCATGTGCTCACACAAAACGAGACATGAGCACGCAGCTAATGAGAACACTCATAAGCCACGTGTTCACGCAAAACATGACAACATGAAAGCACACAGCTAGTGTAAAACACAGACATGACATGACAGCACAAAACACACAGACAGAAGAGCACACGAGAATGAGCAAATGCGCTCACGACAGAAGACAAACACTCGGAGCATGAATGTCCGAATCCCGACACAGAACCGATACCAAACATGACATGAGTGCCGGAATCCGAACGCCATGCTCCGAACATGAAACCAGGCACAAAGACAGACAAGGAAATACAAGAGTTTCAGGGCTTTGTCACAAAACCAAGAACAAACTAGACCGAAGAGACAGAATGCGACAGAAATGGCAGATTCAGTTAAACTACGAAGGTGTTGACCGTTGAGAATCACATATTAATATAAAATAAATAGTATAACTCAGTATAATAAATAGTATAATTTAAATAGTATAATTTAAAAATGGGAATGTCTTTTTTTCGACAGCTGATTAAATGCGATACACATTTAACCAGAAGATTCGACTCACAGTCCTGCAGTAAGACTTCTACGACGACCATCATATTGTCTTCGTTTTTCAAGACAAGCCATGACCAAAATTAACATTAGAGATTTCTTTGTAGCCACCATTTCAATCCCACGTGTTTTTTTTTTTTTTTTGTGTACGTCCTTTTTTAACGTCTTGACTGTCGTACAGTCTGACATTAATGACAACCGAGATCTTGCAGTGTGACATGGCTTACAGCGAGGATCATGTTCGTACAGTCTGACAAGCAATAATCGTAAAGGACTATTATAAATCGCTGTGTGCGCCCTGCTGCACTGTGTTCTCACACCCATGTGATCAGACATGCAACACAGATAATAAATAAAGCACCATATGTCAGAGACAGATTTGAGTGAGCCTGCCCTGGCCCGAGCCACACGTTTATTCAGACGCAAGTAGATCCATATGGCTCTCGGCATATACATGATGAAGGCAAAAACACAAACTGGTGGGTCTGCGCTGGGCTTGATGATAATGCACAGCGGTTAACCTTTAGCAGCTATTTTTAACTAAAGGTGCAGAAAAGGAGAGTGTAAAAGAGCGAAGACGGAGTGGAGGTTGGAGTGTGAGGAGACAGACTTTCATAACAGCTCTAACACATGGCTTAACCAGCGTCACTCGCTCTGTCGCTCACTCACTCACTCACTCTCTCACACACTCCTTAAAGGGATAGTTCGAGCAACAATTTACATTCTGTCATCATTTAATCACCATCATGCACCATCATCATAAAGTTTTTTTAATGGCATTTATGGTTCCATGAAGAACCTTTAACATCCATGGAACCGTTCCATTGCACAAAATATTCTTTATAGTGGAAGAAAGTTCTTTAGATTTTTTTAAATGACGACCACTAATAAAAAAAAATGGTTCTTTTAAGAACTGTTCACTAAAAGGTTCTTTGGAGAACCAAAAATGGTTCTTCAATCATGGCGTCTCTATTGTTTTAAGAGGGTGTCATTCCAAACTGGTATGATTTTCTGTCTTCTGTGGAAATCCAAAATAAAATTTTAATTTAAAAGAAATACCGGTATTTTTTGAAAAGGTCCTGTTCACACATGATCTCTTACCGGTAATTAAGACTGAATGGGTGAAAGGGGCTAATGTCTGGTTTGTGAACAAATCATTCTTTTGACTCAAATCTTTTTTAATCAGATGGTTGATTTGATTCACACAACCGGTGTGAACGATTTGTTCACAAATGTCAAGAATTCTTATGAAACTTAAGTCTGTTTCTCAACCAAATATGACTTCAGAAGAATGGAAAAACTCATGAATCATATTTATGATTACTTTTGCATCCCCTTTGAAGCTTGAAAGCTCCAATCTCTATTTACTGTAACTGGATTTTAAAAAAAAAACAGCAAACAGGACATTTTTCAAAATTTCTGCTTTTGTGCTCCATGAATAAAAGAAAATAAATTCAAACAGATTTGAAACAACATGAGGGTGAGTAAATTATGATGTACGTATTTAAATTTTTCTTCCTGTCAGTAAATATCCATCACACTAATAGGTTTGGTTGTTATGCACATAGATTATTTTATTTTTGTTCTCATTTCTCTCTCTCTCCTTCTTTCTCTCTTTGAATCTGCATCACTGTGCTCAACTGGAGCCATAGATGGAACATAATGAGTGAAAAACTTTTTCTCTTTTCTCTCCTGAAATGCTTTTCTGGCTACCAGGAACAAAAGATGTGTTCCCAGAAGGGCATCTGCCTTCCTGGTAGCAGCACACGTACACACACACACACACACACACACACACACACACACACACACACGTAACCTTGATGTGTCGAATGATGGAAGGAGAGTGTCTTCTTTCATGGTCTAAGGAGATGAGAGATGAGAGGAATTTCTCTGGGATTACCTACAGTACAGCAGGCTTCCCAGAATTCCACACACCAGGAAATGGATTTCTAGGAAGTGGTGATTAGAACAAAGTGGCAGAACGCCAGACAAGTAGGATCACCCATCAGCAGCTCCTCCCCTTCTGATGCATACTCTCTCTCTTTCTCTCGCTCTTTTCTCTTCTTCTCTCTCTCAAAGTGCCCTAACTCAAGGACAGTACTAATGCGGCTAATATCTTTGTATTATCAGTATCATCCTGCTAGCATTGTCCCAACATGCATTGCAGATAATACTTGAATACAGTTAACGCTTGAATGAGAATGTCTGGATATTACAATCATCGAGAGATTTCTCAGAAAAACACCAGATCATCATGCCCCAAATCACAATAAATGACATACAGTAAATTTGATTCATGGCACAAGGTTTGGTGCTGTATTGGTGTAACATAATTTACTCGTTTTAATGGTTGTGAAATAAGTGCCTGGTTTCAAAGCCTTTGAGTTCAAACATTCACACAAGTAAACAGCTATTCCTCTTTTTGTTACCTTATTCAGTTGTTATAGTCAGATTTATGAGTTTTGTTTTATTTTATCTTTAAAGAGACTAATTATCAAATTTTAATGAATGTGAGATTTTATTTCTAAATCATGGCTGAGGCTTGAATTTTTTTTTGTATTTTACTTAATGGAAAAAGACTAATGATTATCAGATTGTTAATGAATGTGAAGCATTTATTGTTTTCTCACTCATGTCTGTAGCATGAATGATGAATGTTTTGTTTTTGTATTTATTTGATACATTTCCCTTGTTAAGGTACTTTTTTTTATCAAAGAAGATCAGTGTTTTAACTGTTTCTTCCTGTCTTGCTTTCTTTCTTTCAGTCTTTCGCTTCGGCTCACCTCGTCACATGAGATTTACTGAGTCTAAATTAGTGTTGGGAAAGCCAGTTTGTTTGCCCTGCAGTTTAGTCTCTCTCTGATTACAGTCTTCACGTGCTTTTGGCACTTTTATTTAGTCAGGCAGAAAGAATCGACTATAAACACTGAACTGGACCTAACTGAATCGCTGCAATAGAGTTCAATCTAATTTGTAGAATTTACCTCACAAATTTTTCATATCTAATGGTAATTTCAGGAATGTTTGCTCACAGATTGTTTAATGGCTCTATAAAGAGTTGAAAAGAATACCTTTGCACAGAGCTGTCACCTGTCGTGTTAGCCAGAGGGTGAATAGGCCACCTGTGTGAACTGGCTGTTAGGCTTTATGACCCTTCTCTCTCTCTCTCTCTCACTCACTCTCTCTCTCTCTCTCTCTCTCTCTCTCTCTCTCTCTCTCTCTCTCTCTCTCTCTCTCACACACACACACACACACACACACACACACACACACACACACACACACATACATGCATACACATGATATTATTGGGATCAAATATCCCTACAAAAAACAGAGTTCCCATGAGAAAAAAAATGCAGGAAGGTTTATGTGACAGGTTTAAGAATATGAGATAAAAAATACAATTTGCTCAGTATAAAAATGAAAGGAAATGAATGGAAGAAATGTGAAAATATGTTACTTTAATTCAACAAGCTCATTAATACTCGCACAGTCCTCCCAACAAAAACAGAACACCTCGTCCTTTGCCGTCACGAGTTCTGTTTGGTCGGGTTTATAAAACATATTTACGCTCATTCCATAATTATTTTCAGTTTCATACATTTTTCCATATTTCTATTCATTCCTGCACATAAATCTCATTGGGTCGCCTCAGGGACGTGGTGACAGCCTGTGGCGCTCCTTCAGCGAGTCGGATCTGTGAGGGGAGGTTCAGACGAGGATTCTGAGAAATCTCCATACCCCTGAATGTGCAGATAACAAGTATTAACCAGGGCTTATTGGAAGCAGATGCCCTTTTCCCAAAAACCTCAGTAGGGTTAATTTCTGAGAGTTCGGGAGTGCGTGTTTCTCTGCTGTGGTCCAGGGGAGCATTTGTGTGTGTGTGTGTGTGTGTGTGTGTGTGTGTGTGTGTGTGTGTGTGAGCACAATGCTTCTGTGAATGATGTTCTAATTCCTTGAAGGGCTTGCTGATGCGTTTCTCTTGCTGATGTGAAACCTGAATACGTTTACAAATTGATGTAATTATAGTAGTGGCCAAAAGTGATGTCCAGAAAATTTGCATCTTCACCCTTTATTTAAATTTTTTTATTTTGTAAGCATATTGCACAGTTGTGCTTGGAGTCTATTGTTATGAAACATGCCAGATTGTGTGGACATAATTTTTGGCCATACAAGGACATTATGAACAAGAGAGAACCAGCTAAATATTAGCTGATTTTGTTGTAGTCCATGTATGCT
The DNA here is from genome assembly GCF_964197995.2 of Scardinius erythrophthalmus. Lineage (NCBI taxonomy): Eukaryota > Metazoa > Chordata > Actinopteri > Cypriniformes > Leuciscidae > Scardinius > Scardinius erythrophthalmus. The sequence continues at coordinate 14,011,461 of NC_138224.1, read as the reverse complement.
TTCTCCTGTGAGCTTTTCGTTTTTCTATTAATTTTTTTGCAAAGTAAAATAAAAAATGTGGCTGTAGTTTGCTTTTATTTTCGGCAAATAATTTTGTCAGATAATTACCTTAACCAAGGTTAGTGTTTTTGTTCTTCTTACCTCATATTTAAAATATTTAAAACATGCAAAATATTTCTCCTTATTTTGAGTCTAATAGTTTATTTCAACTTGTAGGGTCATTAAAAACTAATATCTTCTCTGGACATTACTTTATAAATATAGATGAATTAGAAGGGGGAATTAATTTACCCTCTCAGACTTCCCATATAACTCTAAATGATCTGTTTAAAAAAATAATAATACACATAACAAAAATATGAAGAAGTGTCTTTCCTAGAAGATAATGTGCTATTGATCCTTCCACAAGCGAAGAGCTCAGGAATACGGCTTGTCTTGTTGCTATAGTCCATAGCTTTATATCAGTGTCTGATTGTGTCTCAAAGCATGTGCTGTAATTGTATGAGTGTGTTTCTCTGTGTATTTGTGATTTTAATAATTATGCTTTTCTGCCAGAATAATGATGGTAAATTTAGTTCTTTGAAGCAGTTCTTCTTCACAAAGGTCATTTGAAGTGACTATTAGCAGAATAATAGAGGAAACTATGTCTAACATCAAATACGGCATTGTTAGATTTAGAGCAAACATTGAGTTTGGAGTTTTTCTTGGTTTCACCCCTCATTTTATGTTCTTTTTTCACCTCTTAGTAGGAACCTTTCCATTTTGTGAAATTTTTGAAGATAGGCACTGATTTATTTTGGCACATATTTCTGTATGTATTGCTCAGTATTTAGAAATATAGTATAATTATATTGCAATTAATAGCAGAGATAAGTCCTACAACTGTAGTAATAATCTGACATGGACTTGAAGAAAAGCATTTTAAAATGTTTATTTGTAATTAAACTGTTTTGCAGTATACTTATTATAAAATATAAGATTAGTAAGAGAACAATGCAATTGTGTAGGTACAATGAAATGATACAATGAAAAAAAAAAAACTCAAAGCCTTCTACTACAAAATAATTGTACTACAGTACTAAATAGCTGACTTGTCCTCTGTAGGAACTTTGAATGATGGTGTATTATAATAAGTGAGTGTAAAGCGCCACCTGCTGTCTGGAGAACAGCTCCACAGTATGGATCTGACAAGATCAGAAGGGTGAGAAATTATATAAGAGTAATATTACTGTGGGGATCTCTGACTTATAGTTATAAACAGGACTACAGCATCATTTTAATTATAAAGGCTGTGTGTTTGTGTGTATCTGAATTGCAGTGGCCATTGAATAGAACAAACAGATTGGATAGTGTACACTTGAAAAATTGATAACAAAATGCAAAAGATAAGAATAAAGAATAAGCATATTAAAGAAAATACTATAGAAAAAAACACCAAATACTCTGGACGTTTTCCCGTCATGAGATCATCAGAACCTCCAACTCTGATCTGAAATTACAATGTAATAAATTATCTATAATATCTATCATAAAATATCTCATGAAGTTTTCTAAGATTTATATTAAACTTAACAGTCAAGCTATGAGATCCACCCCACCCCCCCTTCAAATAATTAATTAAGAGGCAATATTACAGTTACCATATGCAAGAAAATATCAAAACCAGACGTACAGTTATTGAGTCCACTGCTGTGACGGCTCCTGATTCTCCTTTAATCTTACAGATGATGGACTTGGACTCAATTTTCTCCAAAACACACTGATACTGCTGATCTCCCTGTAGACCCGTCACATTCACCTCACTCATACTCAAGTTCAATGCATCTGCCTTTTTCTGAGAAATAGATGTAGAAGAGTGTGGAGGTTGTGAGATTCACATGCTGATGTGCAAAAACACTGACTGCTCACAATAATATATTTTCTGAGAGTTTTTATCACCAGGGCCTGGAAAAAATAGGCATGTGTGCCAAAACATGCAGACTGTACATTGATCTTAAACTCACTGTAATGCTAAACTCACCTTAATGTTGACCTGTAGGTCATTGGCCACCTGAAAGGTGCTGAATCCAATGAATTGTGGATCAGGCTCATAGGACAAACTCTTACAGTCCACAATGGAGTTTCCAACTTTCAACCTAAATGTGTTATGATATCTATAACCATTTGGTGAGTCAAACCCGATGTCCTGAGAAAGAGATACAATTAAAATATGACTAAATGAAGCTACATATAAGCTGGGAATACTATAAATAATGTTTTACAGTTGTACTAGCAGTAAATTAATGAAACAACCTGACTAAGTTCTCATGCACTATATGTGTGACTGTGAAATACTGTTTGACTGTTGATCTCCATATATCAGATAAAGTGTTGTAAGCTGCTTGACTGGATGTTTTTTAGGGTAATAGCTCACCTTTAGCCCAATGAAAGCATAATACACACTTCTTACCCCTGTGCTTCGGTTGTAGTGTGTTTGGAACACTTCATCAGAATCTTGGAAAATAACTGATTCCACAAATTCCATATTGCTCCCTTCAACATAAATCTTCCTTCCACCACTGAATGAAGAGATATTTAAAACAATTTCTAAAGCAGACTTCAGAATCAGGGAAGGTGAAAGTGGTATACAATAATACTACATATAATAAAAAAAAATACATTATACAGAATATATATATATATATATATATATATATATATATATATATATATATATATATATATATATATATATATATATATATATATAAAATATACTAAAAATGTATTCTTAAAGAAAGGTTTCTATAAGGGATATGGGAAAGAAAATCCCACTCTATTTACAGTATGTATGACATTTGCACAGCGTTTAGAGTCTATTACATGGATAAAAGAAGGTAATCTTTACATTTTGAACATGAACTCTGTTTCCCCTTGAAATTCACTCCCTGGACTTAGTCCTGATTATAATAAAACTAACAGAAAATTAACAGAAAGTCCCCACACTGACATAAACGCCTGTATATGGAAGCTGTTCTGCCAGTGGTCTGAAAGCTCTTACCTCCTCCAGGAGACTATGGGCTGTATTCCTGTGCAGCTGGGCTGGGAACTGTAAGTGATGATACTGTTACCATGACAACGGTCGTCAGGAGTAACAACACACACTTTCACTGTTCCTTTAGTTCCACTGGGAGGAATGTTGAACCTTAAAGTGTCGCTGGAACGATTAAACACTGGAGATCTGAGGGGAAACGTTCATGCACAGATATACAATATCATTTATCTTAATCTACACACATTCATAAATATGACTAAACACAAACACACATAATCTCACTCTTTAGGAATACACTCCAGATCCCCTTGAATAAGGATTTTATTGACAGATTCCAGGTTCCTTCCTCTTAGTAAAACGTTGTTTCTGCCATGGAAAGAAACCTTGTTGGGCTCCAGAGAGAGGATCTCTGGCTCCTACAGGACACAGAATAGTGGGCTCATTGAAGACATCATACAAAAAGACATGGAAAAATCCCATAATAAAGCACAGTATAGAAGTAATTGAACATTTTGTTATAAAAACAAAATCCTCAGCACATGACACTTACTTTGTAGTCCATGTCAGAGAATAGATCTTTACATGCATCCTAAAAAGTAGAAAAAGGATGTTTTTAAAAGATATTTCTGCTATCAACAATAAATTAAGTGCAAACAGCCTGCCTTCTTGGCAAAGGCCATTTCTACTAACTCTGGCCACCATTTTCTGGTTGAGCCAGACAAAATTACCAAAAACAATTGTGCTGATAACAGAAGTAGTGGCGCCTTTTTCTGAACTCATTCTTCTCCCCTTTCCCATCGCATATTAGGTCGGAGAGGCATTTATTTTAAATAAAAATCAAGAAAATGTGTGTTATAAGTGTTATTGTATACTTTTTTATAGTAAACTACAATATACTGAGGTGCAAATAGTATCTACCACTATTTGCACTATAAGTATAATTAGCATCTAACTACTATTTTCACTTAGTGCAAAGAAAATACTGCTATTTTAATTTAGTGCAAATATCCGCTGCCATAAATTAATCATCTTGACTTTTTATGAAGATAATTGTTATTTCTCAATAAACAAATATACTGCATTGAATAGTTTGGTTAAACATGGTCTCACCTGTACGTGTAACTGCGGTCCAGGTCCATGTTTCCAATCACAATGCTGAGAGGAAGAGGACCACTGACACCCAGATGAGACACACTCCACACACCTGCATTTATTTAATGTGACTGAAATGTGTTAAAACCCTTTATGGCATTTTGAAGAATGAAAGAATCTTTTTTAGGCGGTGCAGTTCTTACTGTGTATATGAAGGATTTGGTGAATTATTTGTGATATTCAAGCAGTTCCTCAGTGTCAGCGTCTCTGTGATCTGATCCTTATGAACAGCAACTATAGCTGAGACTTTTAAATCTGAATGGAATACAAAAAAATCAGAATGAGATTTTAAAAATTATTATGTGGCTTTCTGGATAAGTCATAAAAAACCAACAACAACATAAGTTTGATCAGGACTCAGGATTCTCACACTTATATTTACTGTATGCATTTGACAGACATTAGAATCCAAAGTGGCTTACACTGCATGCAAGATATACTATATTTGATCAGCTCAGTCTTGTCTCTCTTTTTTTTTTTTTTTTTTTGTGGCTTCAGAGGTGTCATGACTTGAGGCTTACTACCATGGTTACGGTTGCTGAGAAAGTGAGAGGAAATAACTCGTGGAAATAAGACATTTCTTGTGCGGTTGAGACAGAACTTTCCTCCCTACAGCCGAACAGACACACACATTACTGAATCAACGTTACAAGTCCCTGAGTTTAAATGAAAAAAACAAACAACACAAACTTACGGATTATAGGAAAAATGACTAGGAAAAAAAATTATGTTAATTACTGTAGTAGTGAAGGCAATTTCGGAATACGAAATTTTATGTATGTATGTTGTCATCATATGTTATTCTGATTTGAGTCTGATGTTGTGTATTTACAGATTCTTGATCTGTTATTTGACAATCCCTTGTGCTAATTGTCTTTTATCCACCTTATTTTAATCTAGCAGAAGCAGCCATTTTTAACTTTGAACGTGCTTGGCTTCTGATGTCATACGCTTCCAGTTACTTTAGTTGTACAAAAACAGTCCGTTATGCTTGATATTGTAAACATGGAATTCGTTATAACATTATATTCATTTATTATTGTAATCATATACTTACTGGTTTGTTGCACAAATATTTTAACCATTTCCTGAACTTTGTTATACTCTTCCATTAATTAGCAGCTAATGAATCAGAAATCTCTCATATTCACAGGAAACAGCTTAATTCTACAGTAAAAAATAAGATTGACTACTTATTATAGAATAATACTTGTGTTCAAAACTGCAAACTAAGTATAATGTTTTCAGACATTAATTGCATGTTTACAATTAAATGAAAATATTTTTTTAATTAAATTTATATTAAATGCAATTAAAATTACTTTTAACATACTTAAAAGGATGGTTCACCCAAAAATGAAAATGCTGTCATCCTTTACTCACCCTCAAGTTGTTCAAAACCTGTATAAATTGTATAAACACACTGTATAAACACAAAATATGATATTTTGAAGATATGGTTAACCAAACAGTTGATGGACCTCATTGACTTCCACAGTATGGAGAAATAAAATACTATGGAAGTCAGGAGGAAATATTTTTTTTATTTTTGGGTGCACTATCCCTTTAAGTATACATAATGTCATACTCCTATTGTATGAAATATGCTAAACTAAAAAGTTATGTCATATAGCTCTTTAAATATATTTGTAATTATGCATTTGAAATGATAAGGTTGCAATTAAGTACTTTTAAAATATATCAACGCATTGAATGACACTACAGTTCAAATTTAAATCAAGTACTTGACTTATTAAAACAAAGATTTAAAATACACTTTAAAGTAATCTTTTTTTATTTGAAATTATTACGAAGTGCATTTTTTAAGTGTACTTAAGTGTGTTAAGTGTTTAGAAATAGAAGTGTACTCTCGTTAATATATACCGGTATATACTTTTAAAATATGAAGTACACTACAAGTTCACATTCAGTACAATTAAGCAAACAACTACACCAATCCAATGCACTGACAGAGAACCAACCTCCAGTATAAAGTTTGTCGTCAGGAAAACTACATTTGCAGTTTGGGAAAACTGCAGTCAGATCAGACCCGTCACACAGATTCACACTTCCTGTGGTGAAGGAACATGAGAAGGCGGGATTTCCTGTGCTCTCCAGACTCAAGGCAAGATGTAGAGTAACCTGAGAGGATATTGATATGTCAATAGGAATTGCTAATGTTGTCAAAGGAATGAAAGATAGTTATATTTCAAACAAATATAATACCTTTCTGGAAGATTTGTCATCCCAAGCCTGAAAAGAAACCAGAGGTTCCTGAAGTGAGTCTTTTGGGGTGAACATCCATGGAGGTTTTGAACATTCGTCCTGGTTGGAGCATCTAGACAAGCAGAAAAATATAATTTAGAGTTGTTATGCCAGGTTGCATCATGTTGACCATGTTACTGATTTTTTTAAGTAGCTAGTATACTTAATAAATACTTTAGTGCAACAGATATGAATCTGACCTCTGTGTGTTCACACACCAGCCGCAGAGAGGATCCAGAGCAGCTCTGCAGTCTTTCAGAGATCTGTATTTAGCACACTGAACCACAGACACTCTTCTGAGCTACATCAAAAACAGAAAGCAAGTAAACATCCACGATTGCGTTCCCATTGCTTTTTAAAATGAGAAATAAACCCCAGATAGGGTGATTACAACAGCCAGAAGAAATTTGTTGTCAGTTACAGTCGTTCCCTCAGCAGCTCTAGTAAAACCCATTGCAGCAGTGTTAGATAGTTTCTTAATTTAATGTCAGGATAATATAACGTAAGTTATGGTGATATAAATGTACATTACACTTGATTTTTTTTTAAATGGCTATAAAATGGCTATATTTACAGTTAATGAGTGTGTAAATTCAGCATCATGAAATCGTGAAAAGGTGCAAAAGTCTTTATGCCTCACAAATATTGTCAAGCATGATAAAACAACAGGTTAAAACATGCAGTATATTTTAAATGTTGAGTATCACTTTTTATTAACTGTACAGTTTTAAACCTCACCTCTTTCTTCAAAGTGATGAAGATATATTTGAAATCTACTGGATCAAAGTGCATTCTGGGAAGCACTGCTCGTTCATCATCAGATTTGTACAGCACTATTGGACAGCCTGGTGTGAATTTCTCATCCAACATAATCTAAAAATACAAACCGCATCATTATCCAAACTTTACTCAAATCAAATCATTATATGATTGTGCTTTATTCATGTAATTTATTCGTGTCACTAAGATATCGAGTTCCTATCACCGTATGATTATTCAAAGATTCCACAAAAGTGCTCAAGTTTCTCAGAAATGCAGAAGCTAAGTTAAAAACTATAAAACAGATCTAACAGAAACTTAAACAGACTGTTAATATAAAGACACAAAAAGAGAGTCAGAGTGAAAATATGATGAAGCACATTATTAGTCATTGCATATAATTATTTATTTATTTTTCCAAGTGTCTGTGTGTAGGTCCTATTTAAATTGTATTTTTTTCCCCCACATAGATACCTAATTTTCTTAACTTTTATTCACATTTGCGCATTGTTTTGTTTACATTGATTTTATTGCAACTAAATAAAGGTTTAATATTGGCATGAAATTTAAAGCACTATTTATCTAATTGTATAATAAAATGATTATACATGTTGTTTTATGATGTCATATTAATCACCGGGACCGTTGCCAGAACATATATTATTAAATATATAATATAATTTAAAACAATACCAAAACACAATATAGTCCAGCATACAACTACACTAAAAACCCCTTTGCATTTTGCTTAAAGTCACAAAAACTCTTCAGTTCCACCAACAACACAATAATAATAAAAACAATACATACAAAATAGCAATAAATGTACGTCTAGTATATTGAAGTGTACTAAAGACTTTGAGTACTCACCATTGAAATAGTTGAAAGTGATGGGTCTCTTATAAATATATAATTATGTTTTATTATATTAATTATGTTTCATATTCTGTTTTGTGTAATAATGCATTAAATATGAGTTTTCCAAATCTGATTCATATTTCTGAAGATAATGTGTTTTTTTTATAATCAAGTTACCATTATAGAGATTAATGTTCCTTTGAGCTAAAATCTGGTTAAGACGTTTTGTTATGGAATATGTAAATGGCCAATCCACAGATCTAATATTATTTCTGCTCTCAATAGTAAGTTTGGGAAAGAAACCACTTGTTGTGTTTGCGGTAGTTATAGGCCTGTCATTTTAATGTCATGACCATTTTAAAACCTAGAGTCCATTTTCATGACCACGTGAATAAATGACACAATAATATAAAACTTACTTACTTACAGCCTTATTCTTTCTACAGAGGAGGGTTTTTCAGAAATTAGTGAAAAATAAGATATGAGACAGACCTTTATCAGTTGTCCATCACTGGTTCCTATGAACAACACAATCCAGGATCCACTTCTAACTGCTGCCACTGATGACATTGAGCTGTACTTGAACACCACAGAGAGCGGCTGAAGGTTACTACCACTCTGCAACACAAAGAACAAGAATATTATGACTTTGGTGAATAGTGAAATTAAGTTTTGTCTTGCAACATATTATTCTATTACAACTATTATACATAACTCAAATTGGTAGAACAACTAAACTAATACTAATAAAAACAATTATAATAATAAGTAAAAAAATTAAAAAAGCATCTATATTGAGCACATAAATTATTTTCCAACCTCAGAATCACATTTTTCACCAGTAGCGCAGAAACCCTTCACTTTGCCTTGAACTCTACTGATGTCGTAGAGAGCCAGCGCGGTGTTCTCCGGATCCTGCTGATTCTGCGCACTGAACACTCCTGCCCAAATAACAGCGTTCCCTGAGGGAATAACGGTGGAGGAGACGAGCACTGGACGAGCTTTATCATTGCAGCACTCTATCGTTGCAGCCTGTAGGGATTTAAAGATCTCTATCTTTTTTCTTTTATTGCTGTCCATCCTCAGGACGTGCACTTTCCTCTCCGAGTCAGTCTTTGCGTTGAGAAATAAGTAGGACTCTGAGGGAGAAACTCTCTGGAATCCGTCAACAAACTCCACATCTCTAGCGGTGCTCTGGATGGAGGGGTGTATTCCGTCTTCTATGTAGTTGAAAATACCCATATACTGAGACTTTAAAGTGTTCCACAATTTAACAACAGGATACTGGGAATCTTGAGTGCTTTTGTCATTTTTCCCAACCAAAATGTACCTATCGGTACTTGGACCTACTATGAACGCAACAGATTTCTCATTCTCTCTCGGTCCAACCGAGATACCACTTTCATAGTAAATATTATTTGTAATGTCATTTATATCAAGAACTTCGCAGTATCCATCTCTAAAGGTCCCACAGGTTATCAGGGTGTCGTTGTCGTCAAAAGGCACTAGAATGTTGACTCTATTTTGATGAGTGGCATTAGTGATGTCCTTCCTCTTCTCCTCAGAAAGATCGAGTCTCATCTGATGTAGTCGATGGTCAGTAAGAACGAACAACTTACTTTTACCAAATACAAAGTCCTTGATGTCTCCATCAAAATTCTTCACATAATCGCAAATGCAATGTTTCAAAAGTGGGAGCACAAGTATTCCAAGTAAGTATCCTCTCATCTTGCATATCTGAGAGATCAGCTGAAGTTTCGAGATCTTGTCACAGAGATCACCTGCGCTCAGATGCGTCCACGGCTGAAGTGGATAGAAGTGAAAGCAGCGGCTCTGAAGATGCCTGATGACTTCCTGACTTTGTATGTTATACCATATCATGATGAGACACTTTTCATAATCCTACATAAAATAAGAGTAAAAGGAACTCTCTCTTGAAATCATTTTATTGACAGCAGACTTTATATTTATTATGATCTTAAATAACTCATCTTAAATATCTGAACGAGCAGTTGATAGAAAAAGCATAGGTCTACATTTGTAGCCTACATTATATGCAGAAAGAAAGTAGTTTAAGAACATAATTCTTTACATTAAAAATCATTATTTTACTCATCGGTTCATGCAACACATTCTGGCATAATAATGATGATGATAATAACAACAAAAACAGCCTAATAATAATATTAGCCAAGCTGAACTATTTGCACACTTTTGCATGTGGAATCTTTAGTATAACACATAGTACGTGATGATGATACATATACAACAATTCAGATCTGTGTTTAGAAGAGCGTTTAGTGTTCTTAAGATATTTAAGGTTTATATCATGTTAGAGATATAGACAAATTCTATTCTATTTTATTTTAGAGTAACTACGCTGTGCTCTGAAATGTGTGCTGGTGACTTGCAGAAGTAAAAGCATGTTTCTGTGAGTTCATGTGTGCTTGTTAATATAAATCAGACCAGACTTTTTTTTGTTTGGCATGTTTATTAGTAAGTATGAGGTGTAAGGCAGTATAATGATAACATAAATTATCAGATTAATAACAAAAAATGACAGAAGAATTTTGTTGGTGTTCGATGAAAAAGAATCAATGAAAGCATTCTCCTACAAAATAACTAAATAACAAACCAGTCCTCTGCAGGAACTTTGAATTGATTGTAAGTGTATAGCGCCACCTGATGTTCAGTCTCAGGATTGCTCTCACAGGATATTTGAACATAGAGGTTGTTGTATAGTTTAAAGCTGAATAATTAACTATATATGAAGAATATAAAAGAAAATGCAAACTGCTCAAATGTATAATTCCATAGAAATACGCAGATATAAAAGTATAGAGCTCTCTAGTCTTAGAAATAGCAAATAATAATTTTTAAACTTTTTCACAAAAAAAACATTTTTTTTTTTAGAATATTTTTTTTTTTCTGTGAGTGTTTTCATTGCTCTTTCATACTTGGCCAGGTGTGTTCTGTGCACTGAGGCAGAACAGATGCTTTGTATTCCCCATCCTGAGAACATAATTCCCAATCGTGATCTAAATGACAGTGAAAAGTAATGTCTTTTAATCTCATAAAGTTTATTTAATAAGATTTACATTAAACTTAACACAGCAGTGTTAGCAGCAATTATCAAGTCAAATTATGAACTTCCATGTTTATAGATTTACCAAAGAATTGAAAATATCAAAACTAGACGTACAGTTATTGAGTCCACATCTGTGACGGCTCCTGATTCTCCTTTAATCTTACAGATGATGGCATTGGACTCAATCTTCTCCAAAACACACTGATACTGCTGATCTCCCCGTAGACCCGTCACATTCACCTCACTCATACTCAAGTTCAATGAATCTGCCTTTTTCTGAGAAAGAGATGTAGAAGAGTGTGGAGGTTGTGAGATTCACATAATGATGTGCAAAAACACTGACTGCTCACAATAATGTATTTTCTGAGAGTTTTTAACAACAGGGCCTGGAAAAAAATAGGCATGTGTGCCAAAACACGCAGACTGTATATTGATCTTAAACTCACTGTAATGCTAAACTCACCTTAATGTTGACCTGTAGGTCGCTGTTCACCTGTAAGGTGGTGAATCCAGTGAATTCTGGATCAGACTCATAGGACAAATTCTTACAGTCCACAGTGGAGTTTCCAACTTTCATTGACAAGCTTAACAGTCCACTGCCATCGTAACGGGGGGAAAGAAACCACACATCCTGAGAAAAGAGAAACAATGAAGATATGACTCCAATACATGTGACACGTGAAGCTCAGTGAAGCAATAAAACACAATAAAATTGCATGAGCTGACACAGACAACTGCTAATTATTTTCATGTTATGGGTGGTAACTGACAAGCAATTTTAAAATTCTATAATATTTAGTGAATATATATATATATATACATATTATATAGAATTTTAATATTTTAGAATTTTAATATTACTTGTCAGTTACCACCCATAACATGAAAATAATTAACAGTTTGTCTATAAAGAAATTAATACTTTTATTTAGCAAGGCTGCAAAAGTGACAAAGTTAAAAAGATTTCAAATAAATACTGTACTTTTGTACATCCTATTAATTAAATCATACTGAAAAAATATATCAAAAAAATGTTTTAAACAACAAAAAATGTAATTGTCCCCAAAGTCTTGAACTATATAGTGTATATAGTACATGTACTGCATGTATAATCCAAGGCCTTAAAATAAAAGTAACCCCTTTAAAATAATCAATTACATATTTAGAGTCACTGAAGTGCTTTTAACAATTATATGAGCAGATAAATGACATTTCTTTCTAAATAAGACCTCATGCAGTGCATGTGTGAATCTGGGCTGTTTGAAGACTCACTGAAGTTATTAATAGCTGTCCTCTGTGTTTCAGATAAAGTGCTGTGAGTTATTGCAGGAGTAATAAACACACGTCTTACCCCTGAGCTTTCGTTGTATTGTGTTTGAAGCTCTTTATTCGAGTGACGGACAATAACTGATTCCACAAATTCCATATTGCTCCCCTGAAGATCAATCTTCCTTCCACCGCTGAATGAAGAGATATTAAAATATATATTAAAATATTTATAATAGAGATATTAACCATTTCAGCCAGTAATACAGAATATTAAGAACGGTCTTGCTCTTTCTGAACCTCTAAAAATTTAAACAAGACTAGTCTAAGGTCACATGTGAGTCAGTAAACTGCAGCTCTCAGAATTATGAAACATACAGGAAATTACTTAATGACTCTAACTTCTGATTTAATTTCTTTTAATCTCACATATATGTGTTTTTCCACAGTATCTCAGCAGATTATTACTTTGCAAACCTTAATTTTCCATATAAACAGAATTCTTGCATATTTCAGGATTAAAATGCCATTAGATTACCAAGAGCATGACATTTAAAATGAGCAGTTTTCATCTCAAGGCACTGATAGGATATGGAAGCTGTTCTACCAGTGGTCTGAAAGCTCTTACCTCCTCCAGGAGACTATGGGCTGTATTCCTGTGCAGCTGGGCTGGGAACTGTAAGTGATGATACTGTTACCATGACAACGGTCGTCAGGAGTAACAACACACACTTTCACTGTTCCTTTAGTTCCACTGGGAGGAATGTGGAACCTTAAAGTGTCACTGGAGCGATCAAACACTGGAGATCTGAGGGGAAACGTTCATGCACAGATATACAGGGTGGGCCATTTATATGGATACACCGTAATAACATGGGATTGGTTGGTGATATTAAAGTCCTGTTTGTGGCACATTAGTATATGTCATGGTCACCACCAATCTTGAGGAGTTTGCCCCCTCACATATACTAATGTGCCACAAACAGGACTTTAATATCACCAACCATTCCCATGTTATTACGGTGTATCCATATAAATGGCCCACCCTGTACAATATAATTTATATCAATCTACACACATTCATAAATACAACTAAACACAAACACACATAATCTCACTCTTTAGGAATAAACTCCAGATCCCCTTGAATATGGATTTTATTGACAGATTCCAAGTTCCTTCCTCTTAGTAAAACGTTGTTTCTGCCATGGAAAGAAACCTTGTTGGGCTCCAGAGAGAGAATCTCTGGCTCCTACAGGACACAAATGTTGCACTCAGTAAAGAAAGGCCGTACAGAAAAAAAAAAAAGAAAAAAATCAATATCATTTAATATGACCACAACATTTTTAATGAACAGAAGTTAAAAAATATTTTTTGGAATAAAAATGACATAATTAGATAATAAAAAATTATAATATATAATTGTACATATAACAAATATATTATATATAATTTAAAAAGCATGATGATTGACACATTGTTTGCTGCTGATATGATGTACAAGAAAACTACTGTTGTTTTAAAGGGTTACTTCACCCAAATATTTAAATTCTGTCATTAATTACTCACCCTCATGTCATACCAAACCCATAAGACATTCGTTCATCTTAGGAATACAAATGAACATATTTTTTTAATGAAATCTGACAGATTTCTGTCCCTCCATTGACAGCTATGCAACTATCACTTTGACGCTTCAAAAAGTTCATAAAGAGATTGTAAAACTAATATGAATTGAGTGGTTTGGTCCAAATTTTCGGTAGAGACTTGATCGCTTTATATAAAATCCTAAAATTAAATCTGTCAGAAAATTTGGACTAAACCACTCAATCCATATGGATTAGTTTTAAAAACTCTTTATGAACATTTTGAAGCATCAAAGTAATAGTTGCGTAGGATGTTAATGGAGGGATAGAAATCTCTCTGATTACAAATATCTTCATCTGGGTATCAAAGATTAACAAAAGTTTTACGGGTTTGAAACAACATGAGGGTGAGTAAATTATGACAGAATTTTAATTTTTGGATAAATTTTCCATTTAAGAGAATATTATAAGCAAATTATTCCTAAGAAAAAGTAAAAGCAAAACAAAATACTCAGACACTTGTAAAGTCAAGTTAAGTCATAACTTGAAATAGTTACCCCTCATACGTTAAGTCATAGTAATTTGAAATAGGAACAAACTGAAAAAACAACATCCCTATTCTGTGAAGTTGGGTTCATAATATATGACACTTACTCTGTAGATAATCTCAGGGCGTAGATCTTTACATGCATCCTAAAAAGTAGAAAAAGAGAGAGAACTGAGCGGTTCATTTACTTCCTGAGTTTTCTTCAGTCGACACAATGATATTTAAGATATTACCAATGAACTAATATAATCTTGAATTTTTATAAAGGTTACATATACAGTACGTATTTCCCAATAAGTATAATGAAGAACTGGATTGTAGAATACAGTATGTCTCACCTGTATGAGTAACTGCCGTCCAGTTCCATGTGTCCAATCACAACGCTGAGAGGAAGAGGACCACTGACACCCAGATGAGACACACTGCACACACCTGCATTCATGATTCATGATATGATTTATTAATATAATCTATAAAGCTCTGTGTTATCATTACTGCACCATGCAATTCTTCACACTGAATTTCATTTTCTCACTGTGTATAAGAAGCATTTGTGTTTTCTGTGATACTGGAGCAGTTCCTCAGTGTCAGTGTCTCTGTGATCTTCTGATCCTTAATGGTAACAGTAGCAGAGACTTCTGAAACTGAATAGATTATCAAAAATGTTTATGGTTATAAAAAAAAATCATATTCTGTCTACAAAATGTACTGTATAATAGCGCACATACAACTTCATTAATAGAAAACTAACCTCCAGTATAAAGTATGTGGTCAGGAAAACTACAGGAGCAGTTTGGGAAAACTGCAGTCAGATCAGACCCGTCACACAGATTCACACTTCCTGTGGTGAAGGAACATGAGAAGGCGGGATTTCCTGTGCTCTCCAGACTCAAGGCAAGATGTAGAGTAACCTATGTAGCAGAGAGCAATGTTTGATCTTATAAATTATTTCTTAAATATATTCCCTAAATTATGATAAATATTTTAAGATTATGACCCTCTACCTTTCTAGAAGAGTTCTCTGTCATCTGAAAAGAAAGCAGCTGTGTCTTAAGAGAGTTTTTTGGAATGGACACCCATGAAGTATTTGAGCATTCATCTTGGGTAGAACATCTGGATAAAAACAGCATCAATTTATCACGTACAGATCTGTTTGCACACTGCTCACCATGTCCATATAGATGATAAGAACTTAAAAGACTGGTCTACAGTGAACCATTAGGCATATTACTGTTAGGTGATGATGCCGCCTATGCAGATTGCATGTGTGATGTGTGAAAAGTCCCATGTGATAAAAGCAGATCACCTCTGTGTGTTCACACACCAGCCGCAGAGAGGATCCAGAGCAGCTCTGCAGTCTTTCAGAGAGCTGTATTTAGCACACTGAACCACAGACACTCTTCTGAGCTACATCAAAAACATGAGCAGAAAGAGAAAAGTGTGATTACTCAATGTAACACAGTTGAGTACAGACATACTGCCAATGGTTTATTAATTGCACATTTCTAAACCTCACTTCTTTCCTTAGAGCGATGTAGATATATTTGAAATCTGCTGGATCAAAGTGCATTCTGGGAAGCACTGCTCGTTCATCATCAGATTTGTACAGCACTGTTGGACAGCCTGGTGTGTATTTTTCATCCAAAACCAGCTAGAACAACAAACAGAAATACAAATCATAAATTGTGATTGTATAGTAGTTCAAATGCAGAGGTAAACAACGGATTAAATGGAGGGCAGGAATTTAGAAATGAAAACTTATTGAGAGGTGAAGGAGACCTTTATCAGTTGTCCATCACTGGTTCCTATGAACAACACAATCCAGGATCCACTTCTAACTGCTGCCACTGATGACATTGAGCTGTACTTGAACACCACAGAGAGCGGCTGAAGGTTACTACCACTCTGCAACACAAAGAACAAAACTATTATGACTTTGGTGAATAGTGAAATTAAGTTTTCTCATGCAACATATTCTACATAATGCTGATTTTCTAACCTCAGAATCACATTTTTCACCAGTAGCGCAGAAACCCTTCACTTTGCCTTGAACTCTACTGATGTCGTAGAGAGCCAGCGCGGTGTTCTCCGGATCCTGCTGATTCTGCGCACTGAACACTCCTGCCCAAATAACAGCGTTCCCTGAGGGAATAACGGTGGAGGAGACGAGCACTGGACGAGCTTTATCATTGCAGCACTCTATCGTTACAGCCTGTAGGGATTTAAAGATGTCTTTCTTTTTTCTTTTATTGCTGTCCATCCTCAGGACGTGCACTTTCCTCTCCGAGTCAGTCTTTGCGTTGAGAAATAAGTAGGACTCTGAGGGAGAAACTCTCTGGAATCCGTCAACAAACTCCACATCTCTAGCGGTGCTCTGGATGAAGGGGCTTGATGCATCTTCTATGTAGTTGAAAATCCCACCAGTTTGAGACTGTAAAGTGTTCCACAATTTAACAACAGGATACGGATCTTGAGGTTTTGTTTGTTCGTCCTTTTTCCCAACCAAAAGATACTTACTGGTACTTGGACCTGCTATGAACGCAACAGATTTCTCATTCTGGCTCGGTCCTATCGATATACTTTCATAGTAAATACTCTTTGTAATGTCATTCAGATCAAGAACTTCACAATATCCATCTCTAAAGGTCCCACAGGTTATCAGGGTGTCGTTGTCGTCAAAAGGCACTAGAATGTTGACTCTATTTTGATGAGTGGCATTAGTGATGTCCTTCCTCTTCTCCTCAGAAAGATCGAGTCTCATCTGATGTAGTCGATGGTCAGTAAGAACGAACAACTTACTTTCACCAACTACAAAGTCCTTGATGTCTCCATCAAAGTTCACTACATCACCGCAAATGCAATGTTTCAAAAGTGGGAGCACAAGTATTGCAAGTAAGTATCCTCTCATCTTGCATATCTGAGAGATCAGCTGAAGTTTCGAGATCTTGTCACAGAGATCAACTGCGCTCAGATGTACCCACGGCTGTGCTTTCACTTCCAAGTGGATGGAAGTGAAAGCAGCGGCTCTGAAGATACCTGATGACTTCCTGACTTGTTTTGTATGTTATACCATTTCATGATGAGACATATGATGAAGCAGGGAAAAAAATATATTTCTTGATTATGTTTTATCATTTGCTTTATGTTTTATCTGTAGCGTCTGGACCAATCAGACACACACAAATTATTAATTTATTTAATGAATAATCCAGCAAACTCACTCTCCCAACAAATGCCTGTGAAACTTCCCCCAAAAACTAACATCCCAAATGAAGCTACTGTAACACACACTGAGACTAATAAGAGTTTTACAACCCAAAGGAATTTCCAGAGAGCTGCGACTCTCACTTAAACTCTTGCAGAGGAGGAGAAATAAACCCTTTTAATCCTATATATTCTATATATAACCACAGTGAGAAATGTGTAAACATGTATGTAATTTTCCCATCTCATGATTTTCCTTTTATGTGGTTTGGCTTTTGTATTCTTGTATTTAATGTTTCAGAATTTGCATATTATGGTTAACCAAAATCATATGTGTGGCTTGTTTGGTCTCTATAAACTCCAATCTTCGTTTTCCATTTGTTCATTTACATGACATTTTGCTAACTTTGTGACGCATTAATATTATAAGCATCTTAAAGATTCTTGTGTTAAACATCCAATCAAATTAGATGTTCAAAGGCCTGCTTGAACAATGGGTCGTAAAGTAAAAATTTCCCTCCAAAGGGAAATCTTCTCATTGGCTGACACACCTCCATAGGGTGTTACTTCTTCACACTTTAAAAACCCAAGATCACAGCTTTTAGCTATCTCTCTCTTACTCTCGTACTGGAATGCTGACATGAAGATGCTGAACTAGAAGTTTCTAAGGACCACCAAGCTTGTGCCATGCTGCGGCCTTGTCTTTCCATTCACCAAAGATTCTGACTACCACTGGTTCCCTCTCATCAAGACCACAAAGAGCCTCAACAAATTGGAGCCTCAACAAATTGCATCAGGACAGTTTAATTCAAATGGGTGAGACATGCAAGTATCAAACTTAGTCTCATTATTTGATACATTAAGTATCCTTACCCCTTTTAAAGAAGGGCGTGTTAGAACTAAACTGATGGTTTGCTCAAGGCTGTTGATCTGCTGAATTTCAAACAATGTTATAACTTCTTGCTTTCCTGTATTCTGCTTCAGCTCTCTTTCCCTTGGTAAACTGTATGCATGTATGTGTGTGTATTTTAGAGTAGTTTATGTGTTTAGACTAATTAATAAAATCTTGTTCATGTAACACGTTGTCAGGTTTCGTATAGACGAAGCAGGCAAGATGGAAAGTTTAAATGCTTTAATTTGCTGAATGGATCAGTACAGTGTAACAGGTGAGTAAACAGTAAGTTGAAAATCAGATGATAGCTTAACTGAATGATAACAAAGTCTCTCTTTCTCTTGCAGATGATGAAGATTCTCTTGAAGATGGACTGAAGACAGGCTGAATCGGGGTCAATGGTAAGTATGCAGGTAGGTGAAGTAGAGAGTCTGTGAGTCATGAATAGACGTGTGTAGACAAGACCAGACAAATAGTGAGTGACTGAGTGCTGAATATAAAGGGCTTGTTAACGAAGGAGTGCAGGTGATGATGATGATGATGATGGGTGATCGAGTGCAGGTGTGCCAAGGAGGATGATGGGAAGTGTAGTGCACACACAGATGAAGACAGATGGTGAATGTGACACACATAAAGATGTCCGTGTCTAAAGCTCCTAACTGGAGTCACTAGATTTAGATTTTGGCTACTGCTCTTAGTAGTACCTACACTGTTAAATGTCGCTGTAGATTTAGCAGCACAGTACTGTAATAACCTACAGTACAATACTGCATTTCTATATTACAGTAAAGTACCGTCATTTGCATTGTATTGTGGGTAATTTTGTTTGAGCGGGAACATTTTACAGTACATTTTAGTGTTGCTGTAACCTAGCTGTAACCTGGCTGTAAAATGCCTGGCAATAATACAGGGTTGCTGTAAACAGAGAGAGCGCGCGCCTGACTGACGTCAGACTCAACTGCAGGCAGATCGCAGCAGATCACTCGCTGGATGAATGGATCTCACTCTGCGGATATCTGGAAATTTGGTAAGTTAATTTTGAATTTTATAATAAGGTTTTAGGATTTTACACTATAGTGTACAAATGACAGTGGAAGTTTAGCCAGCGACGGTTGCAAAAACACCGTTAGTTAGATCTGCTCTTTCACCCCGCTGCTTGTCTCGACCGTCTCGACATTTTCAAATCTAACTCGAGATTTGAACAGTGAATTAACATTACCTTACGGTTTATTTCGACCAAAACAGACTTGGTGATTGTTGGAACGGTGGAAGGACAAATCGAGGTGGTTAATTAACGTTATGTGTTATACAATCGTCTGCGAGATAAAAATTACTGCATTTGACGTTAACGTTACGTTTGAAGGATCTTATGATAACAAAAATGTCTAACGTTAACTGTTATCTGTAAGGATCCTTTCCATAACATCCGAGCCCATCAGTGGTAAAAACAAGCACTTATAATAGACATAACGTACGTTATTTTGCTCAAAATGCTATATTTGCAGTCCGTTTCTCGGATGGCGAACTTGATGGTTTTATGATTTTACGAACTTTTATGATAAATACTGGACCAAATTTATTAAGTCGTTTAGACAGAAAAACACGTGAAAACACGGGTTAAAAATACTGCACTTTCCTTTGCAACGCAAAATGGGTGATTTGGTCTAAGAGAGTTTGGCTATTGGTACCAGTTTAGCCTTTTATTTCATTTCTATTATTTAGGCTGGAGACCCATTTCTGTAGCATTGTGATTTGTAATGACAAATACTGATTACTATAATAATTAAAAATATAAATAAAGGTGTAAATTGATCAATAAAAAAAACTATCAGAGTTAATAATGATCTATTAGGCAACAAAGACAAGTAAAATGCATGCCCAAAAAGCAAGTTAGAATATTTAGAGAGGTCAAGTGAAGCTTAAAGTGAAGCTTATTTTTGTTAACCTAGATGTATTGTAAGCAGATGTATGAAATATATGTCCTCAACAAGAAACATAACAGTTAACTGAATAATATGTATTTTGATTTCTTACAGCTGTACGTGTGGGACGTGGGAATTTTATTTGCAGCCTGGGAAGGAGTTTTCTGTAAGTATTAGCCATGTTAATACAATGTTTTAAACTTAAAGTTTTAAAATCTAAAGGTTACATTTTTATTTTTATTTTTTTAATTGGCTGTTTTTTTAATTTTTGTTATTTCTACAAAATTTTATTTTACAATTGATCTCTTACACTGTCTGCTCATCTTTATTGGTGCTGTGGATAACAGGATTTGTCATACGTGTTTTTGTGTGTCATGTCTTTTTCAGTTTTGGTCACCGCCAGGTTCCAGTACCACCTCAAAGTCCCAACCAAATTTTAAAGTGTGTCCATCTACAGCTGCAAGTCATGCAGTTTCTCAACCTCTCACGCCGACTTTTTGGAACTTCAGCTTATTCACCGTATCCCCCAGAGTTAGATAAGTGAAGTCCATACATACCCTTTTCATCTCCGTGCGTGCTGTAACTCTGTCTGACGCACCCACCGCTAGCCTAGCTTAACACAAAGACTGGAGGTAAATGTCTCCAGCTAGCATACTGCTCCCAATAAGTGACAAAACAACGGCAACATTTTCCTATTTACATGTTGTGATTTGTATAGTCGTCACAGCGTGTACAAATAACAAGGTCAAATGAGACACAACCATCTTCTAACCGTACACATACTGAGAAATATATTCTCGTAGGCGAATGACTACTACTTGGGCGGAGTGATTAGCGCAACACTCTGAGCGAACTATCTGCTCCTCACCACAGGTGCTGCGAGTAAATCACTCCGCAGAAGTAGCAGTGCTTCGCCTTCTGAGAATATAGTTCCCAGTATGTGTACAGTTGGAAGATGGTTGTGTCTCATGTGTCCTTGTTATTTGTACACGCTGTGACTTTACAAATCACAACATGTAAATAGGAAAATGTTGGCGTTATTTTGTCACTTATTGCGAGCAGTATGCTAGCTGGAGCCTAGCTTAGCACAAAGACTGGAGGTAAACTACGGTGGCCGAGAAGGGTCACAACACATACAAACGCCACAACAACTTCATATTCAGAAAACAACTTCGTCGATTTCACATCACGTACGCTGCAAATATTCACAGCACGAGCAAATAGGGAAACGAACTGCAAACTGCAAAGACACAACGGAAATGTTTCCAGGGGGGCCTTGATCAGTGACGGACCCGCATCCATCTGGTTGTCCTCGCGATATCTGAATGTGCGCTTTTGTTGTCTACAAGTCTGTCATAATAAAAGAGAAACACTTACCTCTTGCTCTTGTAGACATAGACAACAAAAGCGCACATTCAGATAGCGCGAGGACAACCAGATGGATGCGGGTCCGTCACTGATCAAGGCCCCCCTGGAAACATTTCCGTTGTGTCTTTGCAGTTTGCAGTTCGTTTCCCTATTTGCTCGTGCTGTGAATATTTGCAGCGTACGTGATGTGAAATCGACGAAGCTGTTTTCTGAATATGAAGTTGTTGTGGCGTTTGTATGTGTTGTGACCCTTCTCGGCCACCGTAGTTTACCTCCAGTCTTTGTGCTAAGCTAGGCTAGCGGTGGGTGCGTCAAACAGAGTTACAGCACGCACGGAGATAAGAAGGGTGTGTGTGGACTCATCTAACTCTGGGGGATACAGTGAATAAGCTGAAGTCCCAAAAAGTCGGCGTGTTCCTTTAACTATCCCTTTAAAAGCTGTTTACCTGTAAAGTGTTGGTGTACTGGACATGTAGTGTTCCTAAATGAAATGTTTTTTCACAAATACACAATAGTGTAATTGATTAATAAAAAATGTTTTTGACAATAACATTGTTTGGATTGATTGATTTGCAGTTATTCTGAAGTTGCAGTATAATATTATTACCTGTAAATGTATATACTATAATAACTCAATATTATATAAATATAATATTATCATTATTAGTAATTTGAAAATTATAAAATTTAGCAATAATGTATCAATATAGATTTTACAGTACAATACTGTACAATTAATTACAGCAGAAACAGAAACATTACAAGAATACAGTAAAAATACAGTAAAGTACTGTTTTGTAGTTTACAGTACTGATATTGTGTACTGTAAAGTAAATTACAGTAAAGTTGCTGTAAATCAAAATACAGTAACTTGCTGGCCACCGTGCTGCCAGTACTGTACTGTAAAAATACAAGAAAATCGTTAACAGTGTACTATAAATTAAGAAAGACATTTCCCATGCCCCGGAAATGTACATTTCTTAGAGTTAATAAACAATTAATCCTGAGTGTTCACGGGACAAACAGGTTAATTGATTGTAATATTAATTCACAACAGTAAGTTAATTATATTAACTGATCCAAATATTCATAATCAATTATAACCAGTTATTATTGATTATTAATATTTCATAGAGCTAATTTGCTACATATCATTTAATCATTTAGATCCTAAAAATCATTTATTTTAAGAAATCATTAATATCATGTTGTTGTGTTTCTCATTAGTATTATCATTTGATGTGTTTACCATTAGTATAATTTGAAATGTATGTTAAATTATTTTCTTTTATTCATATTTATGCCTCAAATGTAGCTGATTGACTTTGGGTGAACCTTTGTAAGCTATAGCTGTTTAAATGAGGTCAAGAGTCTTTAAGTTTCCAATAGACAGACAAAGAATGCTCGAATGTCTCAGAATAAAGCGATAAACTAATGTTATCTTAGCTGAACATCTTGTAGAAGAGACATGTGCAGTAGTTTTGTATTATGTATTGTATTAAGATTAACAACTTTCTGACACATTTGGGGTACGAGACAATGTGTGTACACCTCAATGTGTGAAACCACAAAATAAAGATATGTCTTTGTCTTTCGGGTTTGCTCGAATGAGATTGGAAAGAGGAAGTTAGCCCTGTGCTGATAAGCATCTGCAGAAGTATATATTTTCTGTTCCGGTCAGTCTACCTTGGACTCCTTCCAAGGTAGACTGAGCTCCTTCGCAACCTTTTCAAAGAGAGATCTCTCAACCAAATTGAATTATCTTTAGGCTAAAAATATTATACTTAGAGTGTTTTAATTATATTTTACTTGGAAATATAAGTGATTTTAACTGTTGTGATTATTGATGAATTATCCAAACTGGATCTCCTCCCTGCATCAGAATATCATTTATTTCCACTTAGATCTAAGTGGTATGAGTGATTAATAATCAGTAGCCTAACCTGGAAAAAATATTTATTCAATTTTATTGAAATGAGGATTTTAACTGTGACAAGAAGACAGGATGTAACTAGCCTACATTTCTGACAAACTATTGCCATATATATTTATGTCTGACTACCATATCAATATTTTTATAAATAAGTAACAGTTGTAATCAATCATTAGGCTACATGTAGTTTTTTTCAGTGGCTCTTAGTCTTTAGCCTACAGTTGAATTACGCCTGTAGATGGAGACAAGTGACTATCTGTTTGTAAATTATTGAGCGCTAACGTCTACAGCAATATCAGCTATGCATTAACAAATAATATTTGTAGTGTCTATGTAAAAGTAAATTATGATACTAGTTCAATAAAGATTATAATAAAATGTGTTAAAAATTCAGTTCAAGGAAATGGAACAAGTAGTGACAATAGATAGAATATAGATGTTTCACCAAAATTCATCAAATCTCACAATTTGATCTAAGTGGTAATACATTCTATTCTATTCTATTCTATTCTATTCTATTCTATTCTATTCTATTCTATTCTATTCTATTCTATTCTATTTTATATTCTAAATATTAAGCTGTTTTACACCACAAGGGTGCAGCAGTAACCAAAGGATTGCATAACGTTGAAAATTAAAATATTAAATGTAAAGTTTCCTGTCAATAAAATTAATTCAAGAGAGAGTACATACTTGTTCCTGTCCCGTATATTGTGTAGGATCATGAAAAGTGTTTAATCAGGAAATGGTGTAACTTGCGAAACATCTAAATGTCGCAATCAGGGCTACATTTGTTGGAGTGTTGCATGGAAGTCATCAGGCATCTTCAGAGTCGCTGCTTTCACTTCTATCCACTTCAGCCGTGGACGCATCTGAGCGCAGTTGATCTCTGTGACAAGATCTCGAAACTTCAGGGCCCGGTTTTTCAAAAGGTTTAATCCGGATAAAATTTATCCGGATTTAGTAATCCTTTTTTTTGCGATCCGTGATCACGTAATCCATCTTACTTTTGAGCCAGTTTTTCAAAGCAACATCGGATTGGATCAATCTGATCCGGATAGGAACTTTTCAGGATCACCAAATCCTGTTTACTAGAGCCTTAAATGGAACCAACAGTGTAGCCTACTGGCTTAGAAAAGAACAGCAGTTGGCAAAATACTGGTGGCCACAAATAACCATTGTTTATTTTAATTTTAAGAAACAGAAACACTGTAATAAACAGAAACATTTTACTTTCCTTATTTTGTTATAATGTTAAATTGTAGATTTTGTTGTTTTACCATATCTCATTAGATGTGACATGCTTCATATATGCTTCAAATATGAAGAAATGTATATATCAGGGGTCGGCAAGTAACTTTGGCCGCGGGCCAATATTTTTTTTAGCCAGTAGATGGCGGGCCAGCTACACAGAGTAGGCCTATGGATACAAATTAAATACTCTTATATAGGCCTATAATTGCGGAATATGATGGGTCCGTCACCGTCCGTGGATCATTCATTCAATCGTTTTTTTTTTTTTTCAAATTAAAACCAAAAATAAAAAGATGAAAAACGACTTGTTTTTCCATTATTTATTTCCTAAACTGAAATGAAAAAAAAAAAAATAAGGACGGGTTTTCTGATTTTCTGATTGTGCTCAGATCAAAAATAGAAAAAATGAATTACTGGATTAGACAAATTTAAATTTTGATTTTTAAGTTTTAATTTAACACCTTATGCATATATCAAGGAAACCATTTTAAACAGATCAAGTAGGCTACTATTGTGGTAACATATTACAGCCATTTTAATAAAGGTGTGAATAGCAATCATGCCTCATTCCGTACAGTCCGACTTTTGAACTTTATTCCTTTTTTATTATTATTATTTATTCGGGGACACACACATACACACCTAAGGTTTAAGGAGGTCTGCGTGGGACTGTTTTTTTTCGTCCCGCTCCCACAAGGTTCTATTCAGCAACCGCTTAAAATACACTCGGTGTTCACCCGCTTTATTTCCCGACCTGACGGGTCCACAAAATTTAGATCTCGTTTCCATAATCTCACATTCAAATGTCTCTAATGGAAAGAAGGAGATTGGAGTAGCCTATAATAATTATAAATGCTATACAAAAATTGTGTTCGTGTCAGTATAAATATTAGGCTATTTTAACATTGTACTGTCAGCAGAGAAAAAAAATGTCACAGAAAAAAAATATGAAATATAAATAACATGAATTAAATAGGACAAAGCCTATCACTCAAGTTTCTAAGCAACATAAACGAAAATCATATTGCCCTACTGACGAAATGAAGTAGGCTATTTTCTGTCGAACTATTTCAAACATCCTTGCAAAAAAAGAATGTTGTTGACTGACAATGGTTTCAGTACCAAACAGCTCCTCAGAGCTAGGTGTACAGGCGGTCAGAATTAAGTGCGGATACGCTGTCAAAAGATGTCGGGAGTTGGCTATTGTCAGTCAGACCGCACGCTCCGTCCAAAGTACACCAGAGTTCTGACCGCTACCGTCTTTTGACGCGCGAATGGACACAAAGTGGTCAAGCGTATAACTAGACGCGGCAGGCGCGAATTTGACGCGCTATTCACGTCCGTTGTGAACGCACAGTTATACTTTAAAACGTAATCCCGCGCCGCATTATTCCCTATGGGCGTTTCACACAGTATGCGGCGGTGAAATCGCCGCGCGACTACGGCTTTTCTCAAGTAGTGGAAGAGTTTTGTACAGCATTTAGGACTGCCAAAATAATCCGGCGGGCCAGAAAATATTGCTGACGGGCCAGTTTTGGCCCGCGGGCCGCCAGTTGCCGTTCCCTGGTATATATCATCAGTAAACATTGATTTTGTGATCATTCACTTAAAAAAACTATCTGGTTTTATTTGGTTCGAAAAATCACAACTGAATCCACCCTTCTGATGGGATCAGGATAATCCTGTTTTTTTGGATCAAATAGATCCCAAACCGAGTTCAAAGTTCTGAAAAACCCAAAGGGCAGGTTTGATCCAGATCAAATTTAAGATCAGATTACATGATCTGATCTTAGTTCAGAATCCCTCTTTTGCTTTTGAAAAACCCATTTCCAAGATTTGATCCAATCCGTGATCCGAAATCCCACTGGATTACTTTTGAAAAACTGGGCCCAGCTGATCTCTCAGATATGCAAGATGAGAGGATACTTACTTGGAATACTTGTGCTCCCACTTTTGAAACATTGCATTTGCGGTGATGTGGTGAACTTTGATGGAGACATCAAGGACTTTGTAGTTGGTAAAAGTAAGTTGTTCGTTCTTACTGACCATCGACTACATCAGATGAGACTCTATCTTTATGAGGAGAAGAGGAAGGACATCACTAATGCCACTCATCAGAATAAACATTCTAGTGCCTTTTGGCGACAACAACACCCTGATAACCTGTGGGATCTTTAGAGATGGATATTGTGAAGTTCTTGATATAAATGACATTACAAAGAGTATTTACGATGAAAGTATATTTGTAGGACCGAGACAGAATGAGAAATCTGTTGCGTTCATAGCAGGTCCAAGTACCAGTAGGTACATTTTGGTTGGGAAAAAGGATGAACAAACAAAACCTCAAGATCCGTATGCTGTTGTTAAATTGTGGAACACTTTTTACAGTCTCAAAGTGGTGGGATTTTCAACTACATAGAAGAAGCATCAACCCCCTTCATCCAGAGCACCGCTAGAGATGTGTTTGTTTACAGATTCCAGAGAGTTTATCCTTCAGAGTCTTACTTGTTTCTCAACGCACACTGACTCGGAGAGGAAAGTGCACGTCCTGCGGATGGACAGCAATAAAAGAAAAAAGTCAGACATCTTTAAATCCCTACAGGCTGCAACGATAGAGTGCTGACCACATACTTTATACTGGAGGTTGTTTTTCTTTTAATGAAGTTGTATGTGCGTATTATACAGTGCATTTTTGTAGTCAGAATATGATTTTTTTTATAACCATAAACATTTTCAAAAATCTATTCAGTTTCAGACGTTTCTGCAACTGTTACCATTAAGGATCAGAAGATCACAGAGACACTGACACTGATGAACTGCTCCAGTATCACAGAAAACACAAATGCTCCTTATACACAGTGAGAAAATGAAATTCAGTGTGAAGAATTGCATAGTGCAGAAATGATAACACTTTATCGCTTTATAGATTATATTACAGTTTTTCTCGTTTGCTTAAACACTATAACCAGGCTTTTGAACAAAAATTTCAAAACCATAATGCCATTTATCAAAAAGCACACCCATTTCCCTAAACTATAAACACTATTCCCTGTTTTGACACATGAGTCAGATTTGTTGAACTGTCACTGCAAAGCTCTACACACAAATCGTCTCAGGTTACGACTGTAACCTATGTTCCCTGAGAACAGGGAACGAGACACTACGTCATTGACGCTTTGGGGAACGCCTCAGGCGT
This sequence comes from Scardinius erythrophthalmus, assembly GCF_964197995.2. NCBI lineage: Eukaryota > Metazoa > Chordata > Actinopteri > Cypriniformes > Leuciscidae > Scardinius > Scardinius erythrophthalmus. The sequence continues at coordinate 13,983,137 of NC_138224.1, read as the reverse complement.
GACAGGTGTCTGAAATCAAATATCAACTCACAGCAATCATGTTGACCAGCGACAGCCCGTGAATTATCAGCTTGATTGATAAACGCGCCTTGCACACATGACAACATCCTATCGTCTGAAGGGACTGTTGCAGGCAGGCCCCGAGGCATGGCAGGGAGACGTAGTGTCTCGTTCCCTGTTCTCAGGGAATATAGGTTACAGTCGTAACCTGAGACGTTCCCTTTCGAAGGGAACTCGACACTACATCATTGACGCTTTAGGGAACAAAATACCCACTCCGCCATGCTGAGGGGAGTGCATGCCCAAAGGCAGTGACAACTGTCAGAACCAGTAATTCAGAGAACACTGGAACCACTCGCCCTTAGGTCACATTGGGCTGTGAGTGACAGCACTCCCTACCGGTCATAGCCCAAGCTAATGAACCAAGAAAACCGCCAGAACATAGTTAATGGAGGGTATATCTGGGCCAGCTCAAAGGCTTAGGACCACAACTTCCAAAAGAAGGGGTCCCTTCTAGGGAGTGTGGCTAGGGGACCCAAGGGACTCCCAGCCAGTCACTATTCAGGGGAGCATGCCTCCTGAAATACCACCAGGCTGGCCTGGTGATCTATAGTAAGACACACAGTCTGGCCATTGCCTGTCTGTCTGAGACAGAGCCTCTGGAAGTTGCCTTGGATAAGGCATCCAGAAACCGAAGGCCTGCGAAGCTGGCAGAAACTATTCAGTTCCGGATCACAGAGACGGGATCTCCCGGAGAGTGTGACTCAACCTCAAGAAACGACGGAAGTCGTCCACTTAATCCACGGGTCTACCCAGTGCTCGCTCCAAACACTGGGGAAGTAAGAGAGGGTTCAAAACCAGGAAGGTCTACTGAGACCTAAGACCTGATGACCTCCTCATGTGTGGAGCTCCAGTACATGAGGGCTCACATTCAGGAAGGCCGGAGAGGCCTGTAACCTGACAGCCACACAATGTGGGGCTACCTTCAGAAAGGCCTAATGAGGCCTGTAACCACAGAATGTGGGAGATAGCTTGAAAAGGAAGCATCGTAAAACATTGCGACAGAAGACGCATCTAGAGTGGGACCCAAGGTGAAGAACCGGAGTCTGAGCCACGTAAAAAAGGGAATGAAGCGGACAGCGTATAACCCTTACCATAAATATGAATTTTAGAAAGTACACGACATGAAAGTGCGTGTGCTTAGCCATTCCGAATCCAGGAAGGCCTGATGAGGCCTGAAACCTGGCTACCACAGTAGGTGGGGGCTCATATCAGGAAGGCCTATGAGGCCTGTAACCTGATGACCACAGCATGTGGGAGCTCATACTCGGGAAGGCCTATGAGGCCTGTAACCTGGCGACCACAGTAGGTGGGAGCTCATTCTCAGGAAGGCCGGTGAGGCCTGAAACCTGGTGACCACAACCTGTGAGAGCTTACTTTCAGGAAGGCCTGATAAAGCCTGTAACCTGACAACCACACCATGTGGGGGCTACTTTCAAAAAGGTCATAAATATGGATTTTAGAAAGTACACGAAACAAAAGTGCGTGTACTTAGCCATTCCGAATCCAGGAAGGCCTGGTGAGGCCTCTAACCTGGCGACCACAGCATGTGGGAGCTCATACTTGGGAAGGTCGGTGAGGCCTGTAATCTGGTGACCACAGTGTGTGGGAGCCCATCAGAATGTGGAAGTTAGCTAGAGAAAGGCGTCTGTCGTAGCATACTTCGACGACAGGATGCATCTAAAGTGGTACCCGAGGTGAAAGACCGGGGTCTGAGCCACATAGGAAGGGACCGAAGCGTACAGCGCATGACCCTTATCATAAAATATGGTATTTGAGAAAGTACACAAGACGTTCAGTCGTGTGACTTACCATAAGTACAGTATGGGTTTAAGAAGGTACGGAGCGTACGTACCAAAAAGAAAAACAGATGAAGTAAAGGTGCATGTACTTCATCACTCTATAAGCTCACAACCAGTGAGGCCTATACCCTAGCAACCACAGGAAACCATTCAGGAAGGCCTGGTGAGGCCTGTAACCTGACATGTGAAAACTCATAACCAGGAAGGCCTAGGAGGCCTGAAGCCTGGTGACCACTGAATGTGGGAGCTTAACACTCAGGAAGGTGGAGAGGCCTGAAACCTGGCGACCACAGCATGTGGGAGCTCATACTCAGGGAGGCCTATGAGGCCTGAAACCTGGTGACCACAGTATGTGGGAACTTACATTCAGGAAGGCCGGATGAGGCCTATAACCTGACATGAGGAAGCTCATAACTGGGAAGACCTGCGACCACGGTGTGTGGGAGCTCATACTCAGGAAGGCCGGGTGAGGCCTGTAACCTGACATGTAGAAGCCCATCAACAGGAAGGCCGGTGAGGCCTGTAACCTGGCGACCACAGTATGTGGGAGCTCATAACCAGGAAGGCCTGGCGAGGCCTGTAACCTGGCAACCACCGTGTGTGGGAGCTCATATTCAGGAAGGCCTAGTAAGGCCTGTAACCTGATACCCCAGTATGTGGGAGCTCATAACCAGGAAGGCCGGATGGGGCCTGTAACCTGGCGACCACAGCATGTGGGAGCTCATAACCAGGTAGGCCGGATGAGGCCTGTAACCTGATGACCACAGTATGTGAGAGCTCACATTCAGGAAGGCCGGTGAGGCCTGTAACCTGACATGTGGAGGCTCATAACCAGGAAGGCCTGGTGAGGCCTATAACCTGGCGACCACAGTATGTGGGAGCTCATATTCAACCACAGTATGTGGGAGCTCATACTCAACCACAGTATGTGGGAGCTCATACTCAGGAAGGCCTAGTAAGGCCTCTGACCTGATAACCACAGTATGTGGGAGCTCATATTCAGGAAGTCCTATTGAGGCCTTAGGCCTGATAACCACAGTATGTGGGAGCTCATAATCAGGAAGGCGTGGTGTGGCCTATAGCCCGATAACCACTGTATATGGGAGCTCATATTCAGGAAGGCCTGGTGAAGCCTATTACCTGAACACCACATGTTTTTTTTTTTTTCATTTTAATTCCTCAGAATTAAATGCAGTCTTTTTTTCTTTTTTTTTAAAACACTGGATAAGTGAAACACGGTCTGGATGGTAGGCTGAATTAAAATATCTAACTTCTTAAAGGGGTCATATAATGCCATTTTTGTACAAGCTAATATGATTCTTTAGGGTCTAAATTAAAAGTTTGTAATATACTTTAATTAAAAATTCTCATTAGTATTGTAAGAAAACACTAATTTTACCTGGTCAAAAACAGCTCTGTTTTCAGCACGCCGTTTGAGTGCATGTGTCTTTAAATGATAATGAGCTTTGCTCACCCCGCCCCTCTGTTCTGTGGGTACACCGTATTAGACATTCTCTGACCGTATCTAACACAATAACCACGTGTTATTCGTTATAAACGTGGGATTATGAATTATATTGAGAACGTCGTACATAGAAAACATGCCGTAATGTACCCTGAGTGTAAACCTTAGACGCATTCATCGTGAAGCCTGCAGCAAGGTTTGCAAATTTCGCAAAGATTAATATAAATACTAATATAAAGGTTAATAAAACATTACACTCACATCTTCTGGAGGTTCAGCAGGAACACGTTGGTACCGATCCGTTTTTTCTCGTTTGTGAAGCTGTCTGGTGTGAAATGATTCGCGCAAACATGAAAGCACAGACGATCGTGGGGAATCCCCGTGAGGGAATCCCCGCGTCAATCCTTTGGGCATATCGCTTCAAAAACAAAACTCAGCCACTGCTTCTTCAACGGCTCGGATTTAGGAACATCCAAATGACTGCTGTGTTCCTTATTACATCTAAGAACAGAACACCACAATCGCTTAGACGCCATTCTACTCCAGCATATCCACAATGGCGGACTACTATGACGACGGCTGTCACAGCTTGCTCAGGGCGGGTCTTGTGTTGAAACACGGCTGTCAATCACAATAGCGGGAGGGGCGTACGATCTTATGACGTCACAATATCGAACGGCTTGATTTTAGAGATGGTCAAACATATAAGGAGATTAAAACAAAACCACTGGATGGATTTTTAGCATGATAGGATGGTTGTGTACAGGCACTGCCAACAGACATTTCAGTGCAATCAACTTTTAAAAGTGCATGTCCCATTATATGACCCCTTTAAAGTCAGATAATATTTCATCATTTTAATTCCATAGAATTAAATGCAGCCATAATCACCGGACAATACTGTTTTGATATTTATCTACACGTTCTCGTAATATACACACTGCCTCGGCAGATGCGAGATTCGAGCCGTTTACAATATTTTTGGCTTTCATCCCTCGAAAAGAAAGTCAACAGGTGCGAGGTTGAAACATCCGACAGCGCACGGATGCACGCGCGCCGAGACATTTCTCAATGAACACTGCCAGCACCCTCAGGAGCTGACTATGAATGCCTAGCACCCAAACAGTATTATTTCACAGATCGCGTGCACCACGGGGCTCAGATGCTGAACCCTCCTCCCTCGAGAAAAGGGTCCGACGAGAGCGGCGCGTCTTCAAATGAAAAAACGCTCACAGTTTGCACAAGAGGCTCTCTCGAGAGCCTCTCGTGCTTGCTCTTCTCCCAAGCAAAAAACGCACAGATCGTGCGAAAATTCTCCTTCTTCTCTGCGCGTTTCAGCGATATTCTCCAAACAGACAAACAGTCCCTGAAGACGAAAAGATGTTGTCATGTGTGCAAGGCTCCCTTTTATACATCCAGGTCGCGCGTTAATCAATCAAGCTGATGATTCATATGCTGATGCTTGTTCTTGAGCCGGTGTCTGTTCTTGAGCCGGTGTCTGTTCCTGAGCCGGTGCCTGCTCCAGCCTATGACTCCGTAGCTGTCCCCAAAAAAATGTTGGGGGGGGGGGGGCAGTAGGTCCCGCGATTGGACCATGGAGGCCGCGCCGCCATGGTTGCCTCTTCAGCCAGCTCCGCCATGGCCACCCAAAGGGTCGTCTCTGCCCTGGCAACCTGGTCCGCCCTGGTCGCCTGCACTGCCTGCTCCGCCCTGGTCGCCTGCACTGCCTGCTTCGCCCTGGTCGCCTGCACTGCCTGCTTCGCCCTGGTCGCCTGCACTGCCTGCTTCGCCCTGGTCGCCTGCACTGCCTGCTTCGCCCTGGTCGCCTGCACTGACTGCTCCGCCCTGGTCGCCTGCACTGCCTGCTTCGCCCTGGTCGCCTGCACTGCCTGCTCTGCCCTGGCCTCCCGTACTACTGCAGTCTCCAGGCCCTCTTCCGCTCCACGGGCCTGTGCCATGTTTTGTAGTCCTTCATAGTTTTTCTTGTTTATTAGTCTCCCCAGGTGTTTCTGATTAACCACACCCCCTTGTTATCTTGTTTAGCTTGTTTGCCTGTGTATATATACCTCTGTGCTTCAGTTGTTGTTTTTCGGTCGTTGTAGCTGTTTCCTGTCCTGAGTTCCGTGTTCTGTTTGTTCTATTAAAGTATGCTTGCATATGGATTCTCTCTGCGCTTCATTCCTGCCTCATCGTAACAATAGATAGGCGGTCGTACATTACGTACGACCATACATTACGTACGGACCAAATGTACCTCCGCTTCGCGTCAGGGTCCCGTTCAGCCTGTCGGGCTTGTTATTCGCTATAACGACCGCCTATCTATACATTATCCCTTACTTAGTTAGTTATCGTTTTTTTGTAATGCCTCGTTTTTATTTTTATTTCTGTTAACGACAATGTTTTTTCCCACCTAGTTTTCGTTTTTTCGTTAGTTTTCGTTAACGATTGTAACCCTGGTGTGTGAGTGTGTGTGTGTGTGTGTGTGTGTGTGTGTGTGTGTGTGTGTGTGTGAGGTGACAAGATGTGATCTGTAGATCTGTTCAAGGGAAGTTTCATGGTGTGTTTTTTTCCCTATTCACCTGGGTTTTTCCCGTCTTAGAATTTAGAGAACAAATGCTTAATTTGCATAAAAAAATGAAATCTCAGACAACTTGCAATGGTGTTTTTCTTAGTTATTATGTAATATGGAATACATCACATATCATAATATACACTGGGAACATTTACAGTTTTTTACGATTGCTATGACAGATTTTTCAATACATTTAACAATTTTCCAAAACTCTTAACACAGTTAGCACTACATCCGCCTGTGTAAGCTATACTATTAACACATTTCTTGTTGCTTTAACACAAAATGCATACAATTAACACAAATTTAAAATGCTTGAACTTCTTTTACACACAAGATCAAACAAGAACAAAACAATGGATTTTTACTGCCAAATTTACCAATGCTTTCACACTGTATGTCAGAACAGATAACACCATGTTCTAAACCTAACCTTACAGGCTAAAGTCAAGGTAAACAGCTGTTTATATTGAGAATTGAAACACAAATATATCCCCTGTATTTTATTCTATTCTTACTGAGAAACAGCTGATTGAATTATGCAAATAATTAGAAGATCTTTTTTTTTTCTTTTCTTTTTTTTTTTTTTTCTGGTGTTTTTTCTGTTTGTATATTTTGTATTTTCACATTATTCCATTGCTAGTGAGAAACAGCTGATTGAAGTTATGCAAATATGGGACAATGTGGCATTCCACCATTCCCGTCTATAGTCACAGCCTGGTTTGACGGCCATCAGAGGATGATGTCCATTTTCCTTGCCCCTTACTTCCCTTTCCTCAACCCTATTGAGGAGTTTTCTCAGCCTGGAGATGAAAGGTTTTTGACCATAGTCCACAGGACCAAATGTCCCTCCTGTATGCAAAAGATGCTGCATACCAAGACATCACAGCTGAACACTGCCAGGGGTGGATAAGGCATGTTACTGTAAAAGATTCTTCCCAAGATACCTTGCCAGGGAAGATATCAGGTGTGATGTGGATGAGAACATGTGGACAAATGCAGAAGACTGGGCAGATTAGAAGATGGCCTTTTCTGTTTGTATATTTTGTATTTTCACATACAGTAATACTGTAAATGGCAGCTATATTCATATTTTTGTTATCTTGCAAAAATGTCCTGTTGCAAATAAAGCCGTTACAGCAGTAATTCTGTCTCTGTCTTCTTTTTTTCATAAACCATACATTCCATAAAGCTACTCTAAGAAGGGTCATTTATTTTGTTGTATTGAATTTCTGCTGCAAAAAAACAACAAAATGCATTTACATTACAAACAAAACAAAAATGTAGAGAGACTTCAAAAGAAACTGCAGTGCAAACACAATCTATGATCAATACATTATCTATAGATATAATAGATATAGTATAATATACCTATAGAATAATATGTCTGTTGTATAAGGGCAGACCTGACACATATAAAATAATGCAGTTTCTGTAATTCCATCTGATGTTAGTGTTTTTTATGACATTGTGCTATGATTGACTAAATGTTCCTGGTGGAAGAGAACATGTGTTAATGTTCTGGTAGACATGGTGTATTGTGTTAGTGTATTACAGTTTTTTACAATCACTATGACATTTTTTTCAATACTTTTAACAAATTTTCCAACCTCTTAACGCACCAACACACCTAAAACACACAATTGGCAAAACGGTTAATTTCATGCTCAAAATCACACATTGTAAACTAAACTCCAAAACTAATTTTCAAAATACAATAATACACTAACCCAATACACAATGTCTAACAAAACACTGCAAACATGTTTCAAAATCAAATCATTATTCAAAACACTAACACATGTTCTCTTCCAACAGGAACATTTAGTCAATCATAACACAATGACAAAAAAAACACTAACATCAGATGGAATTACAGAAACTACATTATTTTATATGTGTCAGGTCTGACCTTATACAACAGACAGTATATTGTACTGATCATAGATTGTGTTTTTCACTGCAGTTTTTTTTTTTTTTTGAAGTCTCTCTACATTTTTGTTTTGTTTGTAATGTAAATGCATGCATTTTTTTTTTTTTTTTTTTTTTTGCAGCAGAAATTCAATACAACAAAATAAATGACCGTTCTTAGAGTAGCTTTATGGAATGTATGGTTTGTAAAAAAAAGAAGACAGAGACAGAATTGCTGCAGTAACGGCTTTATTTGCAACAGGACATTTCTGCAAGATAACAAAAATCTGCAATATAGCTGCCATTTACAGTATTACAGTACTGTATGTGAAAATACAAAATATACAAACAGAAAAGGCCATCTTCTAATCTGTCTGGTCTTCTGCAGTTGTCCACATGTTCTCATCCACATCACACCTGATATCTTCCCTGGCAAGGCATCTTGGGAAGAATCTTTACAGTAGAATCTTGGGAAGATTATTGGGAAGAATCTACAGTAACATGCCTTATCCACCCCTGGCAGTGTTCAGCTGTGGTGTCTTGGTATGCAGCATCTTTTGCATACAGGAGGGACATTTGGTCCTGTGGACTATGGTCAAAAACCTTTCATCTCCAGGCTGAGAAAACTCCTCAATAGGGTTGAGGAAAGGGAAGTAAGGGGCAAGGAAAATAGACATCATCCTCTGTTGGGCGTCAAATCAGGCTGTGACTAGACGGGAATGGTGGAATGCCACATTGTCCCATATTTGCATAACTTCAATCAGCTGTTTCTCACTAGCAATGGAATACTGTAATGTGAAAATACAAAATATACGAACAGAAAAAGCACCAGAAGAATAAAAAAAAAGAGTCATCTTCTAATTATTTGCATAATTCAATCAGCTGTTTCTCAGTAAAAAATAGAATACAGTTTTTTTCAATCGCTAACAAGCGCTTACCCATACTTACAGTTTTTTTCAGTCGCTAACAAGCGTTTGTCCAATCAGTTGTCACATTTTCAAAACTCTAAACACAATTAGCACAGCATCAGCCTTTTGTGGCCATACCATTCACACATTTCTTGTCGTTTTCACACAATATGCAGTCAGTGAACACATTTCCACAATGCTTACATTTTCTTAACAGACAAGCTATACCTCCCAACAAAATGATGGATTGTTTTTGTAGTATTTACAAATGTTAACACACAACATCCCACAATAGCAAAAACAATATTCCAAACCTTAGATACAGTATGGACTGCATTTATTTATTTACCATTTACATGAAACTTTTACCATTTTTGTAAATTTCATGATTTTAGCAAAATGTGATTTTGATTGCTAGCAAAATGTGTTGCTTTTGAACAATGTCATGAAGAAACAAGCTTTTCTTCCTGGAGTAATGATGCTGAAAATTCAGCTTTTCATCACATGAATACATTTTACACAATTTATTACATGACATACATATTTTTAAACAGAAATCAGTTATTTCAAATTGTACTACTGTAATATTTCACAATATGAAAGTTTATAAAAACCTCTGCTTCTGCAATGATATCAGTTCAAAAACAATATATCAGTGAGAGAGTCAAGGAGCTACAACAATATGTCCAGGTATAGTGTATATTCAATTCAATGTCCAGTTCTATAAGCTTTGCACTTTGCAAGTAGGTAACCTACACAGCAATAGGTTACAGTACAGTATGGTATACAGTAAATGACATGATTTACATAAACTTTGTTTTGAGAGTTATGGAATTGGAGGCCAACAGGCCCCTCATGAATTCATATACATAGATGAGGCAGGATTCAATCTGGCCAAAAGGCATCAACCTGGACAAAATGTAATGTGTAGGTGGAAGGTTTATGGCCATCAGCCACATGACCAGATGTCCCTCCTTGAAGCCATGGATGCTGGCTCCAAGGGTGGATCCGACATACCAAGCAGTTTTATCCCAGGTGCATCACCTTGGATGATATCAGATGTGATCTTGATGAAAACATGTGGCCTAACCCTGAAGATCGCAGAGATTAGATACAGTAATTTTATGGGTTTTTTTGCTGTTGTTTTTTTGTTCAGAATGCTCTTGTGTGTTTCATGGAAATTTTGTTCACTGTAAGCAATACTGTAAAACTTTTTCTGTTCTATCAAACCGTGTTTCTACTGTACCTCCTGTAGTAAACAGTAAAGGTATAAAAACTGATTTGCTTTTTACTGGAATGATTATGAATGTGAACAGTACTGTACATGTGGACAGTTCCCAACCAAGAATTTAGTGTAAAATGGTGGATTGCACGTTTTGCATGCAAATACCTGTAAAACTGAAACATAAAAGTCTATGCAGTTTTAGTAATGTCAACAATAGCCAGGATTTTGAAACCTGGTGTACTTTGATTGAGTGCATGTACCTTGTGAAGTGAAAACAAGTGTTATTCTTTGACAGAATAATCTTATTTTGAGTCAGATTTCCAGTGTTTTGGTAAAGTTAGTGTGTGCGCAGAGAAACATGTTTTCTGTTTTGAAATGAAGAGTTAGTATATATTTAACAAAATGTGTTTTTGAGAAGACAATTAACCATTTGGCCAATTGTGTTTTGTAGGTGTGAGTCTGTGTTAAGAGTTTAGAAAAAGTATCTTACAGTTTTTTTCAATCGCTAACAAGCGCTTACCCATACTTAAGATACTTTTTCTAAACTCTTAACACAGACTCACACCTACAAAACACAATTGGCCAAATGGTTAATTGTCTTCTCAAAAACACATTTTGTTAAATATATACTAACTCTTCATTTCAAAACAGAAAACATGTTTCTCTGCGCACACACTAACTTTACCAAAACACTGGAAATCTGACTCAAAATAAGATTATTCTGTCAAAGAATAACACTTGTTCACATTCATAATCATTCCAGTAAAAAGCAAATCAGTTTTTATACCTTTACTGTTTACTACAGGAGGTACAGTAGAAACACGGTTTGATAGAACAGAAAAAGTTTTACAGTATTGCTTACAGTGAACAAAATTTCCATGAAACACACAAGAGCATTCTGAACAAAAAAACAACAGCAAAAAAACCCATAAAATTACTGTATCTAATCTCTGCGATCTTCAGGGTTAGGCCACATGTTTTCATCAAGATCACATCTGATATCATCCGAGGTGATGCACCTGGGATAAAACTGCTTGGTATGTCGGATCCACCCTTGGAGCCAGCATCCATGGCTTCAAGGAGGGACATCTGGTCATGTGGCTGATGGCCATAAACCTTCCACCTCCACATTACATTTTGTCCAGGTTGATGCCTTTTGGCCAGATTGAATCCTGCCTCATCTATGTATATGAATTCATGAGGGGCCTGTTGGCCTCCAATTCCATAACTCTCAAAACAAAGTTTATGTAAATCATGTCATTTACTGTATACCATACTGTACTGTAACCTATTGCTGTGTAGGTTACCTACTTGCAAAGTGCAAAGCTTATAGAACTGGACATTGAATTGAATATACACTATACCTGGACATATTGTTGTAGCTCCTTGACTCTCTCACTGATATATTGTTTTTGAACTGATATCATTGCAGAAGCAGAGGTTTTTATAAACTTTCATATTGTGAAATATTACAGTAGTACAATTTGAAATAACTGATTTCTGTTTAAAAATATGTATGTCATGTAATAAATTGTGTAAAATTTATTCATGTGATGAAAAGCTGAATTTTCAGCATCATTACTCCAGGAAGAAAAGCTTGTTTCTTCATGACATTGTTCAAAAGCAACACATTTTGCTAGCAATCAAAATCACATTTTGCTAAAATCATGAAATTTACAAAAATGGTAAAAGTTTCATGTAAATGGTAAATAAATAAATGCAGTCCATACTGTATCTAAGGTTTGGAATATTGTTTTTGCTATTGTGGGATGTTGTGTGTTAACATTTGTAAATACTACAAAAACAATCCATCATTTTGTTGGGAGGTATAGCTTGTCTGTTAAGAAAATGTAAGCATTGTGGAAATGTGTTCACTGACTGCATATTGTGTGAAAACGACAAGAAATGTGTGAATGGTATGGCCACAAAAGGCTGATGCTGTGCTAATTGTGTTTAGAGTTTTGAAAATGTGACAACTGATTGGACAAACGCTTGTTAGCGACTGAAAAAAACTGTAAAATACAGGGGATATATTTGTGTTTCAATTCACAATATAAACAGCTGTTTACCTTGACTTTAACCTGTAAGGTTAGGTTTAGAACATGGTGTTATCTGTTCTGACATACAGTGTTAAAGCATTGGTAAATTTGGCAGTAAAAATCCATTGTTTTGTTCTTGTTTGATCTTGTGTGTAAAAGAAGTTCAAGCATTTTAAATTTGTGTTAATTGTATGCATTTTGTGTTAAAGCAACAAGAAATGTGTTAATAGTATAGCTTACACAGACGGATGTAGTGCTAACTGTGTTAAGAGTTTTGGAAAATTGTTAAAAGTATTGAAAAATATGTCATAGCAATCGTAAAAAACTGTATTGTATTTTGAAAATTAGTTTTGCAGTTTAGTTTATAATGTGTGATTTTGAGCATGAAATTAACCGTTTTGCCAATTGTGTGTTTTAGGTGTGTTGGTGCGTTAAGAGTTCAGGAAACTTGTTAAATGTATTGAAAAATCTGTCATAGCGATTGTAAAAAACTGTAAGAGAGATATTGATTGAATATGTATGTCGCCCTTAAAAAATGACACAAATAATGCTTAATTTCACCTTAAAAGTTGGTATTTTGCATATATATATATATACATAAAAAAGGCAGTGAGCCTCCATTATATCTTTGCTCTGACCCTTGACTATCGATCTAGAAAGTTAATTTCCTCATCTTGATTGCCTACTTACAAAAAAACTAGGGGAAAATTGTCCAACGACTGAGCAAGATAGGCAATTTGGCGGTCATTTTGATATGCAAATTAGAAGGTCAAAAACTCACAATTTTGCTTGGGTACCAGTTTTTTTGGACTCAGCACCCTTGAAATATGTAAGGTAGGCCGGTTCCAGACTTGTACCCATAAATGCTCCTCACTTCTTATAGAAGGCCATTTTTCTGAAATCCGTCTAGTTACACGGGCTGTCGCCGGTCAACATGATTGCTGTGAGTTGATATTTGATTTCAGACACCTGTCACGCCTGAGGCATTCCCCAAAGCGTCAATGACATAGTGTCTCGTTCCCTTCGAAAGGGAACCCTTATTTTCTCATTGCCTAGACCATGTTGTCATTTAGAAAGCACTAGCATTCAATATTGTTCACTCAAGTCAGCACAGCTTCAGCTCAGTTAGCACACAATTATCCAAGTGGAAACACTAAGAGTCAGAATTGATCACACACCAATCAGAACCTTCAATAGATAGATAAAAGGCCAGAGTCAGTTTATTGAGTTTTGGAACAATGGATCCAGAAAGACATGAAGGAAGAGATGGAGGAGGGATAAGGAGGAGGAGGAGGACGAAGGGCAAGGGCAAGAAGACAAGCAGTGCCAGATGAAATTCAAGTCACTCTAGTTGCCCATGTCTTTATCAATGGTATGACTATGAGAGAGGCTGGGCTACGAGTAAGACCAAATTTGAGTCGCTTTACCGTCGCCTCGAGAACCTTCAGGGAGGTGTGGTAGCAGACTAAATTCTATCACTGAATAAAAGACAAACATTTCCAATAGTCTTTGATGAGGTGTATTTTCTTGCAAGAAAAGGCCAGCAGTCGTACAGTCACACAGAGTGGCTGCAGAGTGTGACAGTGAAGGGAGGGCATCCTTTCTCCTTTATAGTCTTGACTCCCAGAATGTTATCTTTCTAGGCCAATGATGGTATTTCAACCATACGTGGAACATTCTTAGACGTGTTCATCATATTGTTTCGAGTGGAGAACCTCCTGTCACGTCCCAACACTCTTTACCATTCCAATACAATTCCATATTAGAATAAGGTTTGTGCGTGCTCTTTTACTGTCATATGATGGTCACACACATCTTAAGTAAATATGAAAAAAAAAAATTAGAGGAGAGAGTAAAAAAAAAAAAGTAAAACAGGAAAAATTTTTTTTTTTTTTTTTTTTTTTTTTGTGTGTGTGTTGTACTGTGTAGTACATGAATGAATAAAAAATGTGCCAATGTATCCATTGGTTGTGTCTTTTGTGTTCATCATGTGAAAAGGTTTGAGAGGGGGGGAACCACAAGCAACATAACTTACCAGTTTTGGAAATGTTGTTTTGAATTTATTGCACCTGTGTCTTAGACTATGTTGTAGTGTGTGTGATTTTGAGGGCTTGTGTGTCCTGTTTGAGGGCAAAGTTTGGTTTTTCAGCAAGAGTGAATGGTTTTGAGTGCAGAGCTTCATTTTGACCTGAAAATAGGATGTTTGGGGAATTGGGTGAGACGTTATGGATTTGTGTTTACAGTTATGAGAATACGAGGCATAGTTTCAAGAAATGTGTTTAAGCAATCGAGAAAAACTGTAATACATCATATGTGCATGAATTCAGGTGTGTGCAGTGTGTCTCATCTGGGTGTCAGTGGTCCTCTTCCTCTCAGCGTTGTGATTGGACACATGGAACTGGACGGCAGTTACTCATACAGGTGAGACATACTGTATTCTACAGTCCAGTTCTTCATTATACTTATTGGGAAATACATTACCAAGATTATGTTAATTAATTGTTAATATCTTAAATATCATTGTGTCGACTGAAGAAAACTCAGGAAGTAAATGAACCGCTCAGTTCTCTCTCTTTTTCTACTTTTTAGGATGCATGTAAAGATCTACGCCCTGAGATTATCTACAGAGTAAGTGTCATACTGATTATGAACCCAACTTCACAGAATAGGGATGTTGTTTGTTCAGTTTATTCTTATTTCAAGTAGATGTGACTTTAGTCTAGTCTAATCTGAGGATTTTGTTTAATTTTTGTGGAACTATTTGCTTTTAAAATTCTTTTAAAACAAAAGTTGCTTTCTTCTAAATAATATAAGCAATAAATTATTTATCACAATCATTGTGCTTTTAAATAAATAAAATATTATTTCTCCATATTTACAATTATATTTAATTACTGCACATTATTATTATTATCATTTATAATATGTACAGTGAGGAAAATAAGTATTTGAACACCCTGCTATTTTGCAAGTTCTCCCACTTGGAAATCATGGAGGGGTCTGAAATTGTCATCGTAGTTGCATGTCCACTGTGAGAGACATAATCTAAAAAAAAAAAATCCAGAAATCACAATATATGATTTTTTAACTATTTAAACCAGCACATGTCAAGGCCCGTCTTAAGTTTGCCAATGACCATTTGGATGATCCAGAGGAGTCATGGGAGAAAGTCATGTGGTTAGATGAGACCAAAATAGAACTTTTTGGTCATAATTCCACTAAACGTGTTTGGAGGAAGAAGAATGATGAGTACCATCCCAAGAACACCATCCCTACTGTGAAGCATGGGGGTGGTAGCATCATGCTTTGGGGGTGTTTTTCTGCACATGGGACAGGGCGACTGCACTGTATTAAGGAGAGGATGACCGGGGCCATGTATTGCGAGATTTTGGGGAACAACCTCCTTCCCTCAGTTAGAGCATTGAAGATGTGTCGAGGCTGGGTCTTCCAACATGACAATGACCCGAAGCACACAGCCAGGATAACCAAGGAGTGGATCTGTAAGAAGCATATCAAGGTTCTGGCGTGGCCTAGCCAGTCTCCAGACCTAAACCCAATAGAGAATCTTTTGGAGGGAGCTCAAACTCCGTGTTTCTCAGCGACAGCCCAGAAACCTGACTGATCTAGAGAAGATCTGTGTGGAGGAGTGGGCCAAAATACCTCCTGCAGTGTGTGCAAACCTGGTGAAAAACTACAGGAAACGTTTGACCTCTGTAATTGCAAACAAAGGCTACTGTACCAAATATTAACATTGATTTTCTCAGGTGTTCAAATACTTATTTGCAGCTGTATCATACAAATAAATAGTTAAAAAATCATACATTGTGATTTCTGGATTCTTTTTTTTAGATTATGTCTCTCACAGTGGACATGCACCTACGATGACAATTTCAGACCCCTCCATGATTTCTAAGTGGGAGAACTTGCAAAATAGCAGGGTGTTCAAATACTTATTTTCCTCACTGTATGTAATAAAATGTACATTTATTTCTGTTGTTTATTAAATAATGCTTTGGGTCATATATTACAGTTTTTCTCGATTGCTTAAACACTATAACCAGGCTTTTGAACTAAAATTTCAAAAACATAACGCCATTTATCAAAAAGCACACCCATTTCACTAAACTATAAACACTATTCCCTGTTTTGACACATGAGTCAGATTTGTTGAACTGTCACTGCAAAACTCTACACACAAATCCCTTAATTTCTCATTGCTTAGACCATGTTGTCATT
Source organism: Scardinius erythrophthalmus (assembly GCF_964197995.2). NCBI lineage: Eukaryota > Metazoa > Chordata > Actinopteri > Cypriniformes > Leuciscidae > Scardinius > Scardinius erythrophthalmus. The sequence goes on along the minus strand of NC_138224.1, from coordinate 13,966,919 downwards.
TAGAAAGCACTAGCATTCAAAATTGTTCACTCAAGTCAGCACAGCTTCAGCTCAGTTAGCACACAATTACCCAGGTGGAAACACTAAGAGTCAAAATTTAACACACATCAATCAGAACCTTCAATAGATAGATAAAAGGCCAGAGTCAGTTTATTGCGTTTTGGAACAATGGATCCAGAAAGACATGAAGGAAGAGGGATAAGAATGAGGAGGAGGAGGAAGGGCAAGGGCAAGAAGACAAGCAGTGCCAGATGAAATTCAAGTCACTCTAGTTGCCCATGTCTTTATCAATGGTATGACTATGAGAGAGGCTCGGCTACGAGTAAGACCAAATTTGAGTCACTTTACCGTCGCCTCAAGAACCTTCAGGGAGGTGTGGTGGCAAACAAATTATATCACTGAATAAGAGACAAACATTTCCAATAGTCTTTGATGAGGTTTATTTTCTTGCAAGAAAAGGCCAGCAGTCGTACAGTCAGACAGTGTGGCTGCAGAGTGTGACAGTGAAGGGAGGGCATCCTTTCTCCTTTATAGTCTTGACTCCCAGAATGTTATCTTTCTAGGCCAATGATGGTATTTCAACCATATGTGGAACATTCTTAGACGTGTCCATCATATTGTATCCTTGAGTGGAGGCCATCCTGTTACGTCCCAAGTTACACTCTTTACCATTCCAATACAATTCGAATTCCATATTAGAATATGGTTTGTGTGTGCTCTTTTACTGTCATATGTTGGTCACACACATCTTACTGCAAGTAAATATAAAAAAAAAAAAATTAGAGGAGAGAGTAAAAAAAAAAAAGTAGAAAAAAAGAGTAAAACAGGAAAAAAAAAATGTTTTTGTGTGTGTGTGTTTTCTGTGTATGAATAAAAATGTGCCAATGTATCCACTGGTTGTGTCTTTTGTGTTCATCATGTGAAAAGGTTTGTGATGGGGGAACCACAAGCAACATAACTTACCAGTTTTGGAAATGTTGTTTTGAATTTATTGCACCAGTGTCTTAGACTATGTTGTAGTGTGTGTGATTTTGAGGGCTTGTGTGTCCTGTTTGAGGGCAAAGTTTGGTTTTTCAGCAAGAGTGAATGGTTTTGAGTGCAGAGCTTCATTTTGATCTGAAAATAGGATGTTTGGGGAATTGGGTGAGACGTTATGGATTTGTGTTTATAGTTTTGAGAATACAAGGCATAGTTTCAAGAAATGTGTTTAAGCAATCGAGAAAAACTGTAAGTGGATATGTTTTTTTTTTTTTTTTCTCTCTGTATGGCCTTTCTTTCCTGAGTGTAACATTTTGTCTCCTGCAGGAGCCAGAGATTCTCTCGCTGGAGCCCAACAAGGTTTCTTTCCATGGCAGAAACAATGTTTTACTAAGAGGAAGGAACCTGGAATCTGTCAATAAAATCCTTATTCATGGGGATCTGGACTGTATTTCTAAAGAGTGAGACTCTGTGTGTTTGTGTTTATTTGTATTTATGAATGTGTGTAGATTGAGATAAATGATATTGTATATCTGTGCATGAATGTTTCCCCGCAGATCTCCAGTGTTTGATCGCTCCAACGACACTTTAAGGTTCCACATTCCTCCCAGTGGAACTAAAGGAACAGTGAAAGTGTGTGTTGTTACTCCTGACGACCGTTGTCATGGTAACAGTATCATCACTTAAAGTTCCCAGCCCAGCTGCACAGGAATACAGCCCATAGTCTCCTGGAGGAGGTAAGAGCTTTCAGACCACTGGCAGAACAGCTTCCATATCCCATCAGTGCCTTGAGATGAAAACTGCACATTTTGAATGTCATGCTCTTGGTAATCTAATGGCATTTTAATCATGAAATATGCAAGAATGCTGTTTATATGGAAAATGAAGGTTTGCAAAGTAATAATCTGCTGATACTGTGGAGAAACACATATATTTGAGATTGAAAGACATGAAATCAGAAGTTAGAGTCATTAAGTAATTTCCTGTATGTTTCATAATTCTGAGAGCTGCAGTTTACTGAATCACATGTGACCTTAGACTAGTCTTGTTTAAATTTTTAGAGGTTCAGAAAGAGCAACCTGCTTGCTGACAGCAAGACCATTCTTAATATTCTGTATTACTGGCTGAAATGGTTAAAGGGGTGGTATAATGGCATTTTCACAAGATGTAAAATAAGTTTTTGATGTCCTCAGAGTGTGTATGTGAAGTTTTAGCTCAAAATACCCCAAAGATATTTTTATATAGCATGTTAAAATTGTCAATTTTTTTAGGGTTAGCTGTAGTTTGCTTTTATTTTCGGCAAATAATTTTGTCAGTGAAATATACCAAGTTTAGTGTTTTTGTTCTTACCTCATATTTAAAACATTTAAAACATGCAAAATATTTTCTACATATTTTGAGTCTAATAGTTTATTTCAACTTGTAGGGTCATTAAAAACTAATATCTTCTCTAGATATTACTTTATAAATATATGTGAATTAGAAGGGTGAATTAATTTACCCTCTCAGACTTCCCATCTAACTCTAAATGATCTGTTTAAAAAAATATATTACACATAACAAAAATATGAAGAAGTGTCTTTCCTAGAAGATAATGTGCTATTGATCCTTCCACAAGCGAAGAGCTCAGGAATACGGCTTGACTTGTTGCTATAGTCCATAGCTTTATATCAGTGTCTGATTGTGTCTCAAAGCATGTGCTGTAATTGTATGAGTGTGTTTCTCTGTGTATTTGTGATTTTAATAATTATGCTTTTCTGCCAGAATAATTATGGTAAATTTAGTTCTTTGAAGCAGTTCTTCTTCACAAAGGTCATTTGAAGTGACTTTATTAGCAGAATAATAGAGGAAACTATGTCTAACATCAAATACGGCATTGTTAGATTTAGAGCAAACATTGAGTTTGGAGTTTTTCTTGGTTTCACCCCTCATTTTGAAAAAAGAAAGAATCTTTCCATTTTGTGAAATTTTTGAAGATATAGGCACTGATTTATTTTGGCACATTTCTGTATGTATTGCTCATAATTTAGAAATATAGTATAATTATATTGCAATTAATAGCTGAGATAAGCCTTATAACTGTAGTAATAATCTGAAATGGACTTGAAGAAAAGCATTGTAAAATGTTTATTTGTAATTATACTCTGTTTTGCAGTATACTTATTATAAAATATAAGATTAGTAAGAGAACAATGCAATTGTGTAGGTACAATGAAATGATACAATGAAAAAAAAAAACACTCAAAGCCTTCTACTACAATAATACAGTACTAAATAGCTGACTTGTCCTCTCTGTAGGAACTTTGAATGATGGTGTATTATAATAAGTGAGTGTAAAGCGCCACCTGCTGTCTGGAGAACAGCTCCACAGTATGGATCTGACAAGATCAGAAGGGTGAGAAATTATATAAGAGTAATATTACTGTGGGGATCTCTGACTTATAGTTATAAACAGGACTACAGCATCATTTTAATTATAAAGGCTGTGTGTTTGTGTGTATCTGAATTGCAGTGGCCATTGAATAGAACAAACAGATTGGATAGTGTTTTACACTCGAAAAATTGATAACAAAGTGCAAAAGATAAGAATAAAGAATAAGCATATTAAAGAAAATACTATGGAAAAAACACCAAATACTCTGGACGTTCTCCTGTCCTGAAAAAATAATCCCCAACGCTGATCTGAAATGACAATAAGAGAAATGATCTACTCATGAAAAATCTCATGAAGTTGAATTAGATCTATTAACAGGCAGTATTACACTTACCATATGCAAGAAAATATCAAAAACAGACTTACACTGAGTGAGTCCACTTCTGTGACGGCTCCTGATTCTCCTTTAATCTTACAGATGATGGCATTGGACTCAAACACCTCCAAAACACACTGATACTGCTGATCTCCCTGTAGACCCGTCACATTCACCTCACTCATTCTCAAATTCAATGCATCTGCCTTTTTCTGAGAAAGAGATGTAGAAGAGTGTGGAGGTTGTGAGATTCGCATGCTGATGTGCAAAAACACGTGCTCACAATAATATTTACTGAGACCAGGGGCCAGTAAATGTAGGCACACATACAGTACCAAAACAGTACTAATACATAATAGTAAAGTAATGAAACAATCTAAAAAAAAAAATACTATATGTGTAAATACGGCTGTTTGACCTGAAATTACACTTAAATATACTTGGCTTATACTGACAGATAATTCTGAGTATATTTGGCCTATACTTGTACTCAATCTTTTGATCGAGTTTTTCTTAAAAGTATAAGGATGTATTCAAAGCATACTTGGCTTGTAATTGTGTTTACTCTTTTGATTGAATAGCCTTTTAAATACTTTTGGCACATAGTTTTACATACTGTCTTCTAAACTTGCATTGTTTGAAAATATTGATTCATAAAGAAAACAGATATATTCCTAATTCTGAGTATGTGAATTTTTGTGTAGTCCACTAGTAGTATTCATAGGAATTTACTTCAAATCTACTTAAAGTACAATTGAAGATATATTCTGAGTATAAAAATTAATACCTAAATAGGAATATAGTAGTATACTTAAAGTGCAAAATAATATATGAATAGTAAACTATAAGTATGATGTTACAGTTTTTCTGAATTGCTAATACACTAAACCTCATTCTCTGAACCAAATTCCCAATAGCCCAAACCAATTTGTCAAATACAGTAAATCACTCTTTCTGTAAAATATTAAACACGTTCAGGTAGTGACAGTTTTTCTGAATTGCTAAAACACTATACCCCATTATCTAAACCAATACTACAGTTTTTCTCAGTCGCTTTGGTGCATTTCTCATAACACTATTTACATTTGCACAACAGTTAATGCAGTTCTCAAAACAATTATTACAAACTGCAAAACCTAGTTGATAACCTGCAAAAGCGTGTCACTTGCTCAAAATGGATAGCCCATTCCTCAAAAGCAAGTATTTATGTCAATGAAAGTGTCAGTGTCATCAAAATAAAAAGTCCTGACACCATCGTTTATGAACAAGATAGTCAAATGGCTTTGTCATGTTTTCATTATGACAGTTTACTCTGTAAATGTTTTCCAATGATAAAAGTCAGATCTTGGTGACACAGTGACTACCTGAAAATGCTCAATACAGCACTAAATACTATTTGCACAGCCATTTGAAAAAATACAGTAAAGTTACACATTACTGTATTTATGAGGTAACTGAGTACAAGACACTGAATATATGTATGTTTCACATTTTTACTGCATATGCTCTTTGCAATTCTAATTTGTTCACAGCATTGTGCAAAAGAAAAAATACACCATTATTTACAACAAACATAAACTCCCTTTGGGTAGAGCTGTGCACAACTGTACACAATATTGCAGTAGGCCTTATATACTGTATTGGAACTGAACATACAACATACATAGGACTGTAATCATTCATGCACATCCAGACGTTCCTCTCTGTCTAGTCACATAATTTAATCTACATCACAGCGAATATCATCTCTTGCTCAATTGCAAATTGTTCAATTTAGGAGACTTGTTCAGGATTTTTTTTTTTTTTTAATGACAGATTTTGACAACTAGTTCAACATTTTTGTATGTAATGACTCAAGCAATGAAATGAGGACTATTAGTTTTATATGGAATGACTATTCAGCATTCACAAGTATAGTTAATTTTGACTGACATGACATAAGCAAATGATAATGTTATAAAACAGCAGAGAGTTGTATGAAAGCAATTGATGCATGTCCAAAAGCATTTGCAATTTGTTGGAAGGAATGAGAAACTGCTACTATTATGTGCACAAATGACTAAATGTTGTGGAGGTTGAACTAACTGTTGTGCAAATGTAAATAGTGATGTGAGAAATGCACCAAAGCGACTGAGAAAAACTGTATATTATATTATATTATATTATATTATTACATTGTGGCGACCAAATATACCATGAAGATAAACAAATATTTACTTAATCATTCTAAATATGTATTTTTAAAGAAAGATTGCTGTGAGGGATATGGGACAGAAAATATCTGAATAACTAAAATAATTATATCAGTGGTGGATGCAGAAAATCCCACTATGAAATTTGCACAGCATTTAGAGGCTATTACGTGGATTCTGCCAGTGGTCTGAAAGCTCTTACCTCCTCCAGGAGACTATGGGCTGTATTCCTGTGCAGCTGGGCTGGGAACTGTAAGTGATGAGACTGTTACCATGACAACGGTCGTCAGGAGTAACAACACACACTTTCACTGTTCCTTTAGTTCCACTGGGAGGAATGTGGAACCTTAAAGTGTCACTAGAGCGATGAAACACTGGAGATCTGAGTGGAAACATTCCTACACAGATATACAATATCATTTATCTTAATCTACACACATTCATAAATACGACTAAACACAAACACACAGAGGGCCCTATTTTAACGACCTGAAATGCAAGTATCAAGCGCAAAACGCAAGTAACTTTGTGGGCAGGTCTTGGGCGCTGTTGCTATTATACCGGCGGGATAAATGACTCTTGCGCCCGACGCAAATCTAAAATGGGTTGGTCTGAAGCTGCTTCATTACTAGGGTTGGGTATCGGTTGGGTTTTATCCGATACCAGTACCTACTCGGTATTTTTCAAACGGTTCCGGTGCTTAAACGGTTCTTGAAACGGTACTTAACAAAACTAAACCGCACACACTTTATCAAAAAAATAATACCTCTGTGTGTGTGTGTGTGTGTGTGTGTGTGTGTGTGTGTGTGTGTGTGTGTGTGTGTGTGTGTGTGTGTGTGTGTGTGTGTGTGTGTGTGTGTGATTTTCTGAAAAAGATTTTCTAATTTCTGATTAAATGAAAAATTGTGCTGTTTAAAAGGCTACTGATGTAGCCGATAACACTTGAGTTAACATCAAAATTTTGTCTTCTCATATTATGACTTTTACAAAACAGAGAAATATCTGACACTGAGCAGAAATATTTAACACACACAGTATAGCCTCATATAAATATACTTGATATTGATATACTTCATACTTGATATGCAAGATTTGCAGTTGGCATTAAAATATTAGACTTATCCGAAGAGGAACACTGGCAGCTGAACTTGAACTTTAGTCAGGCGTGTCAGAGGTTTTGGGTTCTAATCCGCATTCGTAGTTTTTTTTTTTTTTTTTTACGATTATGCTCATCAGTGGTTGTATATCAAGCAGGGACACTTTGTGTCCATTATAATTTGTGATTTCACCAGAATGAATAGATAGGCGTCGTCTAGGGCTTAAAGGGATACTCCACTTTAAAATGAAAATTCTGTCATCATATACTCACCCTCATGTTGTTTCAAACCTGTATGAATTTCTTTCTTCTGCTGAACAGAAAGGAATATATTTAGAATAATATCAGTAACCAGACAGTTTCTGGTCTCATTGACTTCCATAGGCTAGTAGGAAAAAAAATACTATGTAAGTAAATGAGACCAGAAACTGTCTGGTTACTGATATTATTCTAAATATCTTCCTTTCTGTTCAGCAGAAGAAAGAAATTCATAAAGAATTGAAACAACATGAGGGTGAGTATATGATGACAGAATTTTCATTTTAAAGTGGAGTATCCCTTTAAATCAAACTTCATTCACGCACATATGAAACCCTTGCATACACATAGGCCTACTAAGTAGTCATACATGTATACTGCTGAATGCTCAAACTAATATGAAATGCTCAACATCACATCTAAAGTCGCTCACGCACAAACACGCAAACTCTACACACACGAGACGCGCGGAAATATCCGCGCATACTCATCTGAGACGCGAGCACACACACACATACACACACACACACACACACAAACTCTCCGCGCACATAATCATATAGACGGCGCCTCATAAATAGATCGATCTCCGCAACGAAGCGCGCGTCCGAGTGACAGTGCGCGAGCCACAAGAGAAAACACTGTATCCGCGCCACTGATCGCAGCGGCAACGAGCACTTTGATCACTTGATTTAAAAAACGCATTTCAGCGCAAAATCGCCTCTTATTTAACAAACGAACTAAATTAATGCTCGCTCTGCTGGTTAACTGGAGATGTTATTGGATCATTCGTGCCGCGAGATGTTTTATAGGGGGCGGTAAAAAACGTCAGGCACCGAAATCAGGCACCGAAAGTTTCGTTCTTATTCGGTCTGGTTACTACCGTTTACGTCGGAACCGGTTCCCTATTGGAACCGGGTCTCGGTACCCAACCCTATTCATTACTCATAGGTGTGGTTTGGGCGTAACGTGAAATAAACCAATCAGAGCGACAGATCTCACATTCCCTTTAAGAGCAGGCACGCTTGTTCCATGGCGGATTGCTATTATAACGGCGGATTTGCCAGGCGCGCGCCAGGAGTGGTTCACAGCCGAGGAGACAGACGTTCTCGTCAGGGACGTTGGGGATGGAGAAACCCACCCAAATTAACTTCGGTTAAACAGGCGCATGATAATTTGGGTAAATGTGTAAGCTAGATGTATGCTTTTATAATAAACTATCTATCTATCTATCTATCTATCTATCTATCTATCTATCTATCTATCTATCTATCTATCTATCTATCTATCTATCTATCTATCTATCTAATCGTAATAATGTAGGCTATGATTTGCAAAAATGAAAACTGCTGCGTCTGTGTGTAGATGAGATAAGCAAAGTGTATGCGCGTTGTGCACACGCTACATTTATTATGGCCAAGCATGCGCCCTTAAAATAGCATATGAATAACATGCGCAACGCGCCACTGACTTTAAACTAGTTTATTTCGGTCAGTGGCGGAATTGTTTTCTAAACCTGCAAAATAGCATGAGGGAACGTTTGCGCCGGAACACGCCTCCTCTTTGCGCTGAACCGCCCCCACGGGAGCGCAAGTGTATTTCTTAGTTTACCGACGTGCGTCTGTGGAGGGAAAAGTCCGCTGTGCGCGGGTGCAAAATAGGAATGATACATGCGTCGGTGTACAAAGTCAGTTGCGCTGGGTGCAAGATAGGGCCCAGAGTCTCACTCTTTAGAAATACAGTCCAGATCCCCTTGAATATGGATTTTATTGACAGATTCCAGGTTCCTTCCTCTTAGTAAAACGTTGTTTCTGCCATGGAAAGAAACCTTGTTGGGCTCCAGAGAGAGAATCTCTGGCTCCTACAGGACACAGAATAGTGGGCTCACTGAAAATATCATACAGACAAAGACATGGAAAAAAATCCATAGTAAAGCACAGTATATAAGTAATTGAACATTTTGTTTTGAGATGCAACAAAGTATTTTAAAGAACATTTTACATGGCCTATGGTGCTTATAAAAAAAAAAAAAAAATCCTCAACACATGACACTTACTTTGTAGTCCATGTCAGAGAATAGATCTTTACATGTATCCTAAAAAGTAGAAAAAGAGTGAGAACTGAGCGGTTCATTTACTTCCTGAGTTTTCTTCAGTCAACACAATGATATTTCTGCTATCAACAATAAATTAAGTGCAAACAGCCTGCCTTCTTGGCAAAGGCCATTTCTACTAACTCTGGCCACCATTTTCTGGTTGAGCCAGACAAAATTACCAAAAACAATTGTGCTGATAACAGAAGTAGTGGCGCCTTTTTCTGAACTCATTCTTCTCCCTTTTCCCATCGCATATTAGGTCGGAGAGGCATTTATTTTAAATCAAAATCAAGAAAATGTGTGTTATAAGTGTTATTGTATACTTTTTTATAGTAAACTACAATATACTGAGGTGCAAATAGTATCTACCACTATTTGCACTATAAGTATAATTAGCATCTAACTACTATTTTCACTTAGTGCATAGCCGCTGACATAAATTAATCATCTTGACTTTTTATGAAGATAATTGTTATTTCTCAGTAAACAAATATACTGCATTGAATAGTTTGGTTAAACATGGTCTCACCTGTATGAGTAACTGCGGTCCAGGTCCATGTTTCCAATCACAACGCTGAGAGGAAGAGGACCACTGACACCCAGATGAGACACACTGCACACACCTGCATTTATTTAATGTCATATGTGACTGAAATGTGTTAAAACACTTTATGGCATTTTGAAGAATAAAATAATCTCTTTTAGGCGGTGCAGTTCTTACTGTGTATATGAAGGATTTGGTGAATTATTTGTGATATTCAAGCAGTTCCTCAGTGTCAGCGTCTCTGTGATCTTCTGATCCTCAACAGCAACTATAGCTGAGACTTTTAAATCTGAATGGATTACAAAAAAATCAGAATGAGATTTTATAAATGATTACATGGCTTTATGGATATAGTTAGTCATCACACAAAAAAAAACATAAGTTTGATCAGGACTCAGGATTCTCACACTTATATTTACTGTATGCATTTGCCAGACATTAGAATCCAAAGTGGCTTACACTGCATGCAAGATATACTATATTTGATCAGCTCAGTCCTGTCTCTCTCTTTTTTTTTTTTTTTTTTTTTTTGTGGCTTCAGAGGTGTCATGACTTGAGGCTTACTACCATGGTTACGGTTGCTGAGAAATTGAGAGGAAATAACTCGTGGAAATAAGACATTTCTTGTGCGGTTGCTCTGTGGTCATACAATTTAGACAGAACTTTCCTCCCTACAGCCGAACAGACACACATTTTACTGAATCAATGTTACAAGTCCCGGAGTTTAAATGAAAAAAAAAACATACAAAACAAAAACACACGGATTATAGGAAAAAAGAATAGGGAAAAAAATGATGTTAATTACTGTAGTAGTGAAGGCAATTTCGGAATATGGCACATTTTATGTATGTCATCATAGGTTATGCTGATTTGAGTCTGATGTTGTGTATTTACAGATTCTTGATCTGTTATTTGGAAATCCTTTGTGCTAATTGTCTTTTATCCACCTTATTTTAATCTAGCAGAAGAGACCATTTTTAACTTTGAACGTGCTTGGCTTCTGATGTCATACGCTTCCAGTACGCTTTGTACTTTAGTTGTACAAAAACAGTCCATTATGCTTGATATTGCAAAATATCTTGATATTGTAAACTGGAATTTGTTATAACATTATCTTCATTTATTATTGTAATCATATACTTACTGGTTTGTTGCACAAATATTTTAACCATTTCCTGAACTTTGTTATACTCTTCCATTAATTAGCAGCTAATGAATCAGAAATCTCTCATATTCACAGGAAACAGCTTAATTCTACAGTAAAAAATAAGATTGACTACTTATTATAGAATAATACTTGTTCAAAACTGCAAACTAAATATAATGTTTTCAGACATTAATTGCATGTTTACAATTAAATTAATTTTTTTTTTAATTATATTTATATTAAATGCAATTAAAATTACTTTTAACATACTTAAAAGGATGGTTCACCCAAAAATGAAAATGCTGTCATCCTTTACTCACCCTCAAGTTGTTCAAAACCAGTATAAATTGTATAAACACACTGTATAAACACAAAAGATGATATTTTGAAGATATGGTTAACCAAACAGTTGATGGACCCCATTGACTTCCACAGTATGGAGAAATAAAATACTATGGAAGTCAGGAGGAAATATTTTTTTTATTTTTGGGTGCACTATCCCTTTAAGTATACATAATACCAATCCAAAAACAACTACACCAATCCAATGCACTGACAGAGAACCAACCTCCAGTATAAAGTTTGTCGTCAGGAAAACTACATTTGCAGTTTGGGAAAACTGCAGTCAGATCAGACCCGTCACACAGATTCACACTTCCTGTGGTGAAGGAACATGAGAAGGCGGGATTTCCTGTGCTCTCCAGACTCAAGGCAAGATGTAGAGTAACCTGAGAGGATATTGATATGTCAATAGGAATTGCTAATGTTGTCAAAGGAATGAAAGATAGTTATATTTCAAACAAATATAATACCTTTCTGGAAGATTTGTCATCCCAAGCCTGAAAAGAAACCAGAGGTTCCTGAAGTGAGTCTTTTGGGGTGAACATCCATGGAGGTTTTGAACATTCGTCCTGGTTGGAGCATCTAGACAAGCAGAAAAATATAATTTAGAGTTGTTATGCCAGGTTGCATCATGTTGGCCATGTTACTGATTTTTTTAAGTAGCTAGTATACTTAATAAATACTTTAGTGCAACAGATATGAATCTGACCTCTGTGTGTTCACACACCAGCCGCAGAGAGGATCCAGAGCAGCTCTGCAGTCTTTCAGAGAGCTGTATTTAGCACACTGAACCACAGACACTCTTCTGAGCTACATCAAAAACAGAAAGCAAGTAAACATCCACGATTGCGTTCCCATTGCTTTTTAAAAATGAGAAATAAACCCCAGATAGGTTGATTACAACAGCCAGAAGAAATTTGTTGTCAGTTACAGTCGTTCCCTCCACAGCTCTAGTAAAACCCATTGCAGCAGTGTTAGATAGTTTCTTAATTTAATTTGAGTATCACTTTTTATTAACTGTACAGTTTTAAACCTCACCTCTTTCCTTAGAGCGATGTAGACATATTTGAAATCTACTGGATCAAAGTGCATTCTACGTATACAATATACGTCTAGTATATTGAAATGTACTAAAGACTTTGAGTGTACTCACCATTGAAATAGTTGAAAGTGATGGGTCTCAATATTATAAATATATAATTATGTTTCATTATATTCATTGTTTCAAGTTCTGTTTTGTGTAATAATGAGTTAAAGGGGTGGTTTACTGCCTTTTTTCTTTGCTTGATTGTCTTTATGGGCTGCAATATAACATGTCTTCGTGTTTCGTTTGTTAAAAAACGCCTTATTTTTCATAAATTTCACCTTTATTGTAAGCCGCTTCCTCCTCTGTCATTTGAACGACCGGTTGACTTCCTGATTCTAAGAAACCACTCCCTCAGAAAGAGGCAATGAGCTCAGATTGGTTAGTTCGGCCGGTGTGTTGTAATTGGCTAAACTGCGTCCGGAATCTTCACGCCCATTACCTTTACGGGCGACAGTTGCATGTGCTCCGGTCAAATGTAATGGTGTCAATATTGCCTCATCAGTTTGAGCCAGAATCAGACCCAGAGAGCGGTGATGAAGAGAGTCAAGCAGAACCTCCGCAAACACGGCTCTTACTAAACGTTTCTGAATGGTAATTTATTTTATTTTATTATTATTCTCTCAAAGAATTTCCATACGCTGTTACTTGAAAATGCTACTGCTGTTTGTTAGCTTTTGAGATACGCTTTCCCCCTGATTAAACATTTAATATAACTGAATACATGACTGAGTAATACCGTTTTTTAAAGATATTGTTTTATTGATAGAATGAACAACCGTTTAACTATTCACAAAGCTTAGTTTACTCAGTTTGTCGTTTTCTTTAGGTGTACATGTGATAGCAGCTGAAGTTTGCTGTTGCGATAATTTTTTGAAGTTTGTACACGTTTGTCTTATACACACAAAATAGCATCGAACTAACTAGCTACTATAAACAAACAGCTTTGGCATTGGTTTGCGTTCTTGATCAATCAAAAAATTACGTCATAAAGTATACATGGAAAATACGTTTACAAAATTTGTACATATTACAAATTCGGGTCCAAAATGTTTGTACGCGTTTGTCATATACTAAAGCCAGCGCTGGCATTTTTTTACATCCTTGATAAAACTAAAACATTACGTCTTAAATTATACAGGCAAATACATTTAAAATGATTAAACCTTACTTGCAGGTTGTGGCCTATGGTTTTAAAGCTGTAACTGCTTCATGTTGGAGTAATAGTTTCTTGTTGAATCCGGCATTGAACTCGTGTAGATTCTGGAAGCTGTCTTCCGTAAAATGTGCAGCACAGAGAGCTAAACTACGATTGTAATTGTCAGGAACATAACCAAACTTAAATTTTAACCATTGTTGACGAACTACAGCGTCTGTAGGAAGCCTGAACACAGAAGACCTGAGTCTGACAGCTACAGCTCTCCACTATAACTCCTCCTCTTCGACAGCAGAACATGTTCCGGAGGGAGGGTGGATGTAAATGTATGGGTTAGTTACGTATAAAACCCGGGAAGTATCTCGTTGTAGTCCCATTCGAGACGTTTTTGTAGGCATTCAACTTCCTGATTTTTAAAAGACAATATCTCCGCTTACCCTTTAAGCGCAGCAACTTTGCAGATACTGTTCACAGGGGCGGATCTAGAAAAATATTTACGGGGTGGCGAGAGGGGGGGCAGGAATTTTTGAGGGGTGGCAAACGTATATATACTGAATTTAATCACAGTTAAATTGGCCATAACTTTTAATTTGTTGCTGCCAATAGGGATAGGTATCATTCGTTATTACTACTCTTACCAATACTCCTTATCGATCCGATACTTTAACGGTAGCCTATATCGGTTCTTTTTGTTATATTAAAAAAAAGGGGGAAAAAAATTTAGAACACAATTAATATTGTTTTATATTTTGAAATGTAAAATAAATATCTATAGCAAAAGAAAAAGCAATGCTTTAACAAAACAAATAAAACATACGTTATGCAGAAGGGTGCAGGTTTTTGTGTTTTATATTCAGAAGACATAGGACACCAAAAAACAAAGTACAAACACATGGTCAAACAAAAAAAAGTATACAATTAAACAAATATACAAATTATATATCCAGTGCTTTAATTTCAGTAATGTCTACTGACATTACTGTTCAGGAGTAATATGGGCTAAAAAGACATCTAATAAAGTCAGATTTAAAATAACACTGCATAGTTTATCATAGATAGATTAAAACTTATATCATTCAAGAGCTGCGACTGATTTTTTCTTTGCCTTTTGTTATTTGATTCACATCAATGGAGCAATCGTCAGCAGGTTTATTAGACTGCTGCCTCTTTAAGACCAAATGCAGATCTAATCATTATTACGCATCATATTTTCTCCCAACTATTAACGCCCATACTTAATCCATTTGTATTTGTTATTTCCCCAGTTGTAACCTAGTTTCATTGCTGTGATATCTGAGAGGAATTGGATTTAATAGGACTGCTTAGCTAATCAAATGATCGATCTCCTTACTGCCACTGTATTGTGTTGTAACGTAACGTCGGCGTAACGGCGACCATCAGTAAACGTTATGGATACAAACAATATTTTATATTTTTTATTAAGCTGTTCTTGTCTTTACTAAAAAAAAATATAGGCTAATCAAAGGGAATAGTGCTCTTACAAATCACGAGGGAGCGATTTGACCGCTGATTTTGGCTAACGTAATAGACTCGCTGTTTTTGCTGATGCTGAATCGTCTTTAGCATACAATACATTCATTACAAATGTAACTTTAAGTTAAACGTGTATTTAAACTACACCTGGGGAAACTCACTTCACCTTCAGAGGCTCTGGGGCAGCTCAGTCTCTCCAATCGGGTTGCAAGACACTGCGTACTGCAGACAGATGACTGTGCTGCCTGCCCAGACTGCCACTGGTGAAATTTCATTTTCGCGGGTCGCTGCCGTGCTAGTGATGGGTGAAACCATTGTGAGGGGGAGGGGATTCTAAATCGGCGATTTCTGTTTGAGAGGAGTTTGTTGCGGGTCTCCTTGGCCTTCAACGTGTAGGCTATGAACATAAAATATACTTAAAAAATATTATCTGATTTATAAATGGGGTGGCAACAGGGGTGGCAAGACTGTATCCCAGGGGTGGCAGCTGCCACCCTTTGCCACCCCGTAGATCCGCCACTGACTGTTCATGCACCAACAGCAACATTACACAGTATTTAAAATGAAAAAAGTGAAATAGCAATCAACCACCCCTTTAAATATGAGTTCCCCTTCGTTACGGGGAACTCCCGCTGCGTCGAATACAACGCTACGGGGAATGCCTTCGGCATGCGTTATCTGAAGTCACTATACAACTATTCCAATCTGGATTGGTGTGCGTCATCGTGCGTCATGACGTTGCATGTGACGGTGACCCGGACGCTATATAAGGGTCACAGGAACAAGGAAATGACAGCTTCTGTTCTTCAGCAGCGTTCTATGTCAAACTGTACGTCTTATTTGGTGTTGTCTGTCAAATCTACTATGGCGAAGGCAGTGTGCGTCTCCTTGATTTAAGAAAAATTAAAGAAGCAAGGATGGCGCACACTTGCTTTGTGGTGTTGGGTTGTGAGCGGAGCTTGCACGGACAGTTCTCGAGGGCACTGTCTATTTTGTGCAAACTGAAAGGATTCTGTGACTGGGATCTCGCGTTTGCCGAGGCAGCGCGTAGGTTTATGTCTGCATTGCAATACAGAATCTATAGTGGCTCGGATCTCGCGTTTGCCGAGGCAGCGCGTAGATTACGGCTACTCTGCAATAAAGATTCTGTGACTAATCTCGCGTTTGCCGAGGCAGCGCGTAGATTAATGTCTGCATTGCAATACAGAATCTATAGTGGCTTGGATCTCGCGTTTGCCGAGGCAGCGCGTAGATTACAGGTCTGCAGGGTGTAGACTCTGAGTGTACTCTTCCGCTCCCGCCTGAGCCTGTTTAAAAATAATAAAATAGGCTTGCGTTCCTAGTGCATCAGCTCGCGTCTGTCGAGGCAGCGCGTTGTCTGTTTGCATTGGGTTCGCACGTGGAGCAGTGTTTACAGGTCTCGCGCACGGTTCGGAAGCCCGCGTCACTGTGGCTTCTTCCGACCGTGTTAAAGACCCGGGCCCGTATTCATAAAGATTCTAAGAATCCTCTCAGAAAACTCTTAATTTAGCTTAAAAACTTTTACGTAGGAGTCTTATCTTAAGAGCAATTCGGGACTGATCTGAGAGCAACTCTGAGTAAGGAAAAGACAAAAACTTTTATCTTAGTAAGAAGGCGGGGTTGACCCCGTTGCTATGTATGACACAATCTTTTGAAGACTGTGATTGGTTGGTTGTCCAAGAAGGGGAAAAAAGTGATTTTAAGTATAGGGTCTATTCTAAGCCTTCACTTTTTATTGAAATTACATGCGTATTTTTTCCTATTTGACCGTTCTCACACACACATTATATATATAAATCCTTATTTTATTAACCATGCTGTTGATTTCCTATAAGGTATTTGCTTGGCTTAGAATGATAAAAATTGTTCCACTCTTTCTAATTACACTGATTGTTGGCATGTCTATTTAAATGGTGGTTTGAATGTTGGTTTTAATGTATCAAACATGGAATTTTCCGAGTTGCCAAATATCGTAATGTAGTGATTACTTTCATTTCGGGCGCTATGGCATTTCTGCGCTGTGTTGGAGATATTAGCGTGTCTCTAAAAAGATCAGTCACAAACATGATCCCTGCATGATCTAATTTAAAGCGTCTTATTAACTCACTGTCATCCATTGTCTGCAACACATTTCTTCTCCTTCTTCGTCTTTCTGCCATTTTCTCCTCTGCTAAAGAAACTCTTAAGCCTCTTAAAAGTCCTCGTCCGTGCTCCTAACAATTTTGACCTTAAGACCTCTTTTAAGGGTTAAGATGCTTTCTGAATTACTTTTTTCTTTACTAGGATTTTTTCTTTAAATTTAAGAGTAAACGCCCACATTTCTAAGAATTTTCTTAGAATTTTGTCACTAGGAGCTACTCTTTGCATTAAGATTCTTTATGAATACGGGCCCCGGTGTTTGATTTATTTGATTCTGAGGAGTCAGATACTATCAACACTGAATCACGAATATTCACCACATTATGAGGAGTTGCTGGAGAAAGACTGGGGCTGTAATGAAATTAAATGTTTGGTAATTTAATAAGAAAGAAGCGTCTAAAAAGAGTGCTTCCTGCAAACCCAGTCAAAATCCTTGTGTCAGAGTCTTCCTTTTTCAAACGATCTCCATACTGAGGTACTGAGATTGTGGAATAATTGAAGAGGAAAATTAAAGGGGAATTTAATGATGCAGGGGGTAGAAGAATATTTCTCCCAGATATCGTATTACCTCTGATGACTCAGACACGTCCCTCTAAAATTAAAGTGGAGCTAATATAAATATTATCTCGAATTTGGTAGGGAAGGCTTATATGGAGGACAGTCACCAGCTCCTCATATTCTGGGAAGTCACCTCTTCCCCTCCCCTTCCCCCTGTACAGGGCTCGGGGTCAGAGGAGACGTTCTCATAAAAAAAAAAAAAAAAAAAAAATATTATTTTCGGTTAGTTCCTGCCGGTCTATCGCTTCAGGTCACCGAATCTCAAAACCTGAGGTCAGTCTCGAGGGACTGATCTCCTTATTAGATTATTCATCGGTTACGTCCTGCCAGTAAACCGCTTCAGACCACCGATAAGCACATTATATCACCTGAGACTAACCCAGAGAAATTGATTCCTCTTGTAGATTGTTTAGACACCTGGTCAGGCCTTCCGAATATATCTAAATGGACCCTGGGTATAGTTAAAGGATATAAAATCCAGTTTAAAGTAAAACCACCCGATTTTAACGGGGTATTTCACACACTGGTTTTCTCACATCAGCGCCAGGTGATGGAAAATGAAGTTGAATCTCTTTTAGCAAAAGCAATAGAAATTGCCCCTAATCAGGAGAGGGATTCAGGTTTTTACTGCCGTTACTTCATTGTTCCGAAAAAGGATGGTGGACTTCATCCTATTGTAGATCTTAGAGTATTGAATAAATCTTTGAGGAGATTTAGTTTCAATATGCTCACTATACCCAGTATCATTCAGCAAATCAGATCTGAAGACTGGCTTGTGACATAGATCTCATGGATGCTTATTTTCATAACTTCATCATCCATTATCATAGGAAGTTCCTTAGGTTCGCTTTTGGGGGGAAAAGCTTACCAATATAGGGTTCTTCCTTTCGGCCTAACTCTATCCCCTTGCACTTTCTGTATGGATGCTGCCCTTGCTCCACTGAGACTTCAGGGGAACCGCATCCTAAATTATTAGATGACTGGCTTATTCTGGCAGAACCAGAGACGCTAGCAATCCAACATCGAGATGTTGTTTTGCGTCATCTTCAGTGCTTGGGGCTAAGGCTCAATGTCAAGAAAAGTTCTCTGTCTCCTCTTCAAAGAATAACATTTCTTGGAGCTGAGTGGGACTCGCAATCTATGCAAGTTCACTTGACCCAGCCACGTATTTAAAGTATCGTGGCTGCAGTTAGAGCTATCAGGTTAGGCCAGGCCATCACTGTCAAACATTTTCAAAGAATTTTGGGCCTTATGGCAACCGCATCAGTAGTGATTCTACTCGGCTTGCTTCATATGAGGGCCCTACAGTGGTGGCTCAGGACCAGGGGGTTTTCCCCAAGGGGCAACCCCTTCCGTACGATTAGAGTTACGTCCAGATAACCTCGTTCTCTAGTCATATGGAAAGACATACGGTTCCTGTCCCAAGGCCAGGTGCTTGGAGCTTCGTGTCCCAGAAAAATTCTGACCACGGATGCTTCCCGCATGGGCTGGGGTGCGGTCATGGAGGGCCGGTACACCCGCGGGGTCTGGAAGGACCATCACCTCGCATGGCACATCAGTTGCCTGGAGATGCTGGCAGTATTCTTTGCCCTTAGGCATTTCCTTCCAGACCTCAGAGGCCATCAGGTCCTTGTTAGGTCTGATAATATATCGGTGGTCTTCTACATCAACCATCAGGGGGGCTTGAGGTCTCGTCCTCTGTGCAAATTGGCCCATCATATTCTATTATGGTCTAAGGACAAATTTCTCTCTGTGAGGGCCATGTATATACCTGGGGTTGATAATGTGGGAGCAGACACCCTGTCGAGGCAGGGGCCCAGGCCAGGGGAATGGAGGCTCCACCCCGAGGTGGTGGAGCTTATATCGGAGAAATTCGGCCAGGCGGAGGTAGATTTATTCGCTTCTCATGAGAATTCTCATTGCCCGCTCTGGTTCTCTCTCTCGCATCCAGCCCCGTTGGGTCTGGAGGCCATGGTACAGACGTGGCCGAGGCAACGTCTGTACGCCTTTTCCCCCGGTCGCTCTACTCCCTGGAGTTCTGGAGAGGGTCAGAGGATTTTGAGTAGATCTTATTCTCGAAAAACCACACTGGCCTTCTCGAATAGGGTGATCTGGTGGCCGAGGTCATCAGATCAGCTACCTCCAGAACTCCCCGGCTCAGGAAGTTTTAATTGAGTTAGCTGGACCCAGCCTTTTACTGCCCTATGGCTTCAGTACTGGGATTCTTCTATACTCTAATCGGGACCTCTCGTCCACGCTCAGAGCCGCTATGGCGCCTACGGCCTCCGTATGCTCTCAGGGTGGTCCACCCGGGTCGTCCCATGACCTCCATATTTCCCTGTAGCCTTCTAGGATGAATCCTGTTATCCTTGCAGGCTGACAGGTCTGTGGAAAGAAAAGCCCCTGTCGGTTCTGCGGGATACGTGTATATATGTCAGATTAAAAGAAAATCTACATATTTTGGAAATCTGTTAGCTTTCTAGTAGGAAATTTCCCCGGTCACCAATAAGGGTACCGGAGGCTATCTTATGATTTCCTCTGGCTCTTCATCCTTCGTTGCTATAAGTGTGACAGGAGAGCCTTCTAGGCTTTTAGGGTTATCCATTAATGGTGCCTTGGAGTCAGTGTCCTGCCTTTTTAGGCATATGTATATATTGGACCTCACTTCTGAGGCTGTTAACTCAGCCTTTTTCTTACACCAAAAAAGACAAGAATAAAATTCTTAGTATAGTGGGTTCTATAAATTCTCCCCTGTCCTTAGCAATGATCCTCACCTTCAGAGTGCTTTCTGCCTCTGTATGCTGCGTCAGAATCTGGATGAACCCTGTCTCTGCAGGCTATCATATTAAATTGCTTAGAGCCTTTATTCGGCTCCGCAGAGTATATCTATAAAGGGTATTAAATGGGAGTTTGTTAGCTTTCTTTGAGATATTTCTCCCCGGTGACCAAGGTACCGGAGGCTATTCTAAAAATTCCTCAGCTCTTCATCCTTCGTTGCATGTACGGTGTAAGCAAGAGAGCCTCTTAGGCTTCCAGAGATTATCCACTAAAAAGGGTGTTAGGAGTTAAGTGTTCTGCCTGTCATTAATCAGGCCTATCTACTTGGACCTTAATATCGAGGTTGCTGATGCGACCTTCCCTTTGTACACCAAACAAGAAAGAATAAAATTCTTAGCACAGTTGGATCTTTCACTCTCCCTTGCTTTAGTGCTCTTGAGTGTGCCAGATGCTTCACACCCAGGGCGCTTGTTCTCTGTGGGGGCTAGCTGGTACTCGTTCCCCGTAGCGTTGTATTCGACGCAGCGGGAGTTCCCCGTAACGAAGGGGAACGTCTCGGGTTACTGGATGTAACCCTGGTTCCCCGAGAGAGGGGAACGAGACGCTGCGTCCCCTCTCCCCACCTTCGGGGCGCCCTGAGAACAGCTGCTTTGAACCTTTTTCGAAGCTGTCATTTCCTTGTTCCTGTGACCCTTATATAGCATCCGGGTCACCGTCACATGCAACGTCATGACGCACGATGACGCACACCAATCCAGATTGGAATAGTTGTATAGTGACTTCAGATAACGCATGCCGAAGGCATTCCCCGTAGCGTTGTATTCGACGCAGCGTCTCGTTCCCCTCTCTCGGGGAACCAGGGTTACATCCAGTAACCCGAGACGTTTTTACCAACTACAAAGTCCTGGCTGAGTTCATGGGTGGAATAAACATATGGCAGGACTTTTACTTCCTGACCCCTGGACTTTACACCTCTGAGTCTCAGGATTGCTCTCACAGGATATTTGAACGCAGAGGTTGTTGAATAGTTAAAGCATGACAAAACTTTTTATTTTATTTTAAAGGGGGGGTGAAATGCTATTTCATGCATACTGAGTTTTTTACACTGTTAAAGAGTTGGATTCCCATGCTAAACATGGACAAAGTTTAAAAAATTTAATTGCAAGTTTGAAGGAGTATTTCTGTGCCAAAAATTGTCCTTCCGGTTTGTCA
This sequence comes from Scardinius erythrophthalmus, assembly GCF_964197995.2. Lineage (NCBI taxonomy): Eukaryota > Metazoa > Chordata > Actinopteri > Cypriniformes > Leuciscidae > Scardinius > Scardinius erythrophthalmus. The sequence continues at coordinate 13,945,075 of NC_138224.1, read as the reverse complement.
CAAGTTTCGGAAAGTTTTTTTCGAGTATGGGTATGTGTGACGTCAGATGTAACGGAATTTCCTTATATGGGTCCTAAGGGCACTTCTCCGGTAAGATCGCGGGCGCGCGCACCCGTAAACCAGAGCAAGAGAGCGAAAGCAGTTCGCCATCAAAGCGCCCTGCCCAGCTTTTGGGAAGCCAATGTCACCAAAGAAGTGTGTTTTTTTGTTGCCAGGGCAAGACAACCCTGCACAGATTCCCAAAGAACCCAGCGTTAAGGCACCAGTGGATGGAGTTTGTTTTTCCTGAGCATAAACGGAGTTGTGTAGACTGTTTGTTCCCTGCATTTCGACGATGATTGTTTTATAAACAAAGCCCAGATCGACGGATTTGCAGATCGTTTAATGCTTAAGGATCGAGCAGTCACAACGATAAAGGTTCGGTGAGTAAAACTGCTTCTAATCTATTGTCTCTGTGTGTTGTTAGCTCGGCGCGTTAGCACAGCTTTAGCTTCGCCCACACGGCCCACCTCCAGCCGCTCGTTTTTTTCCGGAAAGACTCGGTACATCCTATCTTTCTTAATATAATATAATAAAACTAAAGACTTTTTGGAGATATGAAGGATGCAATACTACTCTATAGGTACTCAAGATTAACAGGAGATTGAGTGAAAATGAGCATTTCACCCCCCCCCCCCCTTTAAAGCTGAATAATTAACTATATATATATGAAGAATATAAAAGAAAATGCAAACTGCTCAAATGTATAATTCCATAGAAATATGCAGATATAAGCTCTCTAGCCTTAGAAATAGCAAATAATAATTTAACTTTTTCACCAAAAAACATTTTTTTTAAGCTGAATAATTAACTATATATACTGTCTATATGAAGAATATAAAAGAAAATACAAACTGCTCAAATGTATAATTCCATAGAAATATACAGATATAAAAATATTTTTATTTTCAAAAATATTTTGAGAATATATATTTTTTTTCTGTAAGCGTTTTCATTGCTCTTTCATATTTGGCCAGGTGTGTTCTGTGGACTGAGGCAGAACAAATCCTTTGGATTCCCCATCCTGAGAACATAATTCCCAATCGTGATCTAAATGACAATGAAAAGCAATGTCTTTTAATCTCATAAAGTTGATTTATTAATATTTACATTAAACTTAACACAGCAGTGTTAACAGCAATTATCAAGTCAAATTATGAACTTCCATGTTTATACAGGGTGGGCCATTTATGGATACACCGTAATAACATGGGAATGGTTGGTGATATTAAAGTCCTGTTTGTGGCACATTAGTATATGTGAGGGGGCAAACTCCTCAAGATTGGTGGTGACCATGACATATACTAATGTGCCACAAACAGGACTTTAATATCACCAACCATTCCCATGTTATTACGGTGTATCCATATAAATGGCCCACCCTGTAGATTTACCAAAGAATTGAACATATCAAAAACCAGACGTACAGTTATTGAGTCCACTTCTGTGACGGCTCCTGATTCTTCTTTAATCTTACAGATGATGGCATTGTACTCAATTTTCTCCAAAACACACTGATACTGCTGATCTCCCTGTAGACCCGTCACTTTCACCTCACTCATACTCAAGGTCAATGCATCTGCCTTTTTCTGAGAAAGAGATGTAGAAGAGTGTGGAGGTTGTGAGATTCACATGCTGATGTGCAAATACACTGACTGCTCACAATAATATATTTTCTGAGATTGGGTTGGGTTTACTGTTTTTAAGAACAGGGCCTGGAAAAAATAGGCATGCGTGCCAAAACATGCAGACTGTACATTGATCTTAAACTCACTGTAATGCTAAACTCACCTTAATGTTGACCTGTAGGTCGCTGTTCACCTGTAAGGTGGTGAATCCAGTGAATTCTGGATCAGACTCATAGGACAAATTCTTACAGTCCACAGTGGAGTTTCCAACTTTCATTGACAAGCTTAACAGTCCACTGCCATAATAACGGGGGGAAAGAAACCACACATCCTGAGAAAAGAGAGACAATGAAGATATGACTCTAACATGTGACACGTGAAGCTCCGTGAAGCAATAAAACACAATAAAATTGCATGAGCTGACACAGACAAACTGCTAATTATTTTCATGTTATGGGTGGTAACTGACAAGCAATTTTAAAATTCTAATATATACTGTATATATATATATATATATATATATATATATATATATATATATAGAGAGAGAGAGAGAGAGAGAGAGAGAGAGAGAGAGAGAGAGAGAGAGAGAGAGAGAATTTTAATATTTTAGAATTTTAATATTGCTTGTCAGTTACCACCCATAACATGAAAATAATTAACTAAATTAAATAATATATATATGGTTCAAGACTTTACACACACACACACACACACACACACACACACACACACACACACACACACACACACACACGTTTGTGAGTGAGGGATACTCCAAGGCCTTAAAATAAAAGTAACCCCTTTAAAATAATCAATTACATATTTAGAGTCACTGAAGTGCTTTTAACAATTATATGAGCAGATAAATGACATTTCTTTCTAAATAAGACCTCATGCAGTACATGTGTGAATCTGGGCTGTTTGAAGACTCACTGAAGTTATTAATAGCTGACCTCTGTGTTTCAGATAAAGTGCTGTGAGTTATTGCAGGAGTAATAAACACACGTCTTACCCCTGAGCTTTCGTTGTATTGTGTTTGAAGCTCTTTATTAGAGTGACGGACAATAACAGATTCCACAAATTTCATATTGCTCCCCTGAACATCAATCTTCCTTCCACCACTGAATGAAGAGATATTAAAATATATATTAAAATATTTATTATACACTCTCAGAAAAAAAGGTACAAAAGCTGTCACTGGGACAGTACCCTTCAAAAGGGTTTTAATATGTACCACTTACTCTAGGTACTAATATGTACACGTTTGGTACCAATATGTACCTTTGAGGGACTTATATGTACTCTTTAGGTACAAAGGTGTACCTTTTGAAAAATTACCGTCACAGTGACAGCTTTTGTACCTTTTTTTCTGAGAGTGTAGAGATATTAACCATTTCAGCCAGTAATACAGAATATTAAGAATGGTCTTGCTGTCAGCAAGCAGGTTGCTCTTTCTGAACCTCTAAAAATTTAAACAATACTAGTCTAAGGTCACATGTGAGTCAGTAAACTGCAGCTCTCAGAATTATGAAACATACAGGAAATTACTTAAAGGGGGGGTGAAATGCTATTTCATGCATACTGAGTTTTTTACACTGTTGAAGAGTTGGATTCCCATGCTAAACATGGACAAAGTTTCAAAAATAAAGTTGTACGTTTGATGGAGTATTTCTGTGGCAAAAATACTCCTTCCGGTTTGTCACAAGTTTCGGAAAGTTTTTTTCGAGTATGGGCCTGTGTGACGTCAGATGGGGCGGAATTTCCTTATACGGGTCCTAAGTGCACTTCTCCCGGAAGGGCGCGCGCGCACCCGTAGACCAGAGCGAGAGAGCGAAAGCGGTACGCCCATCAAAGCGCTGTGCTCGGCTTTAGGGAAGTCAATAGCCGCTTTCCGACCGGAGGAACCTTTTCACAGTTCCTAGAACTATTGGCTATAGTACCCGGATGTCGGCGTGTTCGCACCGCAGGAACTAGGAACGATTTTAGTTCTAGGAACTCCATTTGTAGGAACTAATTTAGGTCCTACTTCAGAGTAGGGTCTAAACCAGCACTATAGGAAATATCCATGACGTTAGTGTACGCTGTCGCTGATTGACCGAACGCACGCGGAAAACCAGCACCCGCCATTTTTAAAACAGCTAGAATGTAAACACACAGATTATAGTCTATATATTTACTCCATAAACTAACTATACAAACATGGAAAACAGTGATAGATGGGTCTCTACACCTTAAATGCTGAAGAGAAAATCCAACGCAACTTTGAGGGGACCAAGCCAACCATGATTATGTTTATCTGCCCAGCTAGCAACACTGGACATCAACCACACGGCATAGGCTAATAACCTTTTTTCATATACTGTCTACTTTCTATAACAGTTCTATCTAATAAGATATTAAACAGTACTGTTAGACAGATCGTTAACTAATAAACACAGAGAATGCGAGCATTGTTTGCTCTGGCGTTCTCAGCGCCGCCAAAATAAAGGTCCGTCGCGCCGTCAAAATAAAAGTCACCGTGCTTGCGTCACTCTCTTACCCCTCCTACCAGTTCCTATGGCCACTTGGCCAGTGCGAACGCAAACAGCAAAACCGAGTTTGGGGGAGAGTAGTTCATAGAACTGTTTAGAAGTGGACAGTTCCTAGAACTAAGTTCCTAGAACTACTTGGTCGGAAAGCAGCTAATGTCACCAAAGAAGTGGATTTTTGGTTGCCAGGGCAAGACAACCCTGCACAGATTCACAAAGAACCTGGCGTTAAGGGACCAGTGGATGGAGTTTGTTTTTCCAGAGCATCAACGGAGTTGTGCAAGTGTTTTTGTTTGTTCCCTGCATTTCGACGATGATCGTTTTATAAACAAGGCCCAGTTCGACGCCGGATTTGCAGATCGTCTAATGCTTAAGGATGGAGCAGTCCCAACGATAAAGGTTCACGGTCGTGCGTTGGAACCGCAGGCGGTGAGTAAAACTGCTTCAAATGTCTGTGTGTTGTTAGCTATTGGTGCGTAAGCACAGCAAGTAAACAGTGAACAGCGCTCATGATTCTTTAGCTCCGCCCACACGGCACGCCTCCAGCCGCTCGTTTTTTTTCCGGAAAGACTCGGTACAGCCTATCTTTCTTTTATAAATATAATAAAACTAAAGACTTTTTGGAGATATGAAGGATGCAATACTACTCTATAGGTACTCAAGATTATGAGATTGACTGAAACTGAGTGTTTTACCCCCCCCCCCCCTTTAATGACTAATTTCTAATTTCATTTCTTTTAATCTCACATACCTATATGTGTTTTTCCACAGTATCTCAGCAGATTATTACTTTGCAAACCTTCATTTTCCATATAAACAGCATTCTTGCATATTTCAGGATTAAAATGCCATTAGATTACCAAGAGCATAGTCTCGCGTAGCCAGACCTTCAGACTGACGGCAGAAGGTCTGGAATTTATCGCAGCTTTTCTTGGCCAAGAGGACGTTTGACTGACATATAACGCAACCAATCACAGTTCGTTTTGTTCCGCGTCATGTTTAGGGGCTGTGCCAATATAATGTCGATGTCCCTACAATAACAGACCGGCTCGCATTTAATAAATTATTTATTCAAGAACGTTGTGCAAGTTTACTGCAACAATGGAGCCACAAACTTCACATACTTTGAAAATCCAGCGTTTAGTTGATCCTGGTAAGCGCTCATTTGTCTCAGTTGTAAACACAACGGCTTTCTTCTTCCACGAGGGGTTTTGGCGTCACGGCATTTGTTACCAGACGGACCGTTAAAGAACGTGACACACGCGTCTCGCGGACATCCTGTAGAATTCAACCAATCAGGTCGTGACTTCGAAACTCCTGAAGTGTTTCCAGAAAAGTGTGCCATATGCATCAGACGTTTAGCCAACGTTCCGTGGGTGTGACGTCTGAGGCTGAGACTACCAAGAGCATGACATTCAAAATGTGCAGTTTTCATCTCAAGGCACTGATAGGATATGGAAGCTGTTCTGCCAGTGGTCTGAAAGCTCTTACCTCCTCCAGGAGACTATGGGCTGTATTCCTGTGCAGCTGGGCTGGGAACTGTAAGTGATGAGACTGTTACCATGACAACGGTCGTCAGGAGTAACAACAAGTCAAGTCAAGTCAACTTTATTTATATAGCGCTTTTCACAATACAGATTGTATCAAAGCAGCTTCACAGTATTAAATAAAATAGTACATCAGTGTATGTTTCTGGTGTAAAACATCCACGTTTGGTAATGCAGATCAATAGCACTGTTGAATCGATTAATCAAATTAAATATCCCCAACTGAGCAAGCCAAAGGCAACAGTGGCAAGGAACCGAAAAACTCCATTAGGTGACCTAATGGAGAAAAAAAAACCTTGGGAGAACCCAGGCTCAGTCGGGGGCCAGTTCTCCTCTGGCGTCAACACACAGTTTCATTGTTCCTTTAGTTCCACTGGGAGGAATGTTGAACCTTAAAGTGTCGCTGGAGCGATCAAACACTGGAGATCTGAGGGGAAACATTCATGCACAGATATACAGTATCATTTATCTCAATCTACACACATTCATAAATAAAACCAAACACAAACACACAGAGTCTCACTCTTTAGGAATACACTCCGGATCCCCTTGAATAAGGATTTTATTGACAGATTCCAGGTTCTTTCCTCTTAGTAAAACATTGTTTCTGCCATGGAAAGAAACCTTGTTGGGCTCCAGAGAGAGAATCTCTGGCTTCTGCAGGACACAAAATGTTGCACTCAGTAAAAAAAATCCATATCCACTTAATATATGACCCAAAGCATTCTTTAATAAACAATTTGAATACATACATTTTATAAATTATTATAATAATAATAATGTGCAGTAATTAAATATAATTGTAAATATGGATCAATAATATTTTATTTATTTAAAAGCATAATGATTGTTATAAATTATTTATTGAATATATTATATAGAAGAAAGCAATTTTTGTTTTAAAAGAAGTTTAAAAGCAAATAGTTCCACAAAAATGAAACAAAATCTTCAGACTCTTGTAAAGTCACATCTATTTGAAATAGGAATAAACTGAAAAAAACAACATCCCTATTTTGTGAAGTTGGGTTCATAATGATTTCCATAATGACACTTACTGTAATCTCAGAGAGTAGATCTTTACATGCATCCTAAAAAGTAGAAAAAGAGAGAGAACTGAGCGGTTCATTTACTTCCTGAGTTTTCTTCAGTCGACACAATGATATTTAAGCTATTAACAATGAATTAATATCATATTGAATCTTTATAAAGGTTACGTATACATATTCCCAATACGTATATGTATAATGAAGCACTGGATTGTAGAATACAGTATGTCTCACCTGTATGAGTAACTGCGGTCCAGGTCTATGTGTCCAATCACAACGCTGAGAGGAAGAGGACCACTGACACCCAGATGAGAACACACCGCACACACCTGCATTCATGCACATATGATGTATTAATATAATCTATAAAGCTCTGTGTTATCATTTCTGAACTATGCAATTCTTCACACTGAATTTCATTTTCTCACTGTGTATAAGGAGCATTTGTATTTTCTGTGATACTGGAGCAGTTCCTCAGTGTCAGTGTCTCTGTGATCTTCTGATCCTTAATGGTAACAGTAGCAGAAACTTCTGAAACTGAATAGATTATCAAAAATGTTTATGGTTATAAAAAAAATCATATTCTGACTACAAAATGTACTGTATAATACGCACATACAACTTCATTAATAGAAAACTAACCTCCAGTATAAAGTATGTGATCAGGAAAACTACAGGAGCAGTTTGGGAAAACTGCAGTCAGATCAGACCCGTCACACAGATTCACACTTCCTGTGGTGAAGGAACATGAGAAGTCGGGATTTCCTGTGCTCTCCAGACTCAAGGCAAGATGTAGAGTAACCTGTGTAGCAGAGAGCAATGTCTGGTAGTCATATAAATTATTTCTTAAAAATATTCCCTAAATTATGATAAATACTTCCAGATTATGACCCTCTACCTTTCTAGAAGAGTTCTCTGTCATCTGAAAAGAAAGCAGCTGTGTCTTAAGAGAGTTTTTTGGAATGGACACCCATGAAGTATTTGAGCATTCATCTTGGGTAGAACATCTAGATAAAAACATCATCAATTTATCACGTACAGATCTGTTTGCACACTGCTCACCATGTCCATATAGATGATAAGAACTTAAAAGACTGTTCAACAGTGAACCATTAGGCATATTACTGTTAGGTGATGATGCCGCCTATGCAGATTACATGTGTGATGTGTGAAAAGTCCCATGTGATAAAGGCAGGCTGACCTCTGTGTGTTCACACACCAGCCGCAGAGAGGATCCAGAGCAGCTCTGCAGTCTTTCAGAGAGCTGTATTTAGCACACTGAACCACAGACACTCTTCTGAGCTACATCAAAAACATGAGCAGAAAGCAAGTAAACATCCACTATTGCGTTCCCATTGCTTTTTAAAATGAGAAATAAAACCCCAGATAGGGTGATTGCAGCAGTCAGAAGAAATTTGTTGTCAGTTACAGTCGTTCCCTCAGCAGCTCTAGTAAAACCCATTGCAGCAGTGTTAGATAGTTTCTTAATTTAATGTCAGGATAATATAACGTAAGGTATGGTGATATAAATGTACATTACACTTGATTTTTTTTTAAATGGCTATATTTACAGTTAATGATTGTGTAAATTCAGCATCATGAAATCGTGAAAAGGTGCAAAAGTCTTTATGCCTCCCAAATATTAAGCATGATAAAACAACAGGATAAAAATATATTTTAAATGTTGAGTATCACTTTTTATTAACTGTACAGTTTTAAACCTCACCTCTTTCCTCACAGCGATGTAGATATATTTGAAATCTGCTGGATCAAAGTGCATTCTGGGAAGTACTGCTCGTTTATCATCAGATTTGTACAGCACTATTGGACAGCCTGGTGTGAATTTCTCATCCAACATAATCTAAAAATACAAACCGCATCATTATCCAAACTTTACTCAAATCAAATCATTATATGATTGGACTTTATTCATGTCATTTATTCGTGTCACTAAGATATCGGGTACAAGATCGGGATATCTTGTTTCTCAGAAATGCAGAAACTAAGTTAAAAACTATAAAACAGATCTAACAGAAACTTAAACAGACTGTTAATATAAAGACACAAAAAGAGAGTCAGAGTGAAAATATGAGCAATTTACGAAGAATATTATTAGTCATTGCTTATAATTATTCATTTATTTTTCCAAGTGTCTGTGTGTAGGTCCTATAATTTTTGTGATAACCCCCCAATCCCCCCCCCCCACACACACATGGATACCTAATTTTCTTAACTTTTATTCACTTTTGCGCATTGTTTTGTTTACATTGATTTTATTGCAGCTAAATAAAGGTTTAATATATGGGTAGTTGGCATGAAGTGTAAAGCACTATTTATCTAATTGTATAATACAATTATTATACATGTTGTTTTATGATGTCATATTAATCACCAGGACCGTTGCCAGAACATAATATAATTAAATATATAATATAATTTAAAACAATACCAAAACACAATATAGTCCAGCATACAACTCCACTAAAAACCCATTTGCATTTTGCCTAAAGTCACAAAAACTCTTCAGTTCCACCAACAACACAATAATAATAAAAACAATACATACAAAATAGCAGTAAATGTACGTCTAGTATATTGAAGTGTACTAAAGACTTTGAGTGTACTCACCATTGAAATAGTTGAAAGTGATGGGTCTCAGTATTATAAATATACATATTATGTTTCAAGTTCTGTTTTGTGTAATAATGCATTAAATATGAGTTTTCCAAATCTGATTCATATTTCTGAAGATAATGTGTTTTTTATTTATTTATCAAGTTACCATTATAGAGATTAGTGTTCCTTTGAGCTAAAAGCTGGTTAAGACGTTTCGTTATGGAATATGTGAATGGCCAAAGCCACAGATCTAATATTATTTTTGCTCTCAATAGTAATAGTTATAGGCCTGTCATTTTAATGCCGTGATTTTTAAACCTAGAGTCCATTTTCATGACCACGTGAATAAATAACACAATAACATAAAACTTACTTACTTACAGCCTTATTCTTTCTACAGAGGAGGGTTTTTCAGAAATTAGTGAAAAATAAGATATGAGACAGACCTTTATCAGTTGTCCATCACTGGTTCCTATGAACAACACAATCCAGGATCCACTTCTAACTGCTGCCACTGATGACATTGAGCTGTACTTGAACACCACAGAGAGCGGCTGAAGGTTACTACCACTCTGCAACACAAAGAACAAGAATATTATGACTTTGGTGAATAGTGAAATTAAGTTTTCTCATGCAACATTATATTCTATTACAAATATTATACATAACTCGAATCGGTAGAACAGCTAAACATTTGTAAAAAAAAACATTTGTTTATAATAATTAACAATATATATATATATATATATATATATATTTTAAAAGCATCTATATTGAGCACATAAATGCTGATTTTCCAACCTCAGAATCACATTTTTCACCAGTAGTGCAGAAACCCTTGACTCGACCTCGAACTGTACTGATGTCGTACAGAGCCATCGCGGTGTTCTCCGGATCCTGCTGATTCTGCGCACTGAACACTCCTGCCCAAATAACAGCGTTCCCTGAGGGAATAACGGTGGAGGAGACGAGCACTGGACGAGCTTTATCATTGCAGCACTCTATCGTTGCAGCCTGTAGGGATTTGAAGATCTCTTTCTTTTTTCTTTTATTGCTGTCCATCCTCAGGACGTGCACTTTCCTCTCCGAGTCAGTATTTGCGTTGAGAAATAAATAGGACTCTGAGGGAGAAACTCTCTGGAATCCGTCAACAAACTCCACATCTCTAGCGGTGCTCTGGATGAAGGGGCTTGATGCTTCTTCTATGTAGTTGAAAATCCCACCAGTTTGAGACTGTAAAGTGTTCCACAGTTTAACAACAGGATACGGATCTTGAGGTTGTGTGTGTTCGTCCTTTTTCCCAACCAAAAGGTACCTACTGGTACTTGGACCTGCTATGAACGCAACAGATGTCTCATTCTCTCTCGGTCCTACCGATATACTTTCATAGTAAATACTCTTCGTAATGTCATTCAGATCAAGAACTTCACAATATCCATCTCTAAAGGTCCCACAGGTTATCAGGGTGTCGTTGTCGTCAAAAGGCACTAGAATGTTGACTCTATTTTGATGAGTGGCATTAGTGATGTCCTTCCTCTTCTCCTCAGAAAGATCGAGTCTCATCTGATGTAGTCGATGGTCAGTAAGAACGAACAACTTACTTTCACCAACTACAAAGTCCTTGATGTCTCCATCAAAGTTCACTACATCACCGCAAATGCAATGTTTCAAAAGTGGGACCACAAGTATTGCAAGTAAGTATCCTCTCATCTTGCATATCTGAGAGATCAGCTGAAGTTTCGAGATCTTGTCACAGAGATCAACTGCGCTCAGATGCGTCCACGGCTGAAGTGGATAGAAGTGAAAGCAGCGGCTCTGAAGATGCCTGATGACTTCCTGACTTGTTTTGTATGTTATACCATTTCATGATGAGACACTTTTCATAATCCTACATAAAATAAGAGTAAAAGGAACTCTCTCTTGAAATCATTTCATTGACAGCAGACTTTATATTCATTATAATCTTAAATAACTCTTATCTTAAATATCTGAACGAGCAGTTGGACAGGCCTACTTTTGTAAGAGACAGTTGGACAGGCCTTCTATTGTGAGATCTTTTTACAGTGATCTTCTGCTCTCAGATGTGTCCGCGGGCAAGCCTGGATTACCCAATGGGCATTATGGGAACGGCCCAGGGGCCCATGCGCACTTGGGGCCCAAGCGAGGAGAAGAATTTTCTTTACATTTCAGATAATGACACCATGTATAACCAATAGGGCTGTAACGATACACCAAACCCGGTTTACATAAGCAGAGAGCAGTCTGTTTTCTTTCGTTTTGAATTGTTCTGTTTAAAAGTATACATTTCAAACTTTCTAATTTTTCAGGTCTGTGAGGCAAGTAGGCTACCGTATAGGCTACGCTTAGTTTCCATTCATTTATGAGACAAGCTCCAGTTCACGCGCCAGCACCTCCGTGTCGTGATTATCTATTGTCTGCTATATTCTTATTTATTAAATCCAGGCAATTGGTTGATGAAACGTTGATTAAAATGATTTTTCCACCTAAAAGTTAAAAAAAAATTGTGTCACGTTCGTAACGCATGTGTATTTCCCTCACATTAAATACAAAACGCATGTGTAGACTGATATTTTTCTAATGTCTGGACTTCTTTATTAAGGGAGTATGGATATATAAACAGACGTTTCAATATATTGGTAGTAAATGCATATTTTCTGAGTTTTTACTGCAGACGTGATCCATAACGTTGGAATTGCCCAATTTATCCTCAACTAGTTTTGTGGTTTAGGTCTACGTATTTTATAATGTTAACTTCAAATAATACTAATAGTAATTTAAAGATGTGGTAGCATTGGATCTAGACGGGAAGCATAACTCTGGGAGTTGGAAGGGGTGTTTTGCGATTCTGCCTTCTCACACCGCGACACAGGTTCGTGGATCTGAGTGTCCGATTTCGGTTTCATATCGCATATCGTTACAACCCTAATAACCAATAAAAAGCAGTCTTCAAATAACCCCGTGCTGAATCGAATTTTGAAATTCAAAAGCTTGATTGTGCCCTACAAGACATTGTGCCCAGGGGCCTCTGAATTCTTAATCCGGGCCTGTCCGGGGGTGAAGTGAGTGGAAGTGAAAGCAGTGCTGTGAGAGGAGGGTGGGGTGTTTAAAATAGGCCTACAGAGAAATTGTTGCTTACTTTCTGAAACATTTATCAATCCCAAACGTTACTTTAGTGAAATGTACTCAAAATGAATAATAATAATAAAAAGAAGATCTGCGTTCCTTGTATAACGAAGCACACAATTAAAAAGTAGAATAGGCCTAAACGTTTTAGAAATTATCTGATGACATCAACAGGAAGGTTTTTTTTTTATGAAGTAAGATTTTTTTTTCACGCAGTTTGTATAACAACTTGTTTAATAATAACATTCGTATTAGTGTCCTGACTGTAAGGCTCGGAAAATCAATATGAAACAAAAATCATACTGGACACAAATAACACACACTTCGCAGACGATAGAAAAAGAATAGGTCTACATTTGTAGCCTACAGTATATGCAGAAAGAAAGTACCGGTAGTTTAAGAACATAATTATTTACATTGAAAATCATTATTTAACTCATTGGTTCATCTGGCATAATAATGATGATGATAATAACAACAAAAACAGCCTAATAATAATATTAGCTTCATCAGGCTGATATTTGCACACTTTTGTATATGTTATGTTATTGAATGTATGAAATATAAAGGCACTAATACAATGAAATATAAAAATGTTATGCACAGCTGGTATGTTTTTTTTTTTTTTTTTTTTTTTTTTTTTTTTTATTAGGGATTTTCAAATAATACAAACAACCGAGACAGAAACAATCAAACAAACATACAAACAAACAAACCCCAAGCGCTGCAAGTTAAATAAAATGTACAAGTGTATCTGTTAACAAAAAACATAATAAATCAAAACAGAAGAAGCCAAAACTCTCTAAAAATAAAAATTTCAAATTTTGTGTAGGAAGGATTGGAGAGGATCCCAAAGTTTCCTGAATTTGTCCTGTTTGTGGTTGAGGTCATAAGTTAATTTCTCCAAAGGAAGAAAGGCTGACAGCTGAGAAATCCACATGGAAATAGTTGGGATCTGAGATGTAGACCATTTTAGTAATATACATTTCTTAGCCAGAAATATAAGGGTAGTAAACAGAGATTTGAGGTCCGAGTCAAAAAGGTCTTTAGGAATGTCATTCAACAAAAAAAGTGAGGGGGATAAAATAAAACGTTTCCCTATTATCTCCTGGATTGCAGAGTGGACCCCTCTCCAAAATGGTTGGATGTGAACACAAGACCAAAATACATGAAAGAATGTGCCCTTACAAGTTTTGCATTTAAAACAGAGGTCGGAACAACCTGGGAACATTTTATGCAGTCGAACAGGTGTAAAATAAATTCTGTGGAAAAATTTAAAATTTTGTTCGTGTATGGAAATTGAGGTACATTTTGGAAAGATACCATCGCAGATCTTGGTCCAATTTTCAGAATTAAACAGAACTCCTAGGTCCCGTTCCCATAGTGGTTTCAAAGAATCATACACTGAAGAATCAGAATGAGTTAGTAAGGCATAAAATTTTGAAATAAGTCCTTTGAACGATTTAACCTATAGTATGGTTTCTTCCAATTCCAATAATTTAAATCGGAATCTATTTTGTTTTAACAGAGACTCTATAAAATGCCGAATTTGAAGATATTTGAAAAAGTCTTCGGAGGGAATATCGAACTCTTCTCTAATTTGTTCAAATGATCTCAAAGTTTCAGAGGTAAACATTCCTGAGAAGTCAGACAAGCCTTTAAAACTCCAATCCAGCAATCCGATGCTCCTAATCTGAATGGGAATGTCTGGATTCAAAGCCAGAGGGGAGTGTATGGATATAGTTTGGGGGATTTTCAAATGTTTTTTCACATCATTCCAAACCAATAGTGTATTATAGACAATCACATTATCATTAAGAGAGTTTATCTGAGTTATATTATTAATAAACCACAGGGAATCTAATCTTCTTGGATGGCAAAATAAGGATTCAAAATCAATCCACATAGCATCCTGCCTATTCATAACCCAGCTTGTTATCATTTTGAGTTGAGCAGCCCAATAATAAAGCTGAAAATTGGGTAAGGAGAGACCCCCAAGGTCCTTCGGTTTACAAAGTTTAGAAAGACCAACTCTCTGCTGCTTATTATTCCAGATATAACGAGATATATAAGAGTTCAAAGTTTTAAAAAACGATGTAGCTAAATAGCATGGGAGATTTTGAAAAAGATAGTTAAGTCGAGGAAGTATGTTCATTTTTATGACGTTAACTCTCCCAAGAAGAGAAATTGGCAGAGGGGTCCACTTTTCTAAATCTTTTTTAACTTTTTGGACTAAAGGAGAGTAATTTGCTTCAAATAAATGATTCAAATCAGGAGTGAGGAGAATGCCAAGATACTTAAAACCTTTTTTAGAAACCTCAAAAGGAAATTGTATCATAGGGTTATTAAAATAATTAAAAGACATAGAAACAGACTTTTCGATGTTAACTTTGTATCCCGACACAGTGCTGAACAAAGCCAAGGAAGTCAGAACTGCAGAAGTAGAGGTCTGTAAATTTTCTAAATATAAAAGGACGTCATCTGCATACAGAGAGATGACGTGTTTTTTCCCATTAATTATAATTCCAGATATCTCAGGATTGGTCCTGATAGACTCTGCCAAAGGTTCAATAAATAGTGTGAACAATAAGGGCGATAAGGGACATCCCTGTCTGCAACCTCTACGTACTGAAAAACCTTCAGACATCAAACCATTTGTGTTGACGGAGGCAATAGAGTCTGAGTAAAGATGCTTAATAACATTAATAAAATTAGAGCTTAATCCAAATTTTTCCAAAACTAAAAACAAAAAAGGCCACTCCACGCGGTCAAAAGCCTTCTCGGCGTCCAAAGATAATATCATTGATGTTTTTTTCTGAGTATTAAAATAATGTATAGCATTAAGAGCACGACGTACATTATCCGAACCATGCCTGGATTTCACAAAGCCTGCTTGATCAGGATTTATAACCTTAGGAAGAATTGATTCCAATCTGGAGGCCAGAACTTTTGCCATTATCTTATAGTCTACATTAAGGAGACTAATAGGCCTATAAGATGAACAATCTAGAGGATTTTTATCTTTTTTTAGGAGTAAACTAATTGAAGCCTGTCTCCATGATGGGGGGATTTCACCTTTCCAGATATCATTGATCGCAGGCATAAAAATCGGATGGATATTGGACCAGAATTTTTTGAAAAATTCCAATGGGAAACCATCTGGACCGGGGCACTTCCCATTTGGCATGGATTGAATTGCTGCCCAAACCTCCTCTACTGAAAAAGGAGCATTTAGGTTAAAACGATCCTCCTCAGAACAAAACGGTAATGTAATATTACTTAAAAAGGCAGCAATGTCAGAGTCCGTCGCTTTAGATTCAGAACTATATAGCGATTTATAGAATTCCTTAAAAGTACTATTTATGACTAAAGGGTCACTAGAAATGACACCATTTATATTCCGTATCATATTAATTGACCTGTCGTTGTTTTGATTCTTTAATTGGTATGCCAGTAACCGGCTAGATTTATTGCCAAATTCATAATATTTTTGTTTAGTAAAGAGAAGAAGCTTCTGAATATGGGAGGTATGATCCATATTTAGTTTAGTTCTTGCATTCACCAGTAATTTTAAATTTGAAACTGTAGGGAATTGCTTGTGTATTTGTTCCAATCTAGTTACCTCCTTTTCAAGATTTTTCCTATTACTGTCTTTGGCTCTTTTAAGGTGGGAAGTGTAAGAAATAAGATGACCGCGTAGAGTAGCTTTGGCTGCATCCCAAATTATGGCAGAAGACACAGGAGAATCTCTGTTGTCGAGCCAAAATTGAGATAAACTATCTGAAACAAAAGATGAAAAATGATCACTGTTTAAAAGAGATGTATTAAATCTCCAATTTGAAGATCTAGGTATACTGAAGGCAGGGTCAATTTGCAAACGTACTGCTGCATGATCTGATAGGACGATAGAATCAATATGACAAGTCTGAACTGCATGTAAAAATTGTTTAGGGAGAAAGAAATAGTCCAGCCTGGAATATGAATTGTGGGGGTGAGAAAAAAATGTATAATCCCTCACTTTAGGATTTAACTGACGCCATACGTCTATCAAACCGGAGTCAGAACATAAATTATTGAGCACCTTAGATGATTTAGGGTTTGATACGTTTGCAGATGAGGATTTGTCCAGAGAGGCATTCATTATACAATTAAAGTCTCCAGCTAGAAAACCTAAGCCTTTACAATGATGAGTGAACAGTAAAATCATCTGTGTTATAAAATTAGGGGAATCAAAATTTGGAGCGTAGAGATTTAGAATTGTTACATGGCATTTGAAGATCGATCCTGTGATCATAATAAATCTCCCTTCAGGATCTGATTCTTTACATTCTAAAATAAAAGGTAGATTTTTATTAATAAGAATGGCTACCCCTCTTTTGTTCTGTGAGTAAGAAGAAAAGTAGACTTGACCAACCCAGTCTTTCCCTAGCTTTGAGTGTTCTGCGTCGGATAATTTTGTTTCCTGAAGCAAAACTATATCAGGTTTTTGTTTTTTCAAATGAGTTAGAATTTTTTTCCTTTTAATTACATGTCCAATCCCTTGAACATTCCAAGTGATAAGTTTAAGTGAACCAGCCATGAAAGGTGCGAATTAATAAAGATAAAGCGATTTTATTTGGCGAAAAAAGGCAACAGAGAGTTGGCTTACAACAAACGTATAAAACATCAAAGAAAACCTTGCAGCGCGTACCCACCCCCACTCTGTCCCCAAACGACAGAGTAAAACCCCCCATAATGAAGTCAACGAACGTAATAATCAATACAAATCCAAACTCAATTTAGTGACCACAATAACAATTCAGTCGCCAGAGACAACGGCCAAACCAAGAGACTGAATAAAAAAAAGAAAAACATAAAAACGCTATGAGGAAAAGGAAAAGAGAGTCCCTTAGGAATAAAAGAAAAACTATGTTATAAATGGGAAGCTATAGCCTACTTAAGATTAATCAAACCTCCCAGTTATTTCAAATTACTTTGAATCAGGTATAGAAAACAAAAAAGTGAGTAGCCTAAATAAAAACGGGTTTGCTCCTTTAAATAGTCTTAAAAAATAAAAAATAATGAAGGGACTCGCTGTAAATCAAGTCAATAATCCTCCTTAACAAACGAGAGTAGCAGCAAAACTACCTCAAGTAAGAGATTCCAAAAAGGCAGCGGCTGATTCAGGGGTATCAAAAAGACGAATTTGCCCGTTATGAAGACAGCGAAGCCTCGCAGGGTAGGCAAAGCCACGATACATATTCCGACGGGCCATCGATTTCCCCACGGAGTCAAACTCACGACGTTTGCGCAGGACTTCCGCCGAAAGGTCAGAGTAAAACCTTAATCTGGATTCATTGTAGAGGATGTCGCGCTTCTTCAAAGCTGCCCTGAGAACCAAGGCCGTAACCAGGGTTTGAAAATTAGTGAGGTCCGAGGTGAGGTGCAGGGCCGGATTAAGAATTCAGAGGCCCCTGGGCACAATCAATGTCTTGTAGGCCCCCCCTTAGGCAGGCCTAATGTATAGTTTGTCCAAGGACATTTTAATTTTGCATTAAGAGTTTTAGTTTACTGACTTAAAAGGAACTTTGTTGTACTATGCTGGAGTAAAGTTCATAAATGATAGATCTTTCCCATATAGGATTTTGTAAAACTATGTTGGGTAAACCTCTGTCCCTCTAGGGGGGTTCGGGGGCATGCTCCCCCGCAAGAAAATTTTGTACATTTTAAGGTTAAATGCATCAATCTGGTGCTCTTTGAGAGCTCAAAATTAAGAGCTTCAACGGGCTTCAACCCATGAACTGTGCACAAATAAAAAACATTGACTTGTACCTGGACATTAAAGGGGGCTCAAACATATTTTTTAGTTATGATATGGAGTTTCAGTCTACATTACATTATAACTGGTGTTTTAGTATGCCAAACAATTAGTATAATAATATAATAATGATTTCTATAATTATTCCTATGACATAAAATCCATATAGCCTAATAAATGAAAATGAATATTTCAAAAGTATATTTTACATTACACTATAGGAAAATTACAATACTTTTGTCCTAATGTCTTCACTTGCAAGAAATAAACCCTTTGATCGCGTGAGCAAAGTGCGCACTTTTCTTTAAATCACGCAGCACAAACATAATGCCTATATAGGATACTTAAAGTCTTGTGCTGTTTTATAAAGCACAAAACCATATCACGGTTTCGATATTAGTTCGTTGGCAAAATATAACGCTAGAGACCTTTATGTTAGGCTATACATTTTACATCTCATGTGTATTGGGAAAAGGGAGAAGAGGGAGAAGAGCGAGTTCGGCAAAAGGCGGATTCGAACTCGAGTCGAACGCGTCAAAAGCTACTTAGTTTCAAGCACCTCACGCACGCCCAACGACCCGTGCAACTGTAGCTATTTAGTTGTGGGTGCCTTTTTTGCTAAAAAGACAGGCACTTAGTGCAAATTATACGCGCCATTATCGGAAATGTAAAAGAAAAAAAAGTTTATTGGCACTTTTTGGTCATTTCATGACTTTCAAATTGACATCAACTACGATGCTGTTGCATCATGCTTGTAGTTTCTTTTGCGCTTTATTTATAAATTATAATAAAGTGACATAAAGCGCTCTGCCGCATTTTTTACAGTCTATGCTCACAACACGCTCTCAAGCCCCGTTCACTGATCTACCTTCTCGCAGCGACATAAATTGCAAACACACATATGACGCGGTTTAAACGGCTAATTAATCATTCAGAGAGCTTGAAATTTTATTTTTGAATATAAAAAAATGACCGAGGTCCGGACCTCGGTGACCTCATAGCTGGCTACGGCCATGCTGAGAACCGCTTCTTTCTGAGAGTATCGGAGAAATCGCACAAGAATACTTCTTGGAGGCTTATTCGCGTCCGGGCTAGGGACCAGAGCGCGATGGGCGCGTTCAATCTCCAGAGGAGGAAAGTCAGCAGGTAGGCCGACTAAAGTTGGAATGATAGTTTGGAGAAAGTCCGCGAGTGAAGTGGAGCCTTCCGCTTTCTCCGGGAGATTGACGATCTTTAAATTCTTTCGACGCCCGCGGTTCTCCAGGTCGTCAACCTTCAGCTGCAGCATATCCACTATCTTTTGCATAGCTGATATTTGGACTTCGCAATTGTCGCGACTATCCTCGGTATTTGAGATCCGAGTTTCGGCTTCATCCATTCGTTTTTCCAAATCTGTTGCTCGATTAGATAGATTGGAAAGAGAAAGCTCAACTGACGTGATAGATGTTTTAATGTCACCCAGAGCACTGTTTATCGTATTCAAACGAGCTTCGACAGTTTCATCCATGATATTAACACGGGAGGCTACAGATTTGATTTCAATCAAAATCTGATCCATGGTAGTCGTCGAGCAGGTGGCCTCCGGGGTGTCAATTTCGCCATGCTTATCTTCATCAGTGGAGCACGCGGTCAGTCGAGTCGTCGTTTTCTTTTTCCCGGTGGACGGGCCAGACGACGAAAATATAGGAAAATCTTTGTCACGAGGAGGTTTAGGCATACTTGAGATAGAAATTAACTGATTAAGTGACGTTTGCCAAGCGAAAAAAAGAACTTTAAACCTTGGTTTAGCAAGGAGCGAAGTCTCAAGCGTCCATCTTGCTCCGGGTCACGTGACCACCCCCCCAGCTGGTATGTTTGTTAAAAATGTGGAATCTTTAGTATACAACATAGCACATGTGATGATGATACATATAGAACAATTCAGATCTGTGTTTAGAAGACCGTTTAGTGTTCTTAAGATATTTAAGTTTTATATCTTGTTAGAGATATAGACAAATTATATTCTATTCTATTTTATTTTAGAGTAACTACGCTGTGCTCTGAAATGTGTGCTGGTGACTTGCAGAAGTAAAAGTTTCTGTGAGTTCATGTGTGCTTGTTAATTTAAATCAGACCAGACTCTTTTTTAAAGGATTTTATGTTTGGCATGTTTATTAATAAGTATGAGGTGTAAGGCAGTGTAATGATAACATAAATTATCAGATTAATAACAAAAAATAGAAGAATTTTGTAGGTGTTCGATGGAAAATAATCGATGAAAGCATTCTCTAACAAAATAACTGTAAATAACAAACCAGTCCTCTGCAGGAACTTTGAATTGATTGTAAGTATATAGCGCCACCTGATGTTCAGTCTCAGGATTGCTCTCACAGAATATTTGAACGCACGTTGATGAATAGTTAAAGCAATGACAAAACATAATTTTTTTATGTAAAGATGAATAATTAACTGATATGTTAATTAATGAACTAATAACTAATATATATATATATTGCAAATAATGATTTGAAGACTTTTTCAAATATATATATTTTTTTTTTATTTAAATTTTTTTCTGTGAGTGTTTTCATTGTTCTTTCATACTTGGCCAGGTGTGTTCCATGGACTGAGGCAGAACAAATCCTTTGTATTCCCCATCCTGAGAACATAATTCCCAATCGTGATCTAAATGACAATGAAAAGCAATGTCTTTTAATCTCATAAAGTTGATTTAATAAGATTTAAATTAAACTTAACACAGCAGTGTTAACAGCATTTATTAAGTCAAATTATGAACTTCCATGTTTATAGATTTAACAAAGAATTGAACATATCAAAAACCAGACGTACAGTTATTGAGTCCACTTCTGTGACGGCTCCTGATTCTCCTTTAATCTTACAGATGATGGCATTGTACTCAAACACCTCCAAAACACACTGATACTGCTGATCTCCCCGTAGACCCGTCACTTTCACCTCACTCATACTCAAGGTCAATGCATCTGCCTTTTTCTGAGAAAGAGAGATCCACAAGATGAATTTGTGTTACTGTAACTCAAATTATAAAGTTCAGGGCCCGTATTCATAAAGATTCTAAGAATCCTCTCAGAAAACTCTTAATTTAGCTTAAAAACTTTTTCGTAGGAGTCTTAGCTTGAGAGCAATTCGGGACTGATCTGAGAGCAACTCTGAGTAAGGAAAAGACAAAAACTTTTATCTTAGTAAGAAGGCGGGGTTAACCCCGTTGCTATGTATGACACAATCTTTTGAAGACTGTGATTGGTTGGTTGTTCAAGAAGGGGAAAAAAGTGATTTTAAGTATAGGGTCTATTCTAAGCCTTCACTTTGAAATTACATGCGTAATTTTTCCTATTTGACCGTTCTCACACACACACATTATACCGGTATATATAAATCCTTATTTTATTAACCATGCTGTTGATTTCCTATAAGGTATTTGCTTGGCTTAGAATGATAAAAATTGTTACACTCTTTCCAATTACACTGATTGTTGGCATGTCTATTTAAATGGTGGTTTGAATGTTGGTTTTAATGTATCAAACATGGAATTTTCCGAGTTGCCAAATATCGTAATGTAGTGATTACTTTCATTTCGGGCGCTATGGCATTTCTGCGCTGTGTTGGAGATATTAGCGTGTCTCTAAAAAGATCAGTCACAAACATGATCCCTGCATGATCTAATCTAAAGCGTCTTATTAACTCACTGTCATCCATTGTCTGCAACACATTTCTGCTCCTTCTTCGTCTTTCTGCCATTTTCTCCTCTGCTAAAGAAACTCTTAAGCCTCTTAAAAGTCCTCGTCCGTGCTCCTAACAATTTTGACCTTAAGACCTCTTTTAAGGGTTAAGATGCTTTCTGAATTACTTTTTTCTTTACTAGGATTTTTTCTTTAAATTTAAGAGTAAACGCCCACATTTCTAAGAATTTTCTTAGAATTTTGTCACTAGGAGCTACTCTTTGCATTAAGATTCTTTATGAATACGGGCCCAGGTCTTGCTCAGTTTTTAGCAATTTTTTACCTGAATGTTCACCAGTAGGTCGTTGGCCACCTGTAAGGTGGTGAATGTGAATTCTGGATCAGGCTCGTAGGACAAATACCCACAGTCAATAGTGGTGTTCACAACTTTCAATAATAAGCTTAACAGTCCACTGCCATAATAACGGGGGGAATGAAACCAAAAGCCCTGAGAAAAGAGAGAATTAAAAATGACTCCAATATGATTTTAATTAAAGATTTTATCCCCTTGATTCATTGACATGTCGCCCTTTGACCTCTGTGTGTCAGTCTTACCTCTGAGCTTCTGCTGTATTGTGTTTGAAGCTCTTTATTAGAGTGACGGACAATAACTGATTCCACAGATTCCATATTGCTCCCCTGAACATCAATCTTCCTTCCACCACTGAATAAAGAGATTAAAACCAATTTCAGTCAATAATACATAATAAACAATGTTAAAGTAAAAGTAAAGTATTGACATTTTAATTCCTCCCACTAACTTTCCTGCATGTGTATTTCACATACACAAACACACAAAATTCAAAATGTTTCAGCAACCAATGGAAGTAAAACCTGCCGAAAACATGAAAACAGTCTGGGTGTTAGGAAGCTGTTTGCTCTTACTAAACTAACAACTAGTCTTGGTCAAACATGGTCCTGATGGTCTGGCGCCCAGTCTGGTGGGGGTAGCCCCCCGCGGGACGGGCACGTTCAAGATCTAATCACCCCTTCCTGTTACCCCCACAAAACCTCTCCATCCCTGCCACCTCTCACCTCTGCTTCGGGGGGCAGCGGTTTCCAGCGAAATGTTAGATGTTCCGTTGTTTCCTGCTGTCATTCAGGACACGGAACATCTAACATCCCCTCAAAAGGAAGTGTTAAAATTGATACCACTCTCAGAGAGTCTGGCAGCGTGGAAACTTCCAGGCATTTCTGCGTGGGTATTAAGCACAGTACAGAATCCAATTTATTCGTCGTCCTCCGCGTTTAAATGGCGTGGTCTCCACTTCCGTGAAACCGGAGCTGATGCACGTACTGTCACAAGAGCTACAAAATCTTCTGATCAAAGAGGCCATAGAACATGTTCCTCTTCCAGAGAGAGAGTCGGGCTATTACAGCAGATACTTCCTGGTTCCCAAGAAAGATGGGGGGTTGCGTCCAATTTTAGATCTTTGAGGTTTAAACCGTACAGTCAGCGCTCAAGTTCAAGATGTTAACCGTCAAGACGGTCGTGTCGCAAATTCAACATCATGATTGGTTTGTCACGATCGATCTGAAGGACGCATATTTTCACATAGAAATATTGCCACAACACAAGAACTTCCTGAGGTTTGCTTTCGGGGGTGAAGCGTACCAATTTCGGGTTGTTCCATTCGGCCTAGCCTTGTCACCCCGCACATACACAAAATGCATGGATGCAGCACTGGCTCCATTACGACTCCAGGGCATTCGCATTTTGAATTACATCGACGATTGGTTAATACTAGCACAATCGCAAGAGATGGTGCTTCAACACAGAGACATCGTGTTAGCTCATCTAGTTTCTCTAGGGTTGAGACTCAACACCAAGAAAAGTGTTCTTTCTCCTGCCCAGAGAACGACTTATCTCGGGATATTTTGGGATTTGATCACGATGCGGCCACAACTGTCTCCCGCTCGAATCGAGACCATTCAGCAGACCCTGAGCGAAGTCAGGCTAGGCCAAGATCGCACTGTTCATCAGTACTAAAAAATGTTAGGTTTCATGGCTTCAGCATCCACGGTGATTCCTCTGGGGCTGTTGCACATGAGACCGTTTCAGTTGTGGCTAAAAGCCAGGGAATTTCATCCAAGGGCCAATCCTCAAAGGCAAATAAAAGTGACACGCCGCAGGCTTCGTACACTATCTCTGTGGCTCAGACCCTGGTTCCTCACCTTGGGTCCCACTCTAGAGGCGCCTTGTCGTCGCAGACTGTTAACGACAGACGCCTCCCGGATGGGCTAGGGAGCGGTCTTAAGTGGTCGTCCAGCTCAAGGGGAATGGGAGGGTCATCAGCTCGATTGGCACATCAACTGCCTCGAGCTGATGGCCGTATTTCTGTGCCCGGTTGCATAAAGCACCTTAAGTTTTTCCCTTAAGTGTGATACTTAAGGGGCGATTTCCCCTTACCTAAGAGAATAACTTAAGGGTGTTGCATATAATCTCTTAAACGGTTCTCTTAGGTAAGGGAAACATTTAAGTGTTTCACGACAGCGATCCTGGATTCACGTTATAAAAGTCTGTTGTTGCCATAGATACGCAAAACACTTAAACGCGCGTCGCGTCTAGGACAACTGTATCACACACCGGGCGCGCACTTTCTCAGTTTATGGCCAGCAATATTGTTATGTTTAAGGACATTATGGAATTAAGATAATGTCTGTACGTTATGTTATGACTGTACTGTACAATTAAATATAATCGTTGCTATAATAAGTCTGCAGTCTGAACACTTTACCTCAGAGCGTCCGTTAACTGAATGAATTGAGAATATCACCTGAAAATCCGATACACACTAATTGTAGCCTACATTTATTGAATGGTAGCCGATTTATGCACATGTAAAACATCCCACTACTGAAAACTCCAAGTTGCAAAAAAAAAAAAACGCAGTGCTAAGCAGTTGTAACACCGCAGGTAAAGAGTGGTTGCGATGTGTGACATGGTCAAGTTTGTTAGCGATGTATTGCGCAAATATTGCGCGTCGATCAAATCGGTATTCTTGCAACAATTTTTCATCCCTAAAATGGTCCAAAGGGTTCTCCCTATTCCTAAAAATTCTTCTTGGCACATAATGATCTTCAGCTGGTTCCATAAATTCAGCCATGTCGTCTTATTTTTGTCCGCGTTACTCTTAAGGTTACGATTTCCAAACCTTAAGTTAAACTTAGGGAAATGACCGTTAAGGGGTTTTATGCAACACTTAACGCTTTTTAAGGGATTATTTAAGTGAAAAAACAGCATTTAAGGGAAATTCTAAGTGTTTATGACGTTTCACTTAAAGAAAGCCTTAAGTAACACTTAAGGGTTTTTTTCTGCAACACCCTTAGGTTTAAGGGAAACATAAGGGCGAACTTAAGGGAAAATTACACTTAAGGTGCTTTATGCAACCGGGCACTGGCCCTGAAATATTTTCTCCTTCAGTTGAGAGGTTGTCATGTCCTAGTGCGGGTGGACAACACAGCAGCAGTCTTTTATATAAATCACCAGGGAGGTCTGCGCTCACGCAATCTGAACAGAATAGCGAGGCAGATTTTTCTCTGGGCCCAGGACAAGTTCCTGTCACTCAGGGCAGTGTACATTCCAGGGCATCTGAATGTGGGAGCGGATTTACTGTCCAGACAGAAACTACCGATGGGGGAATGGAAACTCCACCCTGAAGTAGTGAAACAGATTTGGACCAGATTTTATAAAGCGGAGGTGGACCTCTTCGCCTCCCATCAGACAGCGCAATGTCCCCTCTATTTCTCCCCCCTGGGTCTGGATGCGATGGCGCACACATAGCCCAAAATGCGCCTGTATGCGTTTCCTCCAGTTTCTCTGCTCCCGGGAGTTCTAGCCAGAGTTTGCCAACAAGGGTCTTGCCTCTTGCTGATAGCGCCACGTTGGCCGAACAGAGAATGGTTCTCGGAGATAATATCTCTCCTCTCCTTCCAGTAAGAACCAAGATCCCTTCATGGGACTTAGCTATAGTCCTCGAGGGTCTGGTTGAGACCCCCCTTGAACCTATAGAATCAGCGTCTGACAAACTTCTGACTCTAAAAATGGTTTGAAAAGAATTGGGGATACGCAGGCTCTGTCCATCTCGCCATCCTGCTTAGACTTTGCCCCAGGAATGGTGAAAGTGATTTTGCACCCTCATCCTGACTACCTTCCTTTCTCGACTGTACATCCTGTCACTCTCGAGGCCATCTGTCCTCCGCCATTCATAACGCCGGAGCAGGAGAGATCTCAAAGACTGTGTCCAGTTCGTGCTCTTCAGGTTTACATCCACCGCACTAGCCAGTGGCGTAAGTCAAAGCAACTGTTCGTCTGTTATGGGGGTAGTAACAAAGGGGCAGCTGCCACCAAGCAGACCATGCCTCATTGGGTCAGGGATGCTATTACTCTTGCCTATGAGGCGCACGGTCAAGCTCCGCCAATAGGTCTTAGGGCTCACTCCACCAGGGGGGTCGCCTCCTCTAGTGCTTTGGCAAGGGGTGCCCCCTTACAACTTGTTTGTGATGCGGCAGGCTGGTCCTCTCCGCACACATTCATAAGATTTTATAGTTTGGATGTTCATGCTACTCCGGGCTCTCACGTCCTTGAGTCGACGTCACAAGCTAATGTCTGAGGCCTTCTTGCGTTCTTGTGAGCACACCTGCACAACCGTAGGGGTCCAGACACTTTTAAGCACGGCGGCATGGGTATTCTCGTTCCCAATGCGCTAAGTAGCGCAGCATCGATTGTAGCTTTTGAAAGGGAACGTTCTGGGTTACTTGACTGTAACCCTGTTCCCTGAAAAAGCGGAACGAGATGCTGCGCTACTTTGCCGTGCTGAAGATGTCCCGGGACTGCTCTTCAGACAAAATATCCTGACAATGCACCTGTGGCTCATCTATTTATAGCCTCGTGTTGGGGGTGCACGCCGATGACGTCATCGACCGAGGCTATATTACCTCTGGGTCAATTCTATTGACTAGTTACACACAATATTCACAGCTGGTCACGATTAAAGACATTCCCAATGCGCTAAGCAGCGCAGCATCTCATTCCGCTTTTTCAGGGAACAGGGTTACAGTCAAGTAACCCGGAACATTCTCATTCTACCTCAAATTACCGTACGTGCATAAAGTGACCGTTACAAACTGCAGCTCTCAGAACAAAGACAAAACATGGAAATGACCTGACTTTCTTGCATATGAGTGGGTTTTTTATTTAATTTATTTTTTATCAAGAGTAACTCTGCAGATCATTACACTGCAAATATTATTTTCCCACATTAACAGCATTCTTGCCAATTCTGTGTCTAAAATGGGCTGTATGACATTTGATTAAGTAATTATAATGTGCCGATGTCATCTCAAGGCACTGATGGGATATGGAAGCTGTTCTGCCAGTGGTCTGAAAGCTCTTACCTCCTCCAGGAGACTGTGGGCTGTATTCCTGTGCAGCTGGGCTGGGAACTGTAAGTGATGATACTGTTACCATGACAACGGTTGTCAGGAGTAACAACACACACTTTCACTGTTCCTTTAGTTCCACTGGGAGGAATGTGGAACCTTAAAGTGTCACTGGAGCGATCAAACACTGGAGATCTGAGGGGAAACATTCATACACAGATATACAATATCATTTATCTCAATCTACACACATTCATAAATACGACTAAACACAAACACGCATAATCTCACTCTTTAGGAATAAACTCCAGATCCCCTTGAATATGGATTTTAGTAACAGATTCCAGGTTCCTTCCTCTTAGTAAAACATTGTTTCTGCCATGGAAAGAAACCTTGTTGGGCTCCAGCGAGAGAATCTCTGGCTCCTACAGGACACAAATGTTGCACTCAGTAAAGAAAGGCCATACAGGAAGAAAAAGAAAATCCATATCCACTTAATATATGACCCAAAGCATTCGCTAATAAACAACAGAAATAAAAGTAAATTTTATTACATACATTTTATAAATGATAATAATAATAATATGCGGTAATTAAATTTACTTTAAATACGCATAATGATTGTGACAAATCATTTATTGCTTATATTATAGAAGAAAGCAACTTTTGTTTTAAAAGAATTTTAAAAGCAAATAGTTCCTCAAAAATGAAACAAAATCCTCAGACTCTTGTAAAGTCACATCTATTTGAAATAGGAACAAACTGTTCTGTGAAGTTGGGTTCATAATAGTATGACACTTACTCTGTAGATAATTTCAGGGCGTAGATCTTTACATGCATCCTAAAAAGTAGAAAAAGAGAGAGAACTGAGCGGTTCATTTACTTCCTGAGTTTTCTTCAGTCGACACAATGATATTCAAGCTATTACCAATGAATTAATATCATATTGAATCTTTATAAAGGTTACGTATACATATTCCCAATACGTATATGTATAATGAAGCACTGGATTGTAGAATACAGTATGTCTCACCTGTATGAGTAACTGCGGTCCAGGTCTATGTGTCCAATCACAACGCTGAGAGGAAGAGGACCACTGACACCCAGATGAGACACACTGCACACACCTGCATTCATGATTCATGATATGATTTATTAATATAACCTATAAAGCTCTGTGTTATCATTACTGCACTATGCAATTTTTCACACTGAATTTCATTTTCTCACTGTGTATAAGAAGCATTTGTGTTTTCTGTGATACTGGAGCAGTTCCTCAGTGTCAGTGTCTCTGTGATCTTCTGATCCTTAATGGTAACAGTAGCAGAGACTTCTGAAACTGAATAGATTATCAAAAATGTTTATGGTTATAAAAAACATAAAATCATATTCTGACTACAAAAATGTACTGTATAATAGCGCACAGTAGTTCATATGAAGTAGCTTATGTCAAAAAATTATGGTTTTGGCATATGTTTATAGCAGGAAGTCCTTATATGGGTGTTTTATGATGCCCCTATGGTATGTGAAATTTGACGCATGTGTGGTTCGGGGGGTTTTGTGTGTGTGTTTTATGACTGTAAGCTGCTTGGTGTGACAAGGAAGTGAATGTTTTTTGCAGGGATGTTTTTATTATTGGTGGATTTAATAATAAAGTCCACAGATTGGTGAAATTATGAACATGAAGAAATCTGTCATGGATTTGTTTTCAGATGACGAAGCAGCGTCCATAATGTCTGTGGGGAGAATAAAAACGGGTGAATGAAATTAAGAAATAGCATTGACAAATTAAAAAACATAAAATAACAGATATGTGAAATAAGATTAAATTAATTTAAGCATAACTATTTCTAAAAGTAAGTTTTAACCCTTTAAACACCACATTATATGAGTTAAGAATACAAATGTCTGTCTGATAGTCTCTCAGGAGTGTATAAATAGCCGATCGTAGAATTTTTCTGCGCCGAAGAAATATGTCAGAGTGAATTGTTTTCAGATTACACAGTCACGTCTATAAATAAACAATAGAGATTATATGAAACAAGATGTTAAATCAAGTATCAAGTATAAGTATTTTAATCTAATACACAACGAAATACTGACTTACATAGATAAAACATTGGCCATGTTGTGTGTGTGTGGTGAGTTTGTAAATAGAATTTAAATAGACAAAAAAATAGTAACGTGAATAAATGTACAGATTTTTATTTAGAAAAAATCTTTAAAAAAAATCCTGAATAAAAGAAACTAACACTTTAAAGTGGAAAATCTGATTATAATGCATATATAGCCTACAAGTCTTTTTTGTGACACTGGGTTGCACGGTTTCCATTTAGGATACTTTTTCATACACGCACACATATACAAATACATACATAACGTTACATACGCACGCCCCCCACATGCTAAGATAGAGTACGGGAAAGAGTATTGTGTGTGTGTCAGTGGACAAAATACTGTTTGAATATCTTTGGATAAATAAGATCTAAGACGACTAAGCACAGTTTTTGCTTTAAAATTGTAAAGTTTTGAACAGACGCTGTTATGTAAAATAATAGCTCTGGGTTAAATTTAGGCAAAATCATTTCTGGGTCATTTTATGGCAATGTCCATTTTCTGTCCCTAGCCTTTACAGAAATATCACACTTGAAAAACACTTTAGGGTTACAATTTCTTCACATTTTAAAATAAAACAATATGTTATTTGAACAATTACGTCGTCTTAAGCCATCTATATGGCAATATTTGATTTCTAACATTTGAAAGTAGTGGTCCCTTGGAGTTGTGTCACTGGCGTTACCGTTAAACAAAAATCTAATATTTTAAAACAAATATCATACTGATGACATCACTCGACTTCCTTCTTCCAAATTCATGAATATCTATGAAGAAAGGCCCATAGCCTCTTTTCAGTTATCAAAAAACTTTTTATTTATCTCATGATTTCATATGAAGCTTTAGTTTAACTCACTGGTATGACCTACTTTACTGTTAGGGAGTTGTAAAAAAAAAATAAAAAAATAAAAAATAAACTAGAATACTTATGGAATAAACAACTTCATTTAGTTAGTATACCATGATTGACAAGATGTGGTATTTTTCATGAAAATTGTCTTTACTGTCACTGGTGTCTCTTTTCTTATGGGAGAACCCCCGTGACACCCATTTATAGATAAACTTTATTCGACGCTATTCATTTAGATTGTATACCAAATGTAACAATTTA
Organism: Scardinius erythrophthalmus; assembly: GCF_964197995.2. NCBI lineage: Eukaryota > Metazoa > Chordata > Actinopteri > Cypriniformes > Leuciscidae > Scardinius > Scardinius erythrophthalmus. Next base: position 13,914,382 of record NC_138224.1, on the reverse strand, counting down.
ATCTCATCTACTTAGTTGAAGAATAATGATCTTCGGTCTTTTGTGTGTCATTGGTGATTCATTGTGTCATTGGTGTCACTGTCTTTTTCTGTCACGTTAAATAAAATGTCACATATGATAATAATTTTACATCCATTTAATTCTGATGCACTCAACGTTAAGATTTAAAGGATTGCATCATTACTTGATTTTAACAGGTTTTTCAAATATTTTCATTGTTATAGCAAACACATGGTAGCGCAGATTAACTAACATCATTCAAGCATACTTTTAACGAGCCTGATTAAAATAAATAAAACATAATCTCCTTATTTGTTGCACTATTATTATTTTCTGTAACTCTGATTACATGTGCTGAAAAAAATAGAAATAATATTTCATAAAAACCTTTAATATTGCCCAAGAAGTAAGGTAACACGTGTCAAAAATGGTAGGCATACATGCAGTCTTCAAATAAATGCACAAAATATAAAAAATCATTAAGCTGTCATTTTTGTGTATTCATAAAGTCAAAGGGTGTTCTAATACTGTGTTCTAAGTTTAAATATTAGAAAAAGAAATCTAATCTTCAAATACGCTTACTATGTTTAAACCTTCCTTTTGAAAGGGAACGTTTAGGGTATGTTAAAACCTTCCTTTAAAATACTTGATAATTTAACGTCTTATTTCAAACAAAACAAACTATTATACACTATTTTATGTTTTATTTATCTAGGCAAATCTGTATATTGTGGTGTCCGCATGATGACTCTATATTACTGATGTAATGGATTAAAATACTTATACTTGATAAATTAACATCCTATTTCAAATAATATGAACTAATATTCACTATTTCATGTTTTATCTATGTAAGTCAGTATTTTGTTGTGTATTAGATTAAAATACTTATACTTGATGATTTAACATTTCAAATATGAACTATTATTCACTATTTTATGTTTTATCAATGTAAGTCAGTATTTCGGTGTGTATTAGATTAAAATAATTATACCTGATAATTTAACATCTTGTTTCATATAGTCTCTATTGTTTATTTATGGACGTGACTGTGTAATCTGAAAACAATTCACTCATATTTCCACGATCGGCTATTTACACTCCTGAGAGACTATCCGACAGACATTTGTATTCTTAACTCATATAATGTGGTGTTTAAAAGGTTCAAACTTACTTTTAGAAATAGTTATGCTTAAATAAATTTCATCTTATTTCACAAATCTGTTATTTTATATGCTTTTTAATTTGTCAATGCTATTTCTTAATTTCATTCACCCGTTTTTATTCTCCCCACAGACATTATGGACGCTGCTTCGTCATCTGAAAACAAATCCATGACAGATTTCTTCATGTTCATAATTTCACCAATCTGTGGACTTTATTATTAAATCCACCAATAATAAAAACATCCCTGCAAAAAACATTCACTTCCTTGTCACACCAAGCAGCTTACAGTCATAAAACACACACACAAAACCCCCGAACCACACATGCGTCAAATTTCACATACCATAGGGGCATCATAAAACACCCATATAAGGACTTCCTGCTATAAACATATGCCATGGTCATAAATCATTTTTGACATAAGCTACTTCATATGAACTACTCGCACATACAACTTCATTAATAGAAAACTAACCTCCAGTATAAAGTATGTGGTCAGGAAAACTACAGGAGCAGTTTGGGAAAACTGCAGTCAGATCAGACCCGTCACACAGATTCACACTTCCTGTGGTGAAGGAACATGAGAAGGCGGGATTTCCTGTGCTCTCCAAACTCAAGGCAAGATGTAGAGTAACCTGTGTAGCAGAGAGCAATGTCTGGTAGTCATATAAATTATTTCTTAAATATATTCCCTAAATTATGATAAATATTTCCAGATTATGACCCTCTACCTTTCTAGAAGAGTTCTCTGTCATCTGAAAAGAAAGCAGCTGTGTCTTAAGAGAGTTTTTTGGGATGGACACCCATGAAGTATTTGAGCATTCATCTTGGGTAGAACATCTAGATAAAAACATCATCAATTTATCACGTACAGATCTGTTTGCACACTGTTCACCATGTCCATATAGATGATAAGAACTTAAAAGACTGTTCAACAGTGAACCATTAGGCATATTACTGTTAGGTGATGATGCCGCCTATGCAGATTGCATGTGTGATGTGTGAAAAGTCCCATGTGATAAAGGCAGGCTGACCTCTGTGTGTTCACACACCAGCCGCAGAGAGGATCCAGAGCAGCTCTGCAGTCTTTCAGAGATCTGTATTTAGCACACTGAACCACAGACACTTTTCTGAGCTACATCAAAAACATGAGCAGAAAGAGACAAGTGTGATTACTCAATGTACTGTAACACAGTTGAGTAGAGACATACTGCCAATGGTTTGTTTGTTAATTGCACATTTCTAAATCTCACCTCTTTCCTCACAGCGATGTAGATATATTTGAAATCTACTGGATCAAAGTGCATTCTGGGAAGCACTGCTCGTTCATCATCAGATTTGTACAGCACTATTGGACAGTCTGGTGTGAATTTCTCATCCAAAACCAGCTAACAACAAATAGAAATAGAAATCATAAACTGTGATTGTAGTATTTCAAATGCAGAGGTAAACAACAGATTAAAACGGAGCGGTGAGAGGTGAGGGAGACCTTTATCAGTTGTCCATCACTGGTTCCTATGAACAACACAATCCAGGATCCACTTCTAACTGCTGCCACTGATGACATTGAGCTGTACTTGAACACCACAGAGAGCGGCTGAAGGTTACTACCACTCTGCAACACATAGAACAAAAATAAGCATAGGAATCTAAAAATGTGATACAATCTAAAAAAAAATAAAAAATCACACTCGCAGTAGTGCTGCTGTGATTACCTGCGGTCTCCTGAAGCAACCCCACTGACAATTTAGAACAGCAGCACTCTTGCTCGCGTGACATTGATCAAAGATAAGTTTTATTCATTGCGAAAACTATATGAAGTATAAGTATGCTGCGAGTGAAAACATTACACTATTTCCAACCTCAGATTCACATTTTTCACCAGTAGAGCAGAAACCCTTCACTTTGCCTCGAACTGTACTGATGTCGTACAGAGCCAGCGCGGTGTTCTCCGGATCCTGCTGATTCTGCGCACTGAACACTCCTGCCCAAATAACAGCGTTCCCTGAGGGAATAACGGTGGAGGAGACGAGCACTGGACGAGCTTTATCATTGCAGCACTCTATCGTTGCAGCCTGTAGGGATTTAAAGATGTCTGACTTTTTTCTTTTATTGCTGTCCATCCTCAGGACGAGCACTTTCCTCTCCGAGTCAGTCTTTGCGTTGAGAAATAAGTAGGACTCTGAGGGAGAAACTCTCTGGAATCCGTCAACAAACTCCACATCTCTAGCGGTGCTCTGGATGAAGGGGGTTAATCCGTCCTCTATGTCGTTGAAAATCCCACCAATTTGAGACTGTAAAGTGTTCCACAGTTTAACAACAGGATACGGATCTTGAGGTTTTGTTTGTTCGTCCTTTTTCCCAACCAAAAGGTAGGCTACTTTACTGGTAGGCTACTTGGACCTGCTATGAACGCAACAGATTTCTCATTCTGTCTCGGTCCTACCGATATACTTTCATAGTAAATACTCTTTGTAATGTCATTCAGATCAAGAACTTCACAATATCCATCTCTAAAGGTCCCACAGGTTATCAGGGTGTCGTTGTCGTCAAAAGGCACTAGAATGTTGACTCTATTTTGATGAGTGGCATTAGTGATGTCCTTCCTCTTCTCCTCAGAAAGATCGAGTCTCATCTGATGTAGTCGATGGTCAGTAAGAACGAACAACTTACTTTTACCAACTACAAAGTCCTTGATGTCTCCATCAAAGTTCACTACATCACCGCAAATGCAATGTTTCAAAAGTGGGAGCACAAGTATTGCAAGCAAGTATCCTCTCATCTTACATATCTGAGAGATCAGCTGAAGTTTCGAGATCTTGTCACAGAGATCAACTGCGCTCAGATGCGTCCACGTCTGAAGTGGATAGAAGTGAAAGCAGCGGCTCTGAAGATGCCTGATGACTTCCTGACTTGTTTTGTATGTTATACCATTTCATGATGAGACACTTTTCATAATCCTACATAAAATAAGAGTAAAAGGAACTCTCTCTTGAAATCATTTTATTGACAGCAGACTTTATATTCATTATAATCTTAAATAACTCTTATCTTATATCTGAACGAGCAGTTGGACAGGCCTTCTATTGTGAGATCTTGTTACAGTGATCTTCTGCTCTCAGATGTGTCCGCGGATGAAGTGAGTGGAAGTGAAAGCAGTGCTGTGAGAGGAGGGTGGTGTGTTTTAAATACAGAGAAATTGTAGCTTACTTTTTGAAATATTTATCTATCCAAAAAGTTACTTTAGTGAAATGTTATAAAAAAAAAAATTGCGTTCCTTTGAATACCGAAGCACACAAAGTAGAAGAGGCCTAAACGTTTTAGAAATTATCTGACAACATTAACCGGAAGTATAGCCTAAGATTTTTTTCCCACGTAGTTTGTATAACAACTTGTTTAATAATAACATTCGTATTTGTGTCCGGACTCATATGTATGGCTCTGAAAATCAATATGAAACAAATATCGTACTGGACACAAATATCACACACACACACAGACGATAGAAAAAGCATAGGTCTACAACAGTATGCCGAAAGAAAGTAGGCTAAATAGCCTATCAGTTTAAGAACATAATTATTTTTTATTAAAAATCATTATTTAACTCATCGGTTCATCTGGCATAATAATGATAATGATCATAATAACAACAAAAACAGCCTAATAATAATAATAGCTTAGCTGAACTAGGCTGATATTTGCACACTTTTGTCTTTTGTATATGTTATGTTATATTATGTTATGTTATGTTATCTTATGAATGTATGAAATATAAAGGCACTACAATGAAATATTACAATTTTATGCACACCAGCTATGTTTGTTAAAAATTTAGAATCTTTAGTATACAACATAGTCAGGCCCGGATTGGGTAATCGGGAGAATTCCCGGTGGGCCGCTTCACTTTTGGGCCGGTCGAGGATTTTTTTTTTGTTTTGTTTTTTTTTGTTTCACATTTCAATGTCACGTTAGTAACATTACACGTTCCGCCTTCTGACACTGCAGCGCGCAGCCTCTGCATGGGTTGTACCATGTGAGGGAGTTCTCCCCTCCCCTACTATAGAGTTGGTTGGGTCCACAGCCAGTCTTTTCCTAAACGTTTTAGGTAGGCTACTGCGGCCGCGGGCCCGCGGCATCGCCGGCGCCTACCGAAAGCTGGGCCGGCCCTACCGTAACGGTACGCGTCAGGGAGGATGGCTGGGAGGAAGAGGCCAGGAGGTATGGAAGCTTGTTTGCGTCACAGAATAAAACGTTTTAAAAGATAATTGCGACTTTTTATCTCACACTTGCGAGTTTACATTTCGGAATACATCAGAATTGCGTGAAATAAAGTCTCAGTTGCGTGTTATAAAGTCAGAATTGCCTGAAATAAAGTTGCAATTGCGTGTTATAAAGTCAGCATTGCGAGATGGTCAGAATTGCGTGATATTAAGTCTCAATTGCGTTTTATAAAGTCAGAATTGCGAGATATAACTGTCAGAATTGCCTGAAATAAAGTTGCAATTGCGTGTTATAAAGTCAGCATTGTGTGAATTAAAGTCGATTGCTTTTTATAGTCAGAAATTGCAAGATATAAAGTCAGAACTGCGGGATATAAAGTTGCAATTGCTTCTTTTTAAAGTCAGAAAAACAGAATTGCGAGATATAGTCTGAATTGTGTGATATAAAATCGCAATTGCTTCTTATAAAGTCTAAGTGAATTATTATTTAACCTTTACATTATTTGTTGAACTATGGTATTAATACCAACTACACAATAGTAACAACTGAACTGTTGCTTCATTTATCCAAATTGGAAAAAGTGCTAATTTGGAATTCCACCGTGGAAAAAGTGGGCCGGTCTTGGGCATGAACTCCAGGGCTGAAAAGTGGCCCCACTCCGGCCCTGAACATAGTACATGTGATGATGATACATACAGAACAATTCAGAACTGTGTTTAGAAGACCTTTTAGTGTTCTTAAGATATTTAAGGTTTATATCATGTTAGAGATATAGACAAATTATATTCTATTATATTTTATTTTAGAGTAACTACGCTGTGCTCTGAAATGTGTGCATGGTGACTTGCAGAAGTAAAAGTTTCTGTGAGTTCATGTGTGCTTGTTAATATAAATCAGACCAGACTCTTTTTTAAAGGATTTTATGTTTGGCATGTTTATTAATAAGTATGAGGTGTAAGGCAGTGTAATGATAACATAAATTATCAGATTAATAACAAAAAATAACAGAAGAATTTTGTTGGTGTTCGATTAAAAAGAATCAATGAAAGCATTCTCCTACAAAATAACTAAATAACAAACCAGTCCTCTGCAGGAACTTTGAATTGATTGTAAGTATATAGCGCCACCTGATGTTCAGTCTCAGGATTGCTCTCACAGGATATTTGAACGCAGAGGTTGTTGAATGTGACAAAACATATATATATTTTTTTAATTTAAAGTTGAATAATTAACTGATATGTTAATTAACAAACATATATATATATATATATATATATGTATATATTCATACTGCAAATAATGATTTTAAGCCTTTTTCAAATATATAATTATTATTATTATTTTTTTTTTTTTTTGAGAATACTTTTTTTTTCCTGTGAGTGTTTTCATTGCTTTTTCATACTTGGCCAGGTGTGTTCTGTGCACTGAGGCAGAACAAATGCTTTGGATTCCCCATCCTGAGAACATAATTCCCAATCGTGATCTAAATGACAATGAAAAGCAATGTCTTTCAATCTCATAAAGTTGATTTAATAAGATTTAAATTAAACTTAACACAGCACTATTAATATTATCAAGTCAAATTATGAACTTCCATTTACCAAAAAATTTAAAATATCAAAAACCAGACGTACAGTTATTGAGTCCACTTCTGTGACGGCTCCTGATTCTCCTTTAATCTTACAGATGATGGCATTGTACTCAAACACCTCCAAAACACACTGATACTGCTGATCTCCCCGTAGACCCGTCACTTTCACCTCACTCATACTCAAGGTCAATGCATCTGCCTTTTTCTGAGAAAGAGAGATCCACAAGATGAATTTGTGTTGACTCAAATTATAAAGTTCAGGTCTTGATCAGTTTGTAGCAATTCTTTACCTGAATGTTCACCAGTAGGTCGTTGGCCACCTGTAAGGCGGTGAATGTGAATTCTGGATCAGGCTCGTAGGACAAATACCCACAGTCAATAGTGGTGTTCACAACTTTCAATAATAAGCTTAACTGTCCACTGCCATAATAACGAGGGGAATGAAACCAAAAGCCCTGAGAAAAGAGAGAATTAAAAATGACTCCAATATGACTTTAATTAAAGATTTTATCCCCTTGATTCATTGACGTAATTCACCCTTTGACCTCTGTGTGTCAGTCTTACCTCTGAGCTTCTGCTGTATTGTGTTTGAAGCTCTTTATTAGAGTGATGGACAATAACTGATTCCACAGATTCCATATTGCTCCCCTGAACATCAATCTTCCTTCCACCACTGAATAAAGAGATATTAAAACCAATTTCAGTCAATAATGCATAATAAACAATGTTACAGTAAAAGTACAGTATTAACATTTTAATTCCTCCCACTAACTTTCCTGAATGTGTATTTCACACACACAAACACAAAGACACAAAATTCAAGATGTTTCAGCAACCAATGGAAGTAAAACCTGCCGAAAACATGAAAACAGTCTGGCTGTTAGGAAGCAGTTTGCTCTTACTAAACTAAAGAATAGTCTTGGTCACACATGAGTCAATAAACATTGCAACACAAAGTTGAGATGTTGTTGCCCAGAGAGAAAAACAATATGTGGTGTCGGAGGAAAAGAGGCACGAGAGACGATAGATGCGTATTTTCCCCGGGTTTAATAAAATGACTTAAATGTCACACTCATCCGCGTACAATTGAGTGAGAAAAAGCATACAAATAAACATTCACAACAACTAAACAACTCTGGTCACAAATAGAAAGGGACATAAAAGGAAAGTTTACAAAAGTCGGAAAAGTTCTCCTGCTCACCTTTCACATCTTTTACAGACACACTCTCTTCGCACATGTGCAGTTCTCATTCTACCTCAAATTACCGCAAGTGCACAAAGTGACCGTTACAAACTGCAGCTCTCAGAACAAAGACAAAACATGGAAATGACCTGACCTTTCTTGCATATGAGTAGGGTTTTTTATTTTATTTATTTTTTCATCAAGAGTAACTCTGCAGGTCATTACACTTGAACATTATATTATATTATTTTCCCACATTAACAGCATTCTTGCAAATTCTGTGTCTAAAATGGGCTGTATGACATTTGATTAAGTAATTATAATGTGCCGATGTCATCTCAAGGCACTGATGGGATATGGAAGCTGTTCTACCAGTGGTCTGAAAGCTCTTACCTCCTCCAGGAGACTATGGGCTGTATTCCTGTGCAGCTGGGCTGGGAACTGTAAGTGATGATACTGTTACCATGACAACGGTCGTCAGGAGTAACAACACACACTTTCACTGTTCCTTTAGTTCCACTGGGAGGAATGTGGAACCTTAAAGTGTCACTGGAGCGATCAAACACTGGAGATCTGAGGGGAAACATTCATGCACAGATATACAATATCATTTATCTTAATCTACACACATTCATAAATACGACTAAACACAAACACACATAATCTCACTCTTTAGGAATACACTCCAGATCCCCTTGAAAATGGATTTTTGTGACAGATTCCAGGTTCCTTCCTCTTAGTAAAACGTTGTTTCTGCCATGGAAAGAAACCTTGTTTGGCTCCAGAGAGAGAATCTCTGGCTCCTGCAGGACACAGAATGTTGCACTCAGTAAAGAAAGGCCATACAGAAAAAAAAAACAAAAAATCTATATAATTGAATATGACCACAAAATTTTTAATGAACAGAAGTTAAAAATGTTTTTTAGAATAAAAAAATACATAATTAGATAATTAAAAAAATATAATATATAATTATAAATATAAATAATATATTATATATAATTTAAAAAGCATGATGATTGACACATTGTTTGCTGCTGATATGATGTACAAGAAAACGTCTCGGGTTACTGGATGTAACCCTGGTTCCCCGAGAGAGGGGAACGAGACGCTGCGTCGAATACAACGCTACGGGGAATGCCTTCGGCATGCGTTATCTGAAGTCACTATACAACTATTCCAATCTGGATTGGTGTGCGTCATCGTGCGTCATGACGTTGCATGTGACGGTGACCCGGACGCTATATAAGGGTCACAGGAACAAGGAAATGACAGCTTCGAAAAAGGTTCAAAGCAGCTGTTCTCAGGGCGCCCCGAAGGTGGGGAGAGGGGACGCAGCGTCTCGTTCCCCTCTCTCGGGGAACCAGGGTTACATCCAGTAACCCGAGACGTTCCCCTTCGTTACGGGGAACTCCCGCTGCGTCGAATACAACGCTACGGGGAACGAGTACCAGCTAGCCCCCACAGAGAACAAGCGCCCTGGGTGTGAAGCATCTGGCACACTCAAGAGCACTAAAGCAAGGGAGAGTGAAAGATCCAACTGTGCTAAGAATTTTATTCTTTCTTGTTTGGTGTACAAAGGGAAGGTCGCATCAGCAACCTCGATATTAAGGTCCAAGTAGATAGGCCTGATTAATGACAGGCAGAACACTTAACTCCTAACACCCTTTTTAGTGGATAATCTCTGGAAGCCTAAGAGGCTCTCTTGCTTACACCGTACATGCAACGAAGGATGAAGAGCTGAGGAATTTTTAGAATAGCCTCCGGTACCTTGGTCACCGGGGAGAAATATCTCAAAGAAAGCTAACAAACTCCCATTTAATACCCTTTATAGATATACTCTGCGGAGCCGAATAAAGGCTCTAAGCAATTTAATATGATAGCCTGCAGAGACAGGGTTCATCCAGATTCTGACGCAGCATACAGAGGCAGAAAGCACTCTGAAGGTGAGGATCATTGCTAAGGACAGGGGAGAATTTATAGAACCCACTATACTAAGAATTTTATTCTTGTCTTTTTTGGTGTAAGAAAAAGGCTGAGTTAACAGCCTCAGAAGTGAGGTCCAATATATACATATGCCTAAAAAGGCAGGACACTGACTCCAAGGCACCATTAATGGATAACCCTAAAAGCCTAGAAGGCTCTCCTGTCACACTTATAGCAACGAAGGATGAAGAGCCAGAGGAAATCATAAGATAGCCTCCGGTACCCTTATTGGTGACCGGGGAAATTTCCTACTAGAAAGCTAACAGATTTCCAAAATATGTAGATTTTCTTTTAATCTGACATATATACACGTATCCCGCAGAACCGACAGGGGCTTTTCTTTCCACAGACCTGTCAGCCTGCAAGGATAACAGGATTCATCCTAGAAGGCTACAGGGAAATATGGAGGTCATGGGACGACCCGGGTGGACCACCCTGAGAGCATACGGAGGCCGTAGGCGCCATAGCGGCTCTGAGCGTGGACGAGAGGTCCCGATTAGAGTATAGAAGAATCCCAGTACTGAAGCCATAGGGCAGTAAAAGGCTGGGTCCAGCTAACTCAATTAAAACTTCCTGAGCCGGGGAGTTCTGGAGGTAGCTGATCTGATGACCTCGGCCACCAGATCACCCTATTCGAGAAGGCCAGTGTGGTTTTTCGAGAATAAGATCTACTCAAAATCCTCTGACCCTCTCCAGAACTCCAGGGAGTAGAGCGACCGGGGGAAAAGGCGTACAGACGTTGCCTCGGCCACGTCTGTACCATGGCCTCCAGACCCAACGGGGCTGGATGCGAGAGAGAGAACCAGAGCGGGCAATGAGAATTCTCATGAGAAGCGAATAAATCTACCTCCGCCTGGCCGAATTTCTCCGATATAAGCTCCACCACCTCGGGGTGGAGCCTCCATTCCCCTGGCCTGGGCCCCTGCCTCGACAGGGTGTCTGCTCCCACATTATCAACCCCAGGTATATACATGGCCCTCACAGAGAGAAATTTGTCCTTAGACCATAATAGAATATGATGGGCCAATTTGCACAGAGGACGAGACCTCAAGCCCCCCTGATGGTTGATGTAGAAGACCACCGATATATTATCAGACCTAACAAGGACCTGATGGCCTCTGAGGTCTGGAAGGAAATGCCTAAGGGCAAAGAATACTGCCAGCATCTCCAGGCAACTGATGTGCCATGCGAGGTGATGGTCCTTCCAGACCCCGCGGGTGTACCGGCCCTCCATGACCGCACCCCAGCCCATGCGGGAAGCATCCGTGGTCAGAATTTTTCTGGGACACGAAGCTCCAAGCACCTGGCCTTGGGACAGGAACCGTATGTCTTTCCATATGACTAGAGAACGAGGTTATCTGGACGTAACTCTAATCGTACGGAAGGGGTTGCCCCTTGGGGAAAACCCCCTGGTCCTGAGCCACCACTGTAGGGCCCTCATATGAAGCAAGCCGAGTAGAATCACTACTGATGCGGTTGCCATAAGGCCCAAAATTCTTTGAAAATGTTTGACAGTGATGGCCTGGCCTAACCTGATAGCTCTAACTGCAGCCACGATACTTTAAATACGTGGCTGGGTCAAGTGAACTTGCATAGATTGCGAGTCCCACTCAGCTCCAAGAAATGTTATTCTTTGAAGAGGAGACAGAGAACTTTTCTTGACATTGAGCCTTAGCCCCAAGCACTGAAGATGACGCAAAACAACATCTCGATGTTGGATTGCTAGCGTCTCTGGTTCTGCCAGAATAAGCCAGTCATCTAATAATTTAGGATGCGGTTCCCCTGAAGTCTCAGTGGAGCAAGGGCAGCATCCATACAGAAAGTGCAAGGGGATAGAGTTAGGCCGAAAGGAAGAACCCTATATTGGTAAGCTTTTCCCCCCAAAAGCGAACCTAAGGAACTTCCTATGATAATGGATGATGAAGTTATGAAAATAAGCATCCATGAGATCTATGTCACAAGCCAGTCTTCAGATCTGATTTGCTGAATGATACTGGGTATAGTGAGCATATTGAAACTAAATCTCCTCAAAGATTTATTCAATACTCTAAGATCTACAATAGGATGAAGTCCACCATCCTTTTTCGGAACAATGAAGTAACGGCAGTAAAAACCTGAATCCCTCTCCTGATTAGGGGCAATTTCTATTGCTTTTGCTAAAAGAGATTCAACTTCATTTTCCATCACCTGGCGCTGATGTGAGAAAACCAGTGTGTGAAATACCCCGTTAAAATCGGGTGGTCTTACTTTAAACTGGATTTTATATCCTTTAACTATACCCAGGGTCCATTTAGATATATTCGGAAGGCCTGACCAGGCGTCTAAACAATCTACAAGAGGAATCAATTTCTCTGGGTTAGTCTCAGGTGATATAATGTGCTTATCGGTGGTCTGAAGCAGTTTACTGGCAGGACGTAACCGATGAATAATCTAATAAGGAGATCAGTCCCTCGAGACTGACCTCAGGTTTTGAGATTCGGTGACCTGAAGCGATAGACCGGCAGGAACTAACCGAAAATAATATTTTTTTTTTTTATTTTTTTTTATGAGAACGTCTCCTCTGACCCCGAGCCCTGTACAGGGGGAAGGGGAGGGGAAGAGGTGACTTCCCAGAATATGAGGAGCTGGTGACTGTCCTCCATATAAGCCTTCCCTACCAAATTCGAGATAATATTTATATTAGCTCCACTTTAATTTTAGAGGGACGTGTCTGAGTCATCAGAGGTAATACGATATCTGGGAGAAATATTCTTCTACCCCCTGCATCATTAAATTCCCCTTTAATTTTCCTCTTCAATTATTCCACAATCTCAGTACCTCAGTATGGAGATCGTTTGAAAAAGGAAGACTCTGACACAAGGATTTTGACTGGGTTTGCAGGAAGCACTCTTTTTAGACGCTTCTTTCTTATTAAATTACCAAACATTTAATTTCATTACAGCCCCAGTCTTTCTCCAGCAACTCCTCATAATGTGGTGAATATTCGTGATTCAGTGTTGATAGTATCTGACTCCTCAGAATCAAATAAATCAAACACCGGGTCTTTAACACGGTCGGAAGAAGCCACAGTGACGCGGGCTTCCGAACCGTGCGCGAGACCTGTAAACACTGCTCCACGTGCGAACCCAATGCAAACAGACAACGCGCTGCCTCGACAGACGCGAGCTGATGCACTAGGAACGCAAGCCTATTTTATTATTTTTAAACAGGCTCAGGCGGGAGCGGAAGAGTACACTCAGAGTCTACACCCTGCAGACCTGTAATCTACGCGCTGCCTCGGCAAACGCGAGATCCAAGCCACTATAGATTCTGTATTGCAATGCAGACATTAATCTACGCGCTGCCTCGGCAAACGCGAGATTAGTCACAGAATCTTTATTGCAGAGTAGCCGTAATCTACGCGCTGCCTCGGCAAACGCGAGATCCGAGCCACTATAGATTCTGTATTGCAATGCAGACATAAACCTACGCGCTGCCTCGGCAAACGCGAGATCCCAGTCACAGAATCCTTTCAGTTTGCACAAAATAGACAGTGCCCTCGAGAACTGTCCGTGCAAGCTCCGCTCACAACCCAACACCACAAAGCAAGTGTGCGCCATCCTTGCTTCTTTAATTTTTCTTAAATCAAGGAGACGCACACTGCCTTCGCCATAGTAGATTTGACAGACAACACCAAATAAGACGTACAGTTTGACATAGAACGCTGCTGAAGAACAGAAGCTGTCATTTCCTTGTTCCTGTGACCCTTATATAGCGTCCGGGTCACCGTCACATGCAACGTCATGACGCACGATGACGCACACCAATCCAGATTGGAATAGTTGTATAGTGACTTCAGATAACGCATGCCGAAGGCATTCCCCGTAGCGTTGTATTCGACGCAGCGGGAGTTCCCCGTAACGAAGGGGAACTACTGTTGTTTTAAAGGGTTAGTTCACCAAAATATTTAAATTCTGTCATTAATTACTCACCCTCATGTCATACCAAACCCATAAGACATTCGTTCATCTTAGGAACACAAATTAACATATTTTTTTTTAATGAAATCTGACAGATTTCTGTCCCTCCATTGACAGCTATGCAACTACCACTTTGACGCTTCAAAAAGTTCATAAAGAGATTGTAAAACTAATATGAATTGAGTGGTTTGGTCCAAATTTTCGGTAGAGACTTGATCGCTTTATATAAAATCCTAAAATTAAATCTGTCAGAAAATTTGGACTAAACCACTCAATCCATATGGATTAGTTTTAAAAACTCTTTATGAACATTTTGAAGCATCAAAGTAATAGTTGCGTAGGATGTTAATGGAGGGATAGAAATCTCTCTGATTACAAATATCTTCATTTGGGTATCAAAGATTAACAAAAGTTTTACGGGTTTGAAACAGCATGAGGGTGAGTAAATGACATAATTTTCATTTTTGGATAAATTTTCCCTTTAAGAGAAGATTATGAGCAAATTATTCCTAAGAAAAATTAAAAGCAAAACAAAATACTCAGACACTTGTAAAATCATATTCATAAGTTAAGTCATATTAATTTGAAATAGGAACAAACTGAAAAAACAACATCCCTATTCTGTGAAGTTGGGTTCATAATATATGACACTTACTCTGTAGATAATCTCAGGGCGTAGATCTTTACATGCATCCTAAAAAGTAGAAAAAGAGAGAGAACTGAGCGGTTCATTTACTTCCTGAGTTTTCTTCAGTCGACACAATGATATTTAAGATATTACCAATGAACTAATATAATCTTGAATCTTTATAAAGGTTACATATACAGTACGTATTTCCCAATACGTATACGTATAATGAAGCATGTCTCACCTGTATGAGTAACTGCGGTCCAGGTCTATGTTTCCAATCACAACGCTGAGAGGAAGAGGACCACTGACACCCAGATGAGACACACTGCACACACCTGCATTCATGATTCATGATATGATTTATTAATATAATCTATAAAGCTCTGTGTTATCATTACTGCACTATGCAATTTTTCACACTGAATTTCATTTTCTCACTGTGTATAAGAAGCATTTGTGTTTTCTGTGATACTGGAGCAGTTCCTCAGTGTCAGTGTCTCTGTGATCTTCTGATCCTTAATGGTAACAGTAGCAGAGACTTCTGAAACTGAATAGATTATCAAAAATGTTTATGGTTATAAAAAAAAATCATATTCTGTCTACAAAATGTACTGAATAATAGCGCACATACAACTTCATTAATATTAATAGAAAACTAACCTCCAGTATAAAGTATGTGGTCAGGAAAACTACAGGAGCAGTTTGGGAAAACTGCAATCAGATCAGACCCGTCACACAGATTCACACTTCCTGTGGTGAAGGAACATGAGAAGGCGGGATTTCCTGTGCTCTCCAGACTCAAGGCAAGATGTAGAGTAACCTGTGTAGGAGAGGGCAATGTTTGATCTTATAAATTATTTCTTAAATATATTTGCTAAATTATGATAAATATTTTAAGATTATGACCCTCTACCTTTCTAGAAGAGTTCTCTGTCATCTGAAAAGAAAGCAGCTGTGTCTTAAGAGAGTTTTTTGGGATGGACACCCATGAAGTATTTGAGCATTCATCTTGAGTAGAACATCTAGATAAAAACATCATCAATTTATCACGTACAGATCTGTTTGCACACTGCTCACCATGTCCATATAGATGATAAGAACTTAAAAGACTGTTCAACAGTGAACCATTAGGCATATTATTGTTAGGTGATGATGCAGCCTATGCAGATTACATGTGTGATGTGTGAAAAGTCCCATGTGATAAAGGCAGGCTGACCTCTGTGTGTTCACACACCAGCCGCAGAGAGGATCCAGAGCAGCTCTGCAGTCTTTCAGAGAGCTGTATTTAGCACACTGAACCACAGACACTTTTCTGAGCTACATCAAAAACATGAGCAGAAAGAGACAAGTATGATGATTCAATGTACCGTAACACACAAGTAAAGTAATTGCAATTACTAAATTTCTAAACCTCACCTCTTTCCTCACAGCGATGTAGATATATTTAAAATCTGCTGGATCAAAGTGCATTCTGGGAAGCACTGCTCGTTCATCATCAGATTTGTACAGCACTGTTGGACAGCCTGGTCTGAATTTCTCATCCAAAACCAGCTAGAACAACAAACAGAAATACAAATCATAAATTGTGATTGTATAGTAGTTCAAATGCAGAGGTAAACAACAGATTAAATGGAGGGCAGGAATTTAGAAAAGAAAACTTATTGAGAGGTGAAGGAGACCTTTATCAGTTGTCCATCACTGGTTCCTATGAACAACACAATCCAGGATCCACTTCTAACTGCTGCCACTGATGACATTGAGCTGTACTTGAACACCACAGAGAGCGGCTGAAGGTTACTACCACTCTGCAACACAAAGAACAAAAATATTATGACTTTGGTGAACAGTGAAATTAAGTTTTCTCATGCAACATATTATTCTATTACAATTATTATACATAGGGTAACTCAGATCGGTACAACTACTAGGCCTAAACATTTGTAAAAAAAATGCTGATTTTCCAACCTCAGAATCACATTTTTCACCATAAGCGCAGAAACCCTTCACTTTGCCTTGAACTCTACTGATGTCGTACAGAGCCAGCGCGGTGTTCTCCGGATCCTGCTGATTCTGCGCACTGAACACTCCTGCCCAAATAACACCGTTCCCTGAGGGAATAACGGTGGAGGAGACGAGCACTGGACGAGCTTTATCATTGCAGCACTCTATCGTTGCAGCCTGTAGGGATTTAAAGATGTCTTTCTTTTTTCTTTTATTGCTGTCCATCCTCAGGACGTGCACTTTCCTCTCCGAGTCAGTCTTTGCGTTGAGAAATAAGTAGGACTCTGAGGGAGAAACTCTCTGGAATCCGTCAACAAACTCCACATCTCTAGCGGTGCTCTGGATGAAGGGGTGTATTCCTTCTCCTATGTCGTTGAAAATACCCATATACTGAGACGTTAAAGTGTTCCACAATTTAACAACAGGATACGAATCTTGAGTTATTGTGTGTTCGTCATTTTTCCCAACCAAAATGTACCTACCGGTACTTGGACCTGCTATGAACGCAACAGATTTCTCATTCTGTCTCGATCCTACCAATAAACCACTTTCATAGTAAATACTCTTTGTAATGTCATTCAGATCAAGAACTTCGCAGTATCCATCTCTAAAGGTCCCACAGGTTATCAGGGTGTCGTTGTCGTCAAAAGGCACTAGAATGTTGACTCTATTTTGATGAGTGGCATTAGTGATGTCCTTCCTCTTCTCCTCAGAAAGATCGAGTCTCATCTGATGTAGTCGATGGTCAGTAAGAACGAACAACTTACTTTTACCAACTACAAAGTCCTTGATGTCTCCATCAAAGTTCACCACATCACCGCAAATGCAATGTTTCAAAAGTGGGAGCACAAGTATTGCAAGCAAGTATCCTCTCATCTTACATATCTGAGAGATCAGCTGAAGTTTCGAGATCTTGTCACAGAGATCAACTGCGCTCAGATGCGTCCACGGCTGAAGTGGATAGAAGTGAAAGCAGCGGCTCTGAAGATGCCTGATGACTTCCTGACTTGTTTTGTATGTTATACCATTTCATGATGAGACACTTTTCATAATCCTACATAAAATAAGAGTAAAAGGAACTCTCTCTTGAAATCATTTTATTGACAGCAGACTTTATATTCATTATAATCTTAAATAACTCTTATCTTATATCTGAACGAGCAGTTGGACAGGCCTTCTATTGTGAGATCTTGTTACAGTGATCTTCTGCTCTCAGATGTGTCCGCGGATGAAGTGAGTGGAAGTGAAAGCAGTGCTGTGAGAGGAGGGTGGTGTGTTTTAAATACAGAGAAATTGTAGCTTACTTTTTGAAATATTTATCTATCCAAAAAGTTACTTTAGTGAAATGTTATAAAAAAAAAAATTGCGTTCCTTTGAATACCGAAGCACACAAAGTAGAAGAGGCCTAAACGTTTTAGAAATTATCTGACAACATTAACCGGAAGTATAGCCTAAGATTTTTTTCCCACGTAGTTTGTATAACAACTTGTTTAATAATAACATTCGTATTTGTGTCCGGACTCATATGTATGGCTCTGAAAATCAATATGAAACAAATATCGTACTGGACACAAATATCACACACACACACAGACGATAGAAAAAGCATAGGTCTACAACAGTATGCCGAAAGAAAGTAGGCTAAATAGCCTATCAGTTTAAGAACATAATTATTTTTTATTAAAAATCATTATTTAACTCATCGGTTCATCTGGCATAATAATGATAATGATCATAATAACAACAAAAACAGCCTAATAATAATAATAGCTTAGCTGAACTAGGCTGATATTTGCACACTTTTGTCTTTTGTATATGTTATGTTATATTATGTTATGTTATGTTATCTTATGAATGTATGAAATATAAAGGCACTACAATGAAATATTACAATTTTATGCACACCAGCTATGTTTGTTAAAAATTTAGAATCTTTAGTATACAACATAGTCAGGCCCGGATTGGGTAATCGGGAGAATTCCCGGTGGGCCGCTTCACTTTTGGGCCGGTCGAGGATTTTTTTTTTGTTTTGTTTTTTTTTGTTTCACATTTCAATGTCACGTTAGTAACATTACACGTTCCGCCTTCTGACACTGCAGCGCGCAGCCTCTGCATGGGTTGTACCATGTGAGGGAGTTCTCCCCTCCCCTACTATAGAGTTGGTTGGGTCCACAGCCAGTCTTTTCCTAAACGTTTTAGGTAGGCTACTGCGGCCGCGGGCCCGCGGCATCGCCGGCGCCTACCGAAAGCTGGGCCGGCCCTACCGTAACGGTACGCGTCAGGGAGGATGGCTGGGAGGAAGAGGCCAGGAGGTATGGAAGCTTGTTTGCGTCACAGAATAAAACGTTTTAAAAGATAATTGCGACTTTTTATCTCACACTTGCGAGTTTACATTTCGGAATACATCAGAATTGCGTGAAATAAAGTCTCAGTTGCGTGTTATAAAGTCAGAATTGCCTGAAATAAAGTTGCAATTGCGTGTTATAAAGTCAGCATTGCGAGATGGTCAGAATTGCGTGATATTAAGTCTCAATTGCGTTTTATAAAGTCAGAATTGCGAGATATAACTGTCAGAATTGCCTGAAATAAAGTTGCAATTGCGTGTTATAAAGTCAGCATTGTGTGAATTAAAGTCGATTGCTTTTTATAGTCAGAAATTGCAAGATATAAAGTCAGAACTGCGGGATATAAAGTTGCAATTGCTTCTTTTTAAAGTCAGAAAAACAGAATTGCGAGATATAGTCTGAATTGTGTGATATAAAATCGCAATTGCTTCTTATAAAGTCTAAGTGAATTATTATTTAACCTTTACATTATTTGTTGAACTATGGTATTAATACCAACTACACAATAGTAACAACTGAACTGTTGCTTCATTTATCCAAATTGGAAAAAGTGCTAATTTGGAATTCCACCGTGGAAAAAGTGGGCCGGTCTTGGGCATGAACTCCAGGGCTGAAAAGTGGCCCCACTCCGGCCCTGAACATAGCACATGTGATGATGATACATACAGAACAATTCAGATCTGTGTTTAGAAGACCTTTTAGTGTTCTTAAGATATTTAAGGTTTATATCATGTTAGAGATATAGACAAATTATATTCTATTATATTTTATTTTAGAGTAACTACGCTGTGCTCTGAAATGTGTGCATGGTGACTTGCAGAAGTAAAAGTTTCTGTGAGTTCATGTGTGCTTGTTAATATAAATCAGACCAGACTCTTTTTTAAAGGATTTTATGTTTGGCATGTTTATTAATAAGTATGAGGTGTAAGGCAGTGTAATGATAACATAAATTATCAGATTAATAACAAAAAATAACAGAAGAATTTTGTTGGTGTTCGATTAAAAAGAATCAATGAAAGCATTCTCCTACAAAATAACTAAATAACAAACCAGTCCTCTGCAGGAACTTTGAATTGATTGTAAGTATATAGCGCCACCTGATGTTCAGTCTCAGGATTGCTCTCACAGGATATTTGAACGCAGAGGTTGTTGAATGTGACAAAACATATATATATTTTTTTAATTTAAAGTTGAATAATTAACTGATATGTTAATTAACAAACATATATATATATATGTATATATTCATACTGCAAATAATGATTTTAAGCCTTTTTCAAATATATAATTATTATTATTATTATTTTTTTTTTTGAGAATACTTTTTTTTTCCTGTGAGTGTTTTCATTGCTTTTTCATACTTGGCCAGGTGTGTTCTGTGCACTGAGGCAGAACAAATGCTTTGGATTCCCCATCCTGAGAACATAATTCCCAATCGTGATCTAAATGACAATGAAAAGCAATGTCTTTCAATCTCATAAAGTTGATTTAATAAGATTTAAATTAAACTTAACACAGCACTATTAATATTATCAAGTCAAATTATGAACTTCCATTTACCAAAAAATTTAAAATATCAAAAACCAGACGTACAGTTATTGAGTCCACTTCTGTGACGGCTCCTGATTCTCCTTTAATCTTACAGATGATGGCATTGTACTCAAACACCTCCAAAACACACTGATACTGCTGATCTCCCCGTAGACCCGTCACTTTCACCTCACTCATACTCAAGGTCAATGCATCTGCCTTTTTCTGAGAAAGAGAGATCCACAAGATGAATTTGTGTTGACTCAAATTATAAAGTTCAGGTCTTGATCAGTTTGTAGCAATTCTTTACCTGAATGTTCACCAGTAGGTCGTTGGCCACCTGTAAGGCGGTGAATGTGAATTCTGGATCAGGCTCGTAGGACAAATACCCACAGTCAATAGTGGTGTTCACAACTTTCAATAATAAGCTTAACTGTCCACTGCCATAATAACGAGGGGAATGAAACCAAAAGCCCTGAGAAAAGAGAGAATTAAAAATGACTCCAATATGACTTTAATTAAAGATTTTATCCCCTTGATTCATTGACGTAATTCACCCTTTGACCTCTGTGTGTCAGTCTTACCTCTGAGCTTCTGCTGTATTGTGTTTGAAGCTCTTTATTAGAGTGATGGACAATAACTGATTCCACAGATTCCATATTGCTCCCCTGAACATCAATCTTCCTTCCACCACTGAATAAAGAGATATTAAAACCAATTTCAGTCAATAATGCATAATAAACAATGTTACAGTAAAAGTACAGTATTAACATTTTAATTCCTCCCACTAACTTTCCTGAATGTGTATTTCACACACACAAACACAAAGACACAAAATTCAAGATGTTTCAGCAACCAATGGAAGTAAAACCTGCCGAAAACATGAAAACAGTCTGGCTGTTAGGAAGCAGTTTGCTCTTACTAAACTAAAGAATAGTCTTGGTCACACATGAGTCAATAAACATTGCAACACAAAGTTGAGATGATGTTGCCCAGAGAGAAAAACAATATGTGGTGTCGGAGGAAAAGAGGCACGAGAGACGATAGATGCGTATTTTCCCCGGGTTTAATAAAATGACTTAAATGTCACACTCATCCGCGTACAATTGAGTGAGAAAAAGCATACAAATAAACATTCACAACAACTAAACAACTCTGGTCACAAATAGAAAGGGACATAAAAGGAAAGTTTACAAAAGTCGGAAAAGTTCTCCTGCTCACCTTTCACATCTTTTACAGACACACTCTCTTCGCACATGTGCAGTTCTCATTCTACCTCAAATTACCGCAAGTGCACAAAGTGACCGTTACAAACTGCAGCTCTCAGAACAAAGACAAAACATGGAAATGACCTGACCTTTCTTGCATATGAGTAGGGTTTTTTATTTTATTTATTTTTTCATCAAGAGTAACTCTGCAGGTCATTACACTTGAACATTATATTATATTATTTTCCCACATTAACAGCATTCTTGCAAATTCTGTGTCTAAAATGGGCTGTATGACATTTGATTAAGTAATTATAATGTGCCGATGTCATCTCAAGGCACTGATGGGATATGGAAGCTGTTCTACCAGTGGTCTGAAAGCTCTTACCTCCTCCAGGAGACTATGGGCTGTATTCCTGTGCAGCTGGGCTGGGAACTGTAAGTGATGATACTGTTACCATGACAACGGTCGTCAGGAGTAACAACACACACTTTCACTGTTCCTTTAGTTCCACTGGGAGGAATGTGGAACCTTAAAGTGTCACTGGAGCGATCAAACACTGGAGATCTGAGGGGAAACATTCATGCACAGATATACAATATCATTTATCTTAATCTACACACATTCATAAATACGACTAAACACAAACACACATAATCTCACTCTTTAGGAATACACTCCAGATCCCCTTGAAAATGGATTTTTGTGACAGATTCCAGGTTCCTTCCTCTTAGTAAAACGTTGTTTCTGCCATGGAAAGAAACCTTGTTTGGCTCCAGAGAGAGAATCTCTGGCTCCTGCAGGACACAGAATGTTGCACTCAGTAAAGAAAGGCCATACAGAAAAAAAAAACAAAAAATCTATATAATTGAATATGACCACAAAATTTTTAATGAACAGAAGTTAAAAATGTTTTTTAGAATAAAAAAATACATAATTAGATAATTAAAAAAATATAATATATAATTATAAATATAAATAATATATTATATATAATTTAAAAAGCATGATGATTGACACATTGTTTGCTGCTGATATGATGTACAAGAAAACGTCTCGGGTTACTGGATGTAACCCTGGTTCCCCGAGAGAGGGGAACGAGACGCTGCGTCGAATACAACGCTACGGGGAATGCCTTCGGCATGCGTTATCTGAAGTCACTATACAACTATTCCAATCTGGATTGGTGTGCGTCATCGTGCGTCATGACGTTGCATGTGACGGTGACCCGGACGCTATATAAGGGTCACAGGAACAAGGAAATGACAGCTTCGAAAAAGGTTCAAAGCAGCTGTTCTCAGGGCGCCCCGAAGGTGGGGAGAGGGGACGCAGCGTCTCGTTCCCCTCTCTCGGGGAACCAGGGTTACATCCAGTAACCCGAGACGTTCCCCTTCGTTACGGGGAACTCCCGCTGCGTCGAATACAACGCTACGGGGAACGAGTACCAGCTAGCCCCCACAGAGAACAAGCGCCCTGGGTGTGAAGCATCTGGCACACTCAAGAGCACTAAAGCAAGGGAGAGTGAAAGATCCAACTGTGCTAAGAATTTTATTCTTTCTTGTTTGGTGTACAAAGGGAAGGTCGCATCAGCAACCTCGATATTAAGGTCCAAGTAGATAGGCCTGATTAATGACAGGCAGAACACTTAACTCCTAACACCCTTTTTAGTGGATAATCTCTGGAAGCCTAAGAGGCTCTCTTGCTTACACCGTACATGCAACGAAGGATGAAGAGCTGAGGAATTTTTAGAATAGCCTCCGGTACCTTGGTCACCGGGGAGAAATATCTCAAAGAAAGCTAACAAACTCCCATTTAATACCCTTTATAGATATACTCTGCGGAGCCGAATAAAGGCTCTAAGCAATTTAATATGATAGCCTGCAGAGACAGGGTTCATCCAGATTCTGACGCAGCATACAGAGGCAGAAAGCACTCTGAAGGTGAGGATCATTGCTAAGGACAGGGGAGAATTTATAGAACCCACTATACTAAGAATTTTATTCTTGTCTTTTTTGGTGTAAGAAAAAGGCTGAGTTAACAGCCTCAGAAGTGAGGTCCAATATATACATATGCCTAAAAAGGCAGGACACTGACTCCAAGGCACCATTAATGGATAACCCTAAAAGCCTAGAAGGCTCTCCTGTCACACTTATAGCAACGAAGGATGAAGAGCCAGAGGAAATCATAAGATAGCCTCCGGTACCCTTATTGGTGACCGGGGAAATTTCCTACTAGAAAGCTAACAGATTTCCAAAATATGTAGATTTTCTTTTAATCTGACATATATACACGTATCCCGCAGAACCGACAGGGGCTTTTCTTTCCACAGACCTGTCAGCCTGCAAGGATAACAGGATTCATCCTAGAAGGCTACAGGGAAATATGGAGGTCATGGGACGACCCGGGTGGACCACCCTGAGAGCATACGGAGGCCGTAGGCGCCATAGCGGCTCTGAGCGTGGACGAGAGGTCCCGATTAGAGTATAGAAGAATCCCAGTACTGAAGCCATAGGGCAGTAAAAGGCTGGGTCCAGCTAACTCAATTAAAACTTCCTGAGCCGGGGAGTTCTGGAGGTAGCTGATCTGATGACCTCGGCCACCAGATCACCCTATTCGAGAAGGCCAGTGTGGTTTTTCGAGAATAAGATCTACTCAAAATCCTCTGACCCTCTCCAGAACTCCAGGGAGTAGAGCGACCGGGGGAAAAGGCGTACAGACGTTGCCTCGGCCACGTCTGTACCATGGCCTCCAGACCCAACGGGGCTGGATGCGAGAGAGAGAACCAGAGCGGGCAATGAGAATTCTCATGAGAAGCGAATAAATCTACCTCCGCCTGGCCGAATTTCTCCGATATAAGCTCCACCACCTCGGGGTGGAGCCTCCATTCCCCTGGCCTGGGCCCCTGCCTCGACAGGGTGTCTGCTCCCACATTATCAACCCCAGGTATATACATGGCCCTCACAGAGAGAAATTTGTCCTTAGACCATAATAGAATATGATGGGCCAATTTGCACAGAGGACGAGACCTCAAGCCCCCCTGATGGTTGATGTAGAAGACCACCGATATATTATCAGACCTAACAAGGACCTGATGGCCTCTGAGGTCTGGAAGGAAATGCCTAAGGGCAAAGAATACTGCCAGCATCTCCAGGCAACTGATGTGCCATGCGAGGTGATGGTCCTTCCAGACCCCGCGGGTGTACCGGCCCTCCATGACCGCACCCCAGCCCATGCGGGAAGCATCCGTGGTCAGAATTTTTCTGGGACACGAAGCTCCAAGCACCTGGCCTTGGGACAGGAACCGTATGTCTTTCCATATGACTAGAGAACGAGGTTATCTGGACGTAACTCTAATCGTACGGAAGGGGTTGCCCCTTGGGGAAAACCCCCTGGTCCTGAGCCACCACTGTAGGGCCCTCATATGAAGCAAGCCGAGTAGAATCACTACTGATGCGGTTGCCATAAGGCCCAAAATTCTTTGAAAATGTTTGACAGTGATGGCCTGGCCTAACCTGATAGCTCTAACTGCAGCCACGATACTTTAAATACGTGGCTGGGTCAAGTGAACTTGCATAGATTGCGAGTCCCACTCAGCTCCAAGAAATGTTATTCTTTGAAGAGGAGACAGAGAACTTTTCTTGACATTGAGCCTTAGCCCCAAGCACTGAAGATGACGCAAAACAACATCTCGATGTTGGATTGCTAGCGTCTCTGGTTCTGCCAGAATAAGCCAGTCATCTAATAATTTAGGATGCGGTTCCCCTGAAGTCTCAGTGGAGCAAGGGCAGCATCCATACAGAAAGTGCAAGGGGATAGAGTTAGGCCGAAAGGAAGAACCCTATATTGGTAAGCTTTTCCCCCCAAAAGCGAACCTAAGGAACTTCCTATGATAATGGATGATGAAGTTATGAAAATAAGCATCCATGAGATCTATGTCACAAGCCAGTCTTCAGATCTGATTTGCTGAATGATACTGGGTATAGTGAGCATATTGAAACTAAATCTCCTCAAAGATTTATTCAATACTCTAAGATCTACAATAGGATGAAGTCCACCATCCTTTTTCGGAACAATGAAGTAACGGCAGTAAAAACCTGAATCCCTCTCCTGATTAGGGGCAATTTCTATTGCTTTTGCTAAAAGAGATTCAACTTCATTTTCCATCACCTGGCGCTGATGTGAGAAAACCAGTGTGTGAAATACCCCGTTAAAATCGGGTGGTCTTACTTTAAACTGGATTTTATATCCTTTAACTATACCCAGGGTCCATTTAGATATATTCGGAAGGCCTGACCAGGCGTCTAAACAATCTACAAGAGGAATCAATTTCTCTGGGTTAGTCTCAGGTGATATAATGTGCTTATCGGTGGTCTGAAGCAGTTTACTGGCAGGACGTAACCGATGAATAATCTAATAAGGAGATCAGTCCCTCGAGACTGACCTCAGGTTTTGAGATTCGGTGACCTGAAGCGATAGACCGGCAGGAACTAACCGAAAATAATATTTTTTTTTTTTTTTTTTTTTTATGAGAACGTCTCCTCTGACCCCGAGCCCTGTACAGGGGGAAGGGGAGGGGAAGAGGTGACTTCCCAGAATATGAGGAGCTGGTGACTGTCCTCCATATAAGCCTTCCCTACCAAATTCGAGATAATATTTATATTAGCTCCACTTTAATTTTAGAGGGACGTGTCTGAGTCATCAGAGGTAATACGATATCTGGGAGAAATATTCTTCTACCCCCTGCATCATTAAATTCCCCTTTAATTTTCCTCTTCAATTATTCCACAATCTCAGTACCTCAGTATGGAGATCGTTTGAAAAAGGAAGACTCTGACACAAGGATTTTGACTGGGTTTGCAGGAAGCACTCTTTTTAGACGCTTCTTTCTTATTAAATTACCAAACATTTAATTTCATTACAGCCCCAGTCTTTCTCCAGCAACTCCTCATAATGTGGTGAATATTCGTGATTCAGTGTTGATAGTATCTGACTCCTCAGAATCAAATAAATCAAACACCGGGTCTTTAACACGGTCGGAAGAAGCCACAGTGACGCGGGCTTCCGAACCGTGCGCGAGACCTGTAAACACTGCTCCACGTGCGAACCCAATGCAAACAGACAACGCGCTGCCTCGACAGACGCGAGCTGATGCACTAGGAACGCAAGCCTATTTTATTATTTTTAAACAGGCTCAGGCGGGAGCGGAAGAGTACACTCAGAGTCTACACCCTGCAGACCTGTAATCTACGCGCTGCCTCGGCAAACGCGAGATCCAAGCCACTATAGATTCTGTATTGCAATGCAGACATTAATCTACGCGCTGCCTCGGCAAACGCGAGATTAGTCACAGAATCTTTATTGCAGAGTAGCCGTAATCTACGCGCTGCCTCGGCAAACGCGAGATCCGAGCCACTATAGATTCTGTATTGCAATGCAGACATAAACCTACGCGCTGCCTCGGCAAACGCGAGATCCCAGTCACAGAATCCTTTCAGTTTGCACAAAATAGACAGTGCCCTCGAGAACTGTCCGTGCAAGCTCCGCTCACAACCCAACACCACAAAGCAAGTGTGCGCCATCCTTGCTTCTTTAATTTTTCTTAAATCAAGGAGACGCACACTGCCTTCGCCATAGTAGATTTGACAGACAACACCAAATAAGACGTACAGTTTGACATAGAACGCTGCTGAAGAACAGAAGCTGTCATTTCCTTGTTCCTGTGACCCTTATATAGCGTCCGGGTCACCGTCACATGCAACGTCATGACGCACGATGACGCACACCAATCCAGATTGGAATAGTTGTATAGTGACTTCAGATAACGCATGCCGAAGGCATTCCCCGTAGCGTTGTATTCGACGCAGCGGGAGTTCCCCGTAACGAAGGGGAACTACTGTTGTTTTAAAGGGTTAGTTCACCAAAATATTTAAATTCTGTCATTAATTACTCACCCTCATGTCATACCAAACCCATAAGACATTCGTTCATCTTAGGAACACAAATTAACATATTTTTTTTTAATGAAATCTGACAGATTTCTGTCCCTCCATTGACAGCTATGCAACTACCACTTTGATGCTTCAAAAAGTTCATAAAGAGATTGTAAAACTAATATGAATTGAGTGGTTTGGTCCAAATTTTCGGTAGAGACTTGATCGCTTTATATAAAATCCTAAAATTAAATCTGTCAGAAAATTTGGACTAAACCACTCAATCCATATGGATTAGTTTTAAAAACTCTTTATGAACATTTTGAAGCATCAAAGTAATAGTTGCGTAGGATGTTAATGGAGGGATAGAAATCTCTCTGATTACAAATATCTTCATTTGGGTATCAAAGATTAACAAAAGTTTTACGGGTTTGAAACAGCATGAGGGTGAGTAAATGACATAATTTTCATTTTTGGATAAATTTTCCCTTTAAGAGAAGATTATGAGCAAATTATTCCTAAGAAAAATTAAAAGCAAAACAAAATACTCAGACACTTGTAAAATCATATTCATAAGTTAAGTCATATTAATTTGAAATAGGAACAAACTGAAAAAACAACATCCCTATTCTGTGAAGTTGGGTTCATAATATATGACACTTACTCTGTAGATAATCTCAGGGCGTAGATCTTTACATGCATCCTAAAAAGTAGAAAAAGAGAGAGAACTGAGCGGTTCATTTACTTCCTGAGTTTTCTTCAGTCGACACAATGATATTTAAGATATTACCAATGAACTAATATAATCTTGAATCTTTATAAAGGTTACATATACAGTACGTATTTCCCAATACGTATACGTATAATGAAGCATGTCTCACCTGTATGAGTAACTGCGGTCCAGGTCTATGTTTCCAATCACAACGCTGAGAGGAAGAGGACCACTGACACCCAGATGAGACACACTGCACACACCTGCATTCATGATTCATGATATGATTTATTAATATAATCTATAAAGCTCTGTGTTATCATTACTGCACTATGCAATTTTTCACACTGAATTTCATTTTCTCACTGTGTATAAGAAGCATTTGTGTTTTCTGTGATACTGGAGCAGTTCCTCAGTGTCAGTGTCTCTGTGATCTTCTGATCCTTAATGGTAACAGTAGCAGAGACTTCTGAAACTGAATAGATTATCAAAAATGTTTATGGTTATAAAAAAAAATCATATTCTGTCTACAAAATGTACTGAATAATAGCGCACATACAACTTCATTAATATTAATAGAAAACTAACCTCCAGTATAAAGTATGTGGTCAGGAAAACTACAGGAGCAGTTTGGGAAAACTGCAATCAGATCAGACCCGTCACACAGATTCACACTTCCTGTGGTGAAGGAACATGAGAAGGCGGGATTTCCTGTGCTCTCCAGACTCAAGGCAAGATGTAGAGTAACCTGTGTAGGAGAGGGCAATGTTTGATCTTATAAATTATTTCTTAAATATATTTGCTAAATTATGATAAATATTTTAAGATTATGACCCTCTACCTTTCTAGAAGAGTTCTCTGTCATCTGAAAAGAAAGCAGCTGTGTCTTAAGAGAGTTTTTTGGGATGGACACCCATGAAGTATTTGAGCATTCATCTTGAGTAGAACATCTAGATAAAAACATCATCAATTTATCACGTACAGATCTGTTTGCACACTGCTCACCATGTCCATATAGATGATAAGAACTTAAAAGACTGTTCAACAGTGAACCATTAGGCATATTATTGTTAGGTGATGATGCAGCCTATGCAGATTACATGTGTGATGTGTGAAAAGTCCCATGTGATAAAGGCAGGCTGACCTCTGTGTGTTCACACACCAGCCGCAGAGAGGATCCAGAGCAGCTCTGCAGTCTTTCAGAGAGCTGTATTTAGCACACTGAACCACAGACACTTTTCTGAGCTACATCAAAAACATGAGCAGAAAGAGACAAGTATGATGATTCAATGTACCGTAACACACAAGTAAAGTAATTGCAATTACTAAATTTCTAAACCTCACCTCTTTCCTCACAGCGATGTAGATATATTTAAAATCTGCTGGATCAAAGTGCATTCTGGGAAGCACTGCTCGTTCATCATCAGATTTGTACAGCACTGTTGGACAGCCTGGTCTGAATTTCTCATCCAAAACCAGCTAGAACAACAAACAGAAATACAAATCATAAATTGTGATTGTATAGTAGTTCAAATGCAGAGGTAAACAACAGATTAAATGGAGGGCAGGAATTTAGAAAAGAAAACTTATTGAGAGGTGAAGGAGACCTTTATCAGTTGTCCATCACTGGTTCCTATGAACAACACAATCCAGGATCCACTTCTAACTGCTGCCACTGATGACATTGAGCTGTACTTGAACACCACAGAGAGCGGCTGAAGGTTACTACCACTCTGCAACACAAAGAACAAAAATATTATGACTTTGGTGAACAGTGAAATTAAGTTTTCTCATGCAACATATTATTCTATTACAATTATTATACATAGGGTAACTCAGATCGGTACAACTACTAGGCCTAAACATTTGTAAAAAAAATGCTGATTTTCCAACCTCAGAATCACATTTTTCACCATAAGCGCAGAAACCCTTCACTTTGCCTTGAACTCTACTGATGTCGTACAGAGCCAGCGCGGTGTTCTCCGGATCCTGCTGATTCTGCGCACTGAACACTCCTGCCCAAATAACACCGTTCCCTGAGGGAATAACGGTGGAGGAGACGAGCACTGGACGAGCTTTATCATTGCAGCACTCTATCGTTGCAGCCTGTAGGGATTTAAAGATGTCTTTCTTTTTTCTTTTATTGCTGTCCATCCTCAGGACGTGCACTTTCCTCTCCGAGTCAGTCTTTGCGTTGAGAAATAAGTAGGACTCTGAGGGAGAAACTCTCTGGAATCCGTCAACAAACTCCACATCTCTAGCGGTGCTCTGGATGAAGGGGTGTATTCCTTCTCCTATGTCGTTGAAAATACCCATATACTGAGACGTTAAAGTGTTCCACAATTTAACAACAGGATACGAATCTTGAGTTATTGTGTGTTCGTCATTTTTCCCAACCAAAATGTACCTACCGGTACTTGGACCTGCTATGAACGCAACAGATTTCTCATTCTGTCTCGATCCTACCAATAAACCACTTTCATAGTAAATACTCTTTGTAATGTCATTCAGATCAAGAACTTCGCAGTATCCATCTCTAAAGGTCCCACAGGTTATCAGGGTGTCGTTGTCGTCAAAAGGCACTAGAATGTTGACTCTATTTTGATGAGTGGCATTAGTGATGTCCTTCCTCTTCTCCTCAGAAAGATCGAGTCTCATCTGATGTAGTCGATGGTCAGTAAGAACGAACAACTTACTTTTACCAACTACAAAGTCCTTGATGTCTCCATCAAAGTTCACCACATCACCGCAAATGCAATGTTTCAAAAGTGGGAGCACAAGTATTGCAAGCAAGTATCCTCTCATCTTACATATCTGAGAGATCAGCTGAAGTTTCGAGATCTTGTCACAGAGATCAACTGCGCTCAGATGCGTCCACGTCTGAAGTGGATAGAAGTGAAAGCAGCGGCTCTGAAGATGCCTGATGACTTCCTGACTTGTTTTGTATGTTATACCATTTCATGATGAGACACTTTTCATAATCCTACATAAAATAAGAGTAAAAGGAACTCTCTCTTGAAATCATTTTATTGACAGCAGACTTTATATTCATTATAATCTTAAATAACTCTTATCTTATATCTGAACGAGCAGTTGGACAGGCCTTCTATTGTGAGATCTTGTTACAGTGATCTTCTGCTCTCAGATGTGTCCGCGGATGAAGTGAGTGGAAGTGAAAGCAGTGCTGTGAGAGGAGGGTGGTGTGTTTTAAATACAGAGAAATTGTAGCTTACTTTTTGAAATATTTATCTATCCAAAAAGTTACTTTAGTGAAATGTTATAAAAAAAAAAATTGCGTTCCTTTGAATACCGAAGCACACAAAGTAGAAGAGGCCTAAACGTTTTAGAAATTATCTGACAACATTAACCGGAAGTATAGCCTAAGATTTTTTTCCCACGTAGTTTGTATAACAACTTGTTTAATAATAACATTCGTATTTGTGTCCGGACTCATATGTATGGCTCTGAAAATCAATATGAAACAAATATCGTACTGGACACAAATATCACACACACACACACACACAGACGATAGAAAAAGCATAGGTCTACAACAGTATGCCGAAAGAAAGTAGGCTAAATAGCCTATCAGTTTAAGAACATAATTATTTTTTATTAAAAATCATTATTTAACTCATCGGTTCATCTGGCATAATAATGATAATGATCATAATAACAACAAAAACAGCCTAATAATAATAATAGCTTAGCTGAACTAGGCTGATATTTGCACACTTTTGTCTTTTGTATATGTTATGTTATATTATGTTATGTTATGTTATCTTATGAATGTATGAAATATAAAGGCACTACAATGAAATATTACAATTTTATGCACACCAGCTATGTTTGTTAAAAATTTTGAATCTTTAGTATACAACATAGTCAGGCCCGGATTGGGTAATCGGGAGAATTCCCGGTGGGCCGCTTCACTTTTGGGCCGGTCGAGGATTTTTTTTTTTTTTTGGTTTTTTTTGTTTCACATTTCAATGTCACGTTAGTAACATTACACGTTCCGCCTTCTGACACTGCAGCGCGCAGCCTCTGCATGGGTTGTACCATGTGAGGGAGTTCTCCCCTCCCCTACTATAGAGTTGGTTGGGTCCACAGCCAGTCTTTTCCTAAACGTTTTAGGTAGGCTACTGCGGCCGCGGGCCCGCGGCATCGCCGGCGCCTACCGAAAGCTGGGCCGGCCCTACCGTAACGGTACGCGTCAGGGAGGATGGCTGGGAGGAAGAGGCCAGGAGGTATGGAAGCTTGTTTGCGTCACAGAATAAAACGTTTTAAAAGATAATTGCGACTTTTTATCTCACACTTGCGAGTTTACATTTCGGAATACATCAGAATTGCGTGAAATAAAGTCTCAGTTGCGTGTTATAAAGTCAGAATTGCCTGAAATAAAGTTGCAATTGCGTGTTATAAAGTCAGCATTGCGAGATGGTCAGAATTGCGTGATATTAAGTCTCAATTGCGTTTTATAAAGTCAGAATTGCGAGATATAACTGTCAGAATTGCCTGAAATAAAGTTGCAATTGCGTGTTATAAAGTCAGCATTGCGAGATGGTCAAAATTGTGAGATATAAAGTCGCAATTGCGTGTTATAAAGTCAGCATTGTGTGAATTAAAGTCGATTGCTTTTTATAGTCAGAAATTGCAAGATATAAAGTCAGAACTGCGGGATATAAAGTTGCAATTGCTTCTTTTTAAAGTCAGAAAAACAGAATTGCGAGATATAGTCTGAATTGTGTGATATAAAATCGCAATTGCTTCTTATAAAGTCTAAGTGAATTATTATTTAACCTTTACATTATTTGTTGAACTATGGTATTAATACCAACTACACTATAGTAACAACTGAACTGTTGCTTCATTTATCCAAATTGGAAAAAGTGCTAATTTGGAATTCCACCGTGGAAAAAGTGGGCCGGTCTTGGGCATGAACTCCAGGGCTGAAAAGTGGCCCCACTCCGGCCCTGAACATAGTACATGTGATGATGATACATACAGAACAATTCAGAACTGTGTTTAGAAGACCTTTTAGTGTTCTTAAGATATTTAAGGTTTATATCATGTTAGAGATATAGACAAATTATATTCTATTATATTTTATTTTAGAGTGACCACGCTGTGCTCTGAAATGTGTGCTGGTGACTTGCAGAAGTAAAAGTTTCTGTGAGTTCATGTGTGCTTGTTAATATAAATCAGACCAGACTCTTTTATAAAGGATTTTATGTTTGGCATGTTTATTAGTAAGTATGAGGTGTAAGGCAGTGTAATGATAACATAAATTATCAGATTAATAACAAAAAATAACAGAAGAATTTTGTTGGTGTTCGATGAAAAAGAATCAATGAAAGCATTCTCCTACAAAATAACTAAATAACAAACCAGTCCTCTGCAGGAACTTTGAATTGATTGTAAGTATATAGCGCCACCTGATGTTCAGTCTCAGGATTGCTCTCACAGGATATTTGAACGCAGAGGTTGTTGAATGTGACAAAACATAATTTTTTTTTTAATTTAAAGTTGAATAATTAACTGATATGTTGATTAATAAACATATATATATATATATATAAGAAAATTCATACTGCAAATAATGATTTTAAGCCTTTTTCAAATATATATATATATATATTTATTTATTTATTTATTTATTTTTTTGGAGAATACTTTTTTTTTTCCTGTGAGTGTTTTCATTGCTCTTTCATACTTGGCCAGGTGTGTTCTGTGCACTGAGGCAGAACAAATGCTTTGGATTCCCCATCCTGAGAACATAATTCCCAATCGTGATCTAAATGACAATGAAAAGCAATGTCTTTCAATCTCATAAAGTTGATTTAATAAGATTTAAATTAAACTTAACACAGCACTATTAATATTATCAAGTCAAATTGTGAACTTCCATTTACCAAAGAATTGAAAATATCAAAAACCAGACGTACAGTTATTGAGTCCACATCTGTGACGGCTCCTGATTCTCCTTTAATCTTACAGATGATGGCATTGTACTCAAACACCTCCAAAACACACTGATACTGCTGATCTCCCTGTAGACCCGTCACTTTCACCTCACTCATACTCAAGGTCAATGCATCTGCCTTTTTCTGAGAAAGAGAGATCCACAAGATGAATTTGTGTTAACTCAAATATAAAGTTCAGGTCTTGCTCAGTTTGTAGCAATTTTTTACCTGAATGTTCACCAGTAGGTCGTTGGCCACCTGTAAGGTGGTGAATGTGAATTCTGGATCAGGCTCGTAGGACAAATACCCACAGTCAATAGTGGTGTTCACAACTTTCAATAATAAGCTTAACAGTCCACTGCCATAATAACGAGGGGAATGAAACCAAAAGCCCTGAGAAAAGAGAGACAATGAAAATATGACTCCAATATGACTTTAATTAAAGATTTTATCCCCTTGATTCATTGACGTAGGCTAATTCACCCTTTGACCTCTGTGTGTCAGTCTTACCTCTGAGCTTCTGCTGTATTGTGTTTGAAGCTCTTTATTAGAGTGACGGACAATAACTGATTCCACAGATTCCATATTGCTCCCCTGAACATCAATCTTCCTTCCACCACTGAATAAAGAGATATTAAACCAATTTCAGTCAATAATGCATAATAAACAATGTTAAAGTAAAAGTAAAGTAATGACATTTTAATTCCTCCCACTAACTTTCCTGAATGTGTATTTCACACACACACACCAACACAAAGACACAAAATTCAAGATGTTTCAGCAACCAATGGAAGTAAAACCTGCCGAAAACATGAAAACAGTCTGGCTGTTAGGAAGCAGTTTGCTCTTACTAAACTAAAGACTAGTCTTGGTCACACAAGAGTCAATAAACATTGTAACACAAAGTTGAGATGTTGTTGCCCAGAGAGAAAAACAATATGTGGTGTCGGAGGAAAAGAAGCACGAGAGACGAGAGATGCGTATTTTCCCCGGGTTTAATGAAATGACTTAAATGTCACACTCATCCGCGTACGATTGAGTGAGAAAAAGCATACAAATAAACATTCACAACAACTAAACAACTCTGGTCACAAATAGAAAGGGACATAAAAGGAAAGTTTACAAAAGTCGGAAAAGTTCTCCTGCTCACCTTTCACATCTTTTAGAGACACACTCTCTACGCACATGTGCAGTTCTCATTCTACCTCAAATTATCGTAAGTGCACAAAGTGACCGTTACAAACTGCAGCTCTCAGAACAAAGACAAAACATGGAAATGACCTGACCTTTCTTGCATATGAGTAGGGTTTTGTATTTTATTTATTTTTTCATCAAGAGTAACTCTGCAGGTCATTACACTTGAACATTATATTATATTATTTTCCCACATTAACAGCATTCTTGCAAATTCTGTGTCTAAAATGGGCTGTATGACATTTGATTAAGTAATTATAATGTGCCGATGTCATCTCAAGGCACTGATGGGATATGGAAGCTGTTCTACCAGTGGTCTGAAAGCTCTTACCTCCTCCAGGAGACTATGGGCTGTATTCCTGTGCAGCTGGGCTGGGAACTGTAAGTGATGGTACTGTTACCATGACAACGGTCGTCAGGAGTAACAACACACACTTTCACTGTTCCTTTAGTTCCACTGGGAGGAATGTTGAACCTTAAAGTGTCGCTGGAGCGATCAAACACTGGAGATCTGAGGGGAGAAACATTCATGCACAGATATACAATATCATTTATCTTAATCTACACACATTCATAAATACGACTAAACACAAACACACATAATCTCACTCTTTAGGAATACAGTCCAGATCCCCTTGAATAAGGATTTTTGTGACAGATTCCAGGTTCCTTCCTCTTAGTAAAACGTTGTTTCTGCCATGGAAAGAAACCTTGTTGGGCTCCAGAGAGAGAATCTCTGGCTCCTACAGTAGACAAAATGTTGCACTCAGTAAAGAAAGGCTGTACAGAGAAATAAAAAAAAATCTATATAATTGAATATGACCACAAAATTTTTAATGAACAGAAGTTAAAAATATTTTTTAGAATAAAAAAAGACATAATTAGATAATAAAAAATGATAATATATAATTATAAATATATTATATATAATTTAAAAAGCATGATGATTGACACATTGTTTGCTGCTGATATGATGTACAAGAAAACTACTGTTGTTTTAAAGGGTTAGTTCACCCAAATATTTAAATTCTGTCATTAATTACTCACCCTCATGTCATACCAAACCCATAAGACATTCGTTCATCTTAGGAACACAAATTAACATATTTTTTTTTAATGAAATCTGACAGATTTCGGTCCCTCCATTGACAGCTATGCAACTACCACTTTGACGCTTCAAAAAGTTCATAAAGAGATTGTAAAACTAATATGAATTGAGTGGTTTGGTCCAAATTTTCAGTAGAGACTTGATCGCTTTATATAAAATCCTAAAATTAAATCTGTCAGAAAATTTGGACTAAACCACTCAATCCATATGGATTAGTTTTAAAAACTCTTTATGAACATTTTGAAGCATCAAAGTAATAGTTGCGTAGGATGTTAATGGAGGGATAGAAATCTCTCTGATTACAAATATCTTCATTTGGGTATCAAAGATTAACAAAAGTTTTCCGGGTTTGAAACAACATGAGGGTGAGACTGAGTAAATGACATAATTTTCATTTTTGGATAAATTTTCCATTTAAGAGAAGATTATGAGCAAATTATTCCTAAGAAAAATTAAAAGCAAAACAAAATACTCAGACACTTGTAAAGTCATATTCATAAGTTAAGTCATATTAATTTGAAATAGGAACAAACTGAAAAAACAACATCCCTATTCTGTGAAGTTGGGTTCATAATATATGACACTTACTCTGTAGATAATCTCAGGGCGTAGATCTTTACATGCATCCTAAAAAGTAGAAAAAGAGAGAGAACTGAGCGGTTCATTTACTTCCTGAGTTTTCTTCAGTCGACACAATGATATTTAAGCTATTACCAATGAATTAATATAATCTTGAATTTTTATAAAGGTTACATATACAGTATGTATTTCCCAATACGTATACGTATAATGAAGCATGTCTCACCTGTATGAGTAACTGCCGTCCAGGTCTATGTTTCCAATCACAACGCTGAGAGGAAGAGGACCACTGACACCCAGATGAGACACACTGCACACACCTGCATTCATGATTCATGATATGATTTATTAATATAATCTATAAAGCTCTGTGTTATCATTACTGCACTATGCAATTTTTCACACTGAATTTCATTTTCTCACTGTGTATAAGAAGCATTTGTGTTTTCTGTGATACTGGAGCAGTTCCTCAGTGTCAGTGTCTCTGTGATCTTCTGATCCTTAATGGTAACAGTAGCAGAGACTTCTGAAACTGAATAGATTATCAAAAATGTTGATGGTTATAAAGAAAATCATATTCTGACTACAAAAATGTACTGTATAATACGCACATACAACTTCATTAATAGAAAACTAACCTCCAGTATAAAGTATGTGGTCAGGAAAACTACAGGAGCAGTTTGGGAAAACTGCAGTCAGATCAGACCCGTCACACAGATTCACACTTCCTGTGGTGAAGGAACATGAGAAGGCGGGATTTCCTGTGCTCTCCAGACTCAAGGCAAGATGTAGAGTAACCTGTGTAGCAGAGAGCAATGTTTGATCTTATAAATTATTTCTTAAATATATTTGCTAAATTATGATAAATATTTTAAGATTATGACCCTCTACCTTTCTAGAAGAGTTCTCTGTCATCTGAAAAGAAAGCAGCTGTGTCTTAAGAGAGTTTTTTGGGATGGACACCCATGAAGTATTTGAGCATTCATCTTGAGTAGAACATCTAGATAAAAACATCATCAATTTATCACGTACAGATCTGTTTGCACACTGCTCACCATGTCCATATAGATGATAAGAACTTAAAAGACTGTTCAACAGTGAACCATTAGGCATATTACTGTTAGGTGATGTTGTAGCCTATGCAGATTACATGTGTGATGTGTGAAAAGTCCCATGTGATAAAGGCAGATCACCTCTGTGTGTTCACACACTAGCCGCAGAGAGGATCCAGAGCAGCTCTGCAGTCTTTCAGAGAGCTGTATTTAGCACACTGAACCACAGACACTTTTCTGAGCTACATCAAAAACATGAGCAGAAAGAGACAAGTATGATGATTCAATGTACTGTAACACACAAGTAAAGTAATTGCAATTTCTAAATTTCTAAATCTCACCTCTTTCCTCACAGCGATGTAGATATATTTGAAATCTGCTGGATCAAAGTGCATTCTGGGAAGCACTGCTCGTTCATCATCAGATTTGTACAGCACTGTTGGACAGTCTGGTGTGAATTTCTCATCCAAAACCAGCTAGAACAACAAACAGAAATACAAATCATAAATTGTGATTGTATTAGTTCAAAGGCAGAGGTAAACAACAGATTAAATGGAGGGCAGGAATTTAGAAATGAAAACTTATTGAGAGGTGAGGGAGACCTTTATCAGTTGTCCATCACTGGTTCCTATGAACAACAAAATCCAGGATCCACTTCTAACTGCTGCCACTGATGACATTGAGCTGTACTTGAACACCACAGAGAGCGGCTGAAGGTTACTACCACTCTGCAACACAAAGAACAAGAATATTATGACTTTGGTGAATAGTGAAATTAAGTTTTCTCATGCAACATATTATTCTATTACAATTATTATACATAGGGTAACTCAAATCGGTACAACTACTAGGCCTAAACATTTGTAAAAAAATGCTGATTTTCTAACCTCAGAATCACATTTTTCACCAAAAGTGCAGAAACCCTTCACTCGTCCTCGAACTGTACTGATGTCGTACAGAGCCAGCGCGGTGTTCTCCGGATCCTGCTGATTCTGCGCACTGAACACTCCTGCCCAAATAACACCGTTCCCTGAGGGAATAACGGTGGAGGAGACGAGCACTGGACGAGCTTTATCATTGCAGCACTCTATCGTTGCAGCCTGTAGGGATTTAAAGATGTCTGTCTTTTTTCTTTTATTGCTGTCCATCCTCAGGATGTGCACTTTCCTCTCCGAGTCAGTCTTTGTGTTGAGAAATAAGTAGGACTCTGAGGGAGAAACTCTCTGGAATCCGTCAACAAACTCCACATCTCTAGCGGTGCTCTGGATGAAGGGGGTTAATCCGTCCTCTATGTAGTTGAAAATCCCACCAGTTTGAGACTGTAAAGTGTTCCACAATTTAACAACAGGATACGGATCTTGAGGTTTTGTTTGTTCTTCCTTTTTCCCAACCAAAAGATACTTACTGGTACTTGGACCTGCTATGAACGCAACAGATTTCTCATTCTGGCTCGGTCCAACCGAGATACCACTTTCATAGTAAATACTCTTTGTAATGTCATTCAGATCAAGAACTTCACAATATCCATCTCTAAAGGTCCCACAGGTTATCAGGGTGTCGTTGTCGTCAAAAGGCACTAGAATGTTGACTCTATTTTGATGAGTGGCATTAGTGATGTCCTTCCTCTTCTCCTCAGAAAGATTGAGTCTCATCTGATAGTCGATGGTCAGTAAGAACGAACAACTTACTTTTACCAACTACAAAGTCCTTGATGTCACCATCAAAGTTCACCACATCATCGCAAATGCAATGTTTTAAAAGTGGGAGCACAAGTATTGCAAGCAAGTATCCTCTCAACTTGCATATCTGAGAGATCAGCTGAAATTTCGACATCTTGTCACGGAGATCACCTGCGCTCAGATGCGTCCACGGCTGAAGTGGATAGAAGTGAAAGCAGCGGCTCTGAAACAGGCGTCGCAATAGGGCATAGTCCAGTCATTTTAAGCCAAAATGGGGGTCAACCTTGAACAAATTGCAACAGAAGCAAACTGAACTGATTTTGTATCCTCAATATGTCCTGAGTAAGGGAAAAAAAAGTCCCGAAGAAT
This sequence comes from Scardinius erythrophthalmus, assembly GCF_964197995.2. Classification (NCBI taxonomy): domain Eukaryota; kingdom Metazoa; phylum Chordata; class Actinopteri; order Cypriniformes; family Leuciscidae; genus Scardinius; species Scardinius erythrophthalmus. Next base: position 13,873,973 of record NC_138224.1, on the reverse strand, counting down.
CCCATTAGGGGAAAGTTTAAAAAAAGACCCAATAGCCTATTCATTATTTTTCTTAAGTGATAGGGTAAACATTTTAACCTTTCATATCACCATGAAAATTACTGAGTTGATTACTTACATCAAGACAAACAAAAAATGTATTACAAGATTTTTTAAATTGTTTGTTAACATGGACAAACGGTGCATAATCTAATTACGTGTGCTAATTTGCATAAATACAACAACAGATCTAAACATTGGGTATAGCCAGGTGAAAATGTCTTGTTGAAACTTGTTGACATATAACAGTAAAATACTTGATGTTAAGGTCTGAATGGAACCCATTTAGGCTACCCATGAACATTAATACATAGAGGCAGGAAGAAGTACTTAGAAACCAGCCTTTATAATTTTTAAGAGATTGGGTTTGGGGCTGGGTCTGTGGGACTGTTTCTGGGGGACGAGTCTGAGGGAAGAACAGGAGACAATGGTAAGGAGAATGCAGAAGACAAAAGGTAAGTAAAATAAAAAAGTGAATCCCCAGAAACAGTCCCACGGACCCAGCCCTAAACCCCATCTCTGCAATAATAATTAATAAAAGCTGGTTTAAAGTACTTCTTCCTGCCTCTACATATATCTATTAATGTTCATGGGTAGCCTAAATGGGTTCCATTCAGACCTTAACATTAAGTATTTTACTGTTATATGTCAACAAGATTCAACAAGACATTTTCACCTGGCTAGACCCAATGTTTAGATCTGTTGTGGTATTTATGCAAATTAGCACATACGTAATTAGATTATGCAGCGTGTGTCCATGTTAACAAACAGTTTAAAAAAACTTGTAATACATTTTTTGTTTGTCTTGATGTAAGTAATCAACTCAGTAATTTTCATGGTGATAACTAAAGGTTAAATTTTTTACCCTATTCACGTAAGAAAAAGAATGAATAGGCTATATTTGGGTCTTTTTCGAAACTTTCCCCTAATGGGATCCTTCGGGACTTTTTTTTCTTTCTCAGGACATATTGAGGATACAAAATCAGTTGAGTTTGCTTCTGTTGCAATTTGTTCAACCTTTTTTCATAAAATGACTGGACTAGCAGGCAAGCCAGGCAATTGCCTGGGGCCCCGCATTTTAAGGGGGCCCCCGAGGGCTGATCATTCAAACAATCAGGAATGTTAATATAAAGACGCAGCAACATCTCCGCATCCCCCTTAGTGGGGCCCCTCTCTCTTTACCCGTTTATGCTTTTACCTTCTCGCCTCAGCAGCCTTTTTCAAACTGGAGCAGCGCTTACTCGCGGTAATTAGCAAATGCATGATTTGATTTGTTAAACATGAAAAAGGACTTATCCGTCTGGCATGGCCGCTCGCTCTAACCTTAACATAGATAAATGTTCGCTATTATTAGGCGCATATCCAAGTGTTTGTGTGAGTGTGGAGCGCGCACTGCATGACATGGAGGCGCCGACGCGATTACTTGCATTTTCCTATAAACACTGGAAACAACTTAAAATACTCAATTTCTGGCCATACAGAAAATAATAATGTATCAGTCGCAACTACTTTTATTTGTGTAAACTCACAATAACAAGAAAACTTTGTGCTTTTGTAAAATAAAATAATCAGGGCGCGCTTTCATGGACTGTGAATTGGAGCCGTCTCAAAAATAAACAAACACAGCGTATAGGCTATAGCCTCACATAAGTGAGAAAAATATCTATATAAAGCTTGAAATGTCCAGTTTTAAACAATACATTTGCATAAACAATACAACAATACATAAACAATACATTTACATTTACTATAGTTGACATTATTTCATTAGTAATAAGTATCCAGCTCTTTACATTAAACTTGAGTAAACAATTAGTTAATGAACTAATAAAACAATAAAACAAATATTCAATTAAGATGCTAAATATATATTTCTAAATAGCATTGCTTGTTCCACCGTGCAAATGACTGTTTAAGGTGACAATCTGTTACATATTTGAAGATTTATTGTATCTTGAAAATTGTTGTATTGTATCTTCTGTTATAAAGATGAAGATTGACATTTCATTAATTAAAAAAATAAGCACACAATGTTGTAAAAACAAACAACCTATGTTCTGTTAAATGTTCTGTTTTGAGTACTTTTTGAATTTTGTAAAATAATATCTCTAAGCAATGAAGATATATTAACCAAAAAAATCTTATATATTATATAAAACATATATAAAATACATATATATATAAAAAAAGGGCCTCATTGATTAATTTTGCCTGGGGCCCCCACTCAGTGTTGGTTCGCCTCTGCTCTGAAGATGCCTGATGCCTTCCTGACTTGTTTTGTAAGTTATACCATTTCATGATGAGACACTTTTCATAATCCTACATAAAATAAGAGTAAAAAGTATGTAGGAAACTCTCACTTGAAATTATTTTATTGACAGCAGACTTTAAATTTATTATAATCTTAAATAATTCTTATCTTAAATATCTGAACAAGCAGTTGGACAGGCCTACTTTTGTAAGAGACAGTTCAGCCTGATCTCAAGGCAATTTGTACGAATTCTATGAGGTGGCTAATTCTTATTAATTCATACGACCTCACTCGAATGAATTAGTAAGATTTTTGCTAAATCATATTTTACGAATTGCCCAATTCATATGAATTCATACGAATGACCTACGCCTGACCCCGTCCCTAAACCTACCCATCACGTGGGTTTAGACAAATCGTACAAATTCGTACAAGTGAGATCGTACGAACTCGTACGAATTAGCCACCTTTTTATCACTTGTACAAATTCATACGAATTGGTCATGAGATAGCGTTGGACAGTTGGACAGGCATTCTATTGTGAGATCTTGTTACAGTGATCATCTGCTCATGTGTCCGCGGGCAAGCCCGGATTACCCAATAGGCATTATGGGAACAGCCCAGGGGCCCATGCGCACTTGGGGCCCAAGCGAGGAAGAATTTTCTTTACATTTCAGATAATGACACCATGTATAACCAATAGGGCTGTAACGATACACCAAACCCAGTTTACATAAGCAGAGAGCAGTCTGTTTTCTTTCGTTTTGAATTGTTCTGTTTAAAAGTACACATTTTAAACTTTCTATAGATATATTTCTCAGGTCTGTGAGGCAAGTAGGCTACCGTATAGGCTATGCTTAGTTTCCATTCATTTATGAGACGAGCTCCAGTTCACGCGCCGGCGCCTCCGTGTCGTGATTATCTATTGTCTGCCATATTTACCACTTATTTATTAAATCCAGGCAATTGGTTGATGAAACATTGATTAAAATGATTTTTCCACCTAAAAGTTAAAAGATTTTTTGTGTCACGTCCGTAACGCATGTGTATTTCCCTCATATTAAATATAAAACGCATGTGTAGACTTATATTTTTCTAATGTCTGGACTCCTTTATTAGGTCTACGTATTTTAGAATGTTAACTTCAAATAATACTAATAGTAATTTAAAGATGTGGTAGCATTGGATCTGGTCGGGAAGGATAACTCTGGGAGTTGGAAGGGGTGTGTCACGATTCTGCCTTCTCACACCGCGACACAGGTTTGTGGATCTGAGTGTCTGATTTCGGTTTCATATCGCATATCATTACAGCCCTAATAACTAATAAAAAGCTACTGATATTTGTATTCATTTAAATATAATTAAATAATTGGTCAAGCGCAGGTGTAGAAAGCACTGACGTAACAACTTGCCCCTGCGCAGTCTTCAAATAACCCCTCGCTGAATCGAATTTTGAAATTCAAAAGTTTGATTGTGTGGATGGGGAGGGGGGCCCTACAAGACATTGTGCCCAGGGGCCTCTGAAGTTCCACGTAGTTTGTATAACAACTTGTTTAATAATAACAATCTTATTAGTGTCCTGACTAGGCTCTGAAAATCAATATGAAACAAATATCATACTGGACACAAATATCACGCACTTCACAGACGATAGAAAAAGAATAGGTCTACATTTGTAGCCTACAGTATATGCAGAAAGAAAGTAGTTTAAGAACATAATTCTTTACATTGAAAATCATTATTTAACTCATCGGTCCATCTGGCATAATAATGATGATGATAATAACAACAAAAACAGCCTAATAATAATATTAGCTTAGCTGAACTAGGCTGATATTTGCACACTTTTGTATATATTATGTTATTGAATGTATGAAATATAAAGGCACTACAATGAAATATTACAATTTTATGCACAGCTGGTATGTTTGTTAAAAATGTGGAATCTTTAGTATACAACATAGCACATGTGATAATGATACATACAGAACAATTCAGATCTGTGTTTAGAAGACCTTTTAGTGTTCTTAAGATATTTAAGGTTTATATCATGTTAGAGATATAGACAAATTCTATTCTATTCTATTTTATTTTAGAGTAACCACGCTGTGCTCTGAAATGTGTGCTGGTGACTTGCAGAAGTAAAAGTTTCTGTGAGTTCATGTGTGCTTGTTAATATAAATCAGACCAGACTCTTTTTGAAAGGATTTTATGTTTGGCATGTTTATTAGTAAGTATGAGGTGTAAGGCAGTGTAATGATAACATAAATTATCAGATTAATAACAAAATATAACAGAAGAATTTTGTTGGTGTTCGATGAAAAAGAATCAATGAAAGCATTCTCCTACAAAATAACTAAATAACAAACCAGTCCTCTGCATGAACTTTGAATTGATTGTATATAGTATAGTATATAGCGCCACCTGATGTTCAGTCTCAGGATTGCTCTCACAGGATATTTGAGCGCACGTTGTTGAATAGTTAAAGCAATGACAAAACATTTTTATTTATGAATAATTAACTGATATGTTAATTAATGAAATGTATATGTATGTATGTATGTATGTATGTATGTATAATAATATATACATAACAATATATATATAACAAATAATGATTTTAAGCCTTTTTCAAAGAAATTTCTCAGTTTTCATTGCTTTTTCATACTTGGCCAGGTGTGTTCTGTGCACTGAGGCAGAACAAATGCTTTGGATTCCCCATCCTGAGAACATAATTCCCAATCGTGATCTAAATGACAATGAAAAGCAAGGTCTTTTAATCTCATGCATCTTTTTTTCAAATCAATCAAGTTGATTTAATAAGATTTAAATTAAACTTAACACAGGAATGTTAACAGCAATTATCAAGTCAAATTATGAATTTCCATGTTTATAGATTTACCAAAGAATTGAAAATATCAAAAACCAGGCGTACAGTTATTGAGTCCACATCTGTGACGGCTCCTGATTCTCCTTTAATCTTACAGATGATGGCATTGTACTCAAACACCTCCAAAACACACTGATACTGCTGATCTCCCCGTAGACCCGTCACTTTCACCTCACTCATTCTCAAGGTCAATGCATCTGCCTTTTTCTGAGAAATAGAGATCCACAAGATGAATTTGTGTTAACTCAAATTATAAAGTTCAGGTCTTGCTCAGTTTTTAGCAATTTTTTACCTGAATGTTCACCAGTAGGTCGTTGGCCACCTGTAAGGCGGTGAATGTGAATTCTGGATCAGGCTCGTAGGACAAATACCCACAGTCAATAGTGGTGTTCACAACTTTCAATAATAAGCTTAACTGTCCACTGCCATAATAACGAGGGGAATGAAACCAAAAGCCCTGAGAAAAGAGAGACAATGAAAATATGACTCCAATATAACTTTAATTAAAGATTTTATCCCCTTGATTCATTGACGTAATTCACCCTTTGACCTCTGTGTGTCAGTCTTACCTCTGAGCTTCTGCTGTATTGTGTTTGAAGCTCTTTATTAGAGTGACGGACAATAACTGATTCCACAGATTCCATATTGCTCCCCTGAACATCAATCTTCCTTCCACCACTGAATAAAGAGATATTAAACCAATTTCAGTCAATAATGCATAATAAACAATGTTACAGTAAAAGTACAGTATTAACATTTTAATTCCTCCCACTAACTTTCCTGAATGTGTATTTTACACACACCAACACAAAGACACAAAATTCAAGATGTTTCAGCAACCAATGGAAGTAAAACCTGCCGAAAACATGAAAACAGTCTGGCTGTTAGGAAGCAGTTTGCTCTTACTAAACTAAAGACTAGTCTTGGTCACACAAGAGTCAGTAAACTTTGTAACACAAAGTTGAGATGTTGTTGCCCAGAGAGAAAAACAATATGTGGTGTCGGAGGAAAAGAAGCACGAGAGATGAGAGATGCGTATTTTCCCCGGGTTTAATAAAATGACTTAAACGTCACACTCATCCGCGTACGATTGAGTGAGAAAAAAAATACAAATAAACATTCAACTCTGGTCACAAATAAAGGGAAATAAATGAAAGTTTACAAAAGTCGGGAGAGTGGTTATCTTCTCTTGCTCACCTTTCACATCTTTTACAGACACACTCTCTACACACATGTGCAGTTCTCATTCTACCTCAAATTACCGTAAGTGCACAAAGTGACCGTTACAAACTGCAGCTCTCAGAACAAAGACAAAACATGGAAATGACCTGACCTTTCTTGCATATAAGTGGGTTTTTTAATTTATTTATTTTTTCATCAAGAGTAACTCTGCAGGGGTCTCATTTATAAAGCGTGCGTACGCACAAAACGGGGCTGGAAACGTACGTACGCCAGTTCCCAGGCAAAGGTTGTGATCTATAAAAAACAAACTTGACGGGAGAATGTGCGTACGCACATTCTGGAGACAAAGGGAATTGGCGACACCGATGGTGAGCTGGAGTTAAGTGTCTTTTTGGTCACTTTTAGACAGAATATCTAAAGAAAATTTAACATATACAGAAAGATAATACAAATATAATTTCACTCACCAAGCCTGTCACTTGAAGCATATATACATCCCTTCTTAAATGTCCGCGCCAGCAAGCGCGTTGGGCCGTTTAGTGAAACTGACGCAAATAACAGTTTAAATAAATAAAATAATGATTTAAACTATGTTTTATTTCTGATATAAACATTTAGATTAAATATGCCATTCAAATTAATGGAGTTTAGCACTTAAACATGAAATCATTACTGAGAAGTTACAACATTTTTATATTCAAATTTACATACATTTACATTTACATTTAGTCATTTAGCAGACACTTTTATCCAAAGCGACTTACAAATTAGGACTAAATTAAGCGAGTCATCATGAAGAGGCAAAAACAACAACACAAGGAGTGCTCAAAATACGAAGTTCAGGCATTATTCAGAGTAGCATAAGCCTGATAAGTGATGTTTCAAAGGGAAAGGAATTTTTTTTTTTTAAGAGGTTAAGTGCTCACGGAATAGATTGGTTTTCAGCTGTCTTTTGAATGTTGTCAGGGATTCTGCATTCCGGATGAGGGAGGGGAGTGCGTTCCACCAGCACGGAACTGTGAATGAGAATGTTCTGGAAAGTGATTTTGTGGCTTTCTGTGATGGAACCACGAGGCGTCGCTCGCTGACCGATCGTAGGCAATAGAATTCAGTCAGTAGAAATATTTGTTGTGGATGCGGTGTTTTTGAACACTTTTGCTCTGGCATGCTGTGTTTTAATGTTTTAACCACAGAGATAACTGCTTATCAAGATAATACCAGATTGTCTGAGAAAAAAGTTTTGTGCAAATAATGCCCAAGGCCTATCTGTTTCCATTAAAAATATCAATTAAAAATACATTTCGGCCAGTGGAAAAGATTGAGAAAAACTTTCTCTGAAATGTATTTTACACTATTTGATTTATGTATTCAAAAACAAGGCAAGGATAGGCAACTACTTGATTTTTATTAATGTATGTGTCTTGTATCGTTATCACGTGGATGAATAATCATATGCAAATGATATGCAGATGAGGATCTGCATAGTAAAACTAGGCGTTGTAAGCTCCATATATGGTTATTTCGGGGAGGAGACGCATGTGCGCACAATCTTCCGCTGACTGGGATTTATAAAGTGAATTCTGCGCAGGTTCTGGTGTACGAACGGTTTTATAAATCCGAATATTTTTTTGTGTACGCCATTTTTGGCTTTCGGGCGCACGTACACTTTTAGTAAGGTTCCTACGCACAGTTTTATAAATGAGACCCCAGATCATTACACTGCAAAAATTATTTTCCCACATTAACAGCATTCTTGCAAATTCTGTGTCTAAAATAGGCTGTATGACATTTGATTAAGCATTTAAAATGAGCAGTTTTCATCTCAAGGCACTGATGGGATATGGAAGCTGTTCTGCCAGTGGTCTGAAAGCTCTTACCTCCTCCAGGAGACTGTGGGCTGTATTCCTGTGCAGCTGGGCTGGGAACTGTAAGTGATGATACTGTTACCATGACAACGGTCGTCAGGAGTAACAACACACACTTTCACTGTTCCTTTAGTTCCACTGGGAGGAATGTGGAACCTTAAAGTGTCGCTGGAGCGATCAAACACTGGAGATCTGAGGGGAAACATTCATGCACAGATATACAATATCATTTATCTCAATCTACACACATTCATAAATACGACTAAACACAAACACACAGAGTCTCACTCTTTAGGAATACAGTCCAGATCCCCTTGAATATGGATTTTAGTAACAGATTCCAGGTTCTTTCCTCTTAATAAAACGTTGTTTCTGCCATGGAAAGAAACCTTGTTGGGCTCCAGAGAGAGAATCTCTGGCTCCTACAGTAGACAAAAGTTGCACTCAGTAAGGGAGTGCAGGAAAAAAAAAAATAGAAAAAAAAAATCCATATAATTTAACACAACATTTTTAAGGAACAGAAGTTAAAAATATTTTTTAGAATATTTCAGGAACCTGGCTAAAACCAAACGATTACATTACTTTAAATGAGTCCACCCCGCAAGATTACTGTTATAAACATGAACCTTGTCTGAAACGCAAAGGGGGAGGTGTCGCTGTAATTTATAGTAATATTTTCAAAATCACTAAGAAATCTAGTTTTAAATATACTTCTTTTGAAGTGTTGGTGCTTAATGTAAAAATATATTATGTAAATGACAAATCACGTTTGAGATTTGTGCTGGCTACTGTATACAGGCCACCAGGGCACCATAAAGATTTTATCAAAGTATTTGCTGACTTTCTGCAGATAAAGTACTAATTGTTGGTGATCTAAATATACATGTAGATAACGAAAAAGATGCATTGGGATTGGCATTTAAAGACATTCTTAACTCTATTGGAGTTAGACAACACGTGTCAGGACCCACTCATTGTCGTAATCATACTCTAGATCTAATATTATCGCAAGGAATAATTGTTGATGCCGTTGAAATTCTGCAGCAGAGCGATGACATCTCAGATCATTTTCTAGTCTTGTGTAAATTACATTTAGCAGCTGCAAAGTCCGGCTCCGTGTTACAAATATGTTAGATCTATCACTTCTGCCACTAAAGATTGCATTATTAATAATCTTCCTAATCAGTTTCATCATCTCAGCATCCCGGATAGCTTAGAAGAACTCGATATTGCAAAAGAAACTTTTATCTTTCTCTTTGTCAGCACTATAGACATAGTTGCTCCGTTGCGCTTAAAGAAGATTAAAGAAAATAGTCCAATGCCGTGGTACAACGAGCACACTCAGGCCCTTAAGAGAGCAGCCAGAAAAATGGAGCGCAACTGGAAGAAAACAAAACTAGAGGTATTTCGCATTTCATGGAAAGAGAGTTCGATTGCATACAGAGAGGCCTTAAAGCTGCTAGATCTGCTTATTTTTCAACCCTATTAGAAGAAAATAAAAGGTATTTAGGTATTTATTTGAAACAGTGGCTAAACTAACGAAAAAGAAAGCTTCAAGCCAAGAAATTTCCAAGCAACACAGCAGTAATGACTTTATGAACTTCTTCACTTATAAGATTGATAATATCAGGGGCAAAATTATAACTATGCAACCGTCTACTACAGTATCGCATCAGGCAGTGCATTGTAGTCTCCCAAAGGAAAAATTTGAATTTCTGAACTCATTAAATCATCTAAACCGACAACATGTATGTTAGACCCTATACCGACTAAGCTACTGAAAGAGATGCTTCCAGAGGTAATAGATCCTCTTCTTACTATCATTAATTCATCTTTGTCATTAGGATACGTACCAAAAACCTTTAAGCTGGCTATGATTAAACCGCTTGTTAAAAAAATAACGCAACTTGATCCTAAAAAATTAGTCAATTACAGGCCGATCTTGAATTTACCCTTTCTGTCAAAGATACTAGAAAAGGCAGTATCTTCACAACTATGTTCCTTTTTAGAAAGAAATGATATCTGCGTGGATTTTTAGTCAGGATTTAGACTGTACCATAGTGCTGAGACTGCTCTCATTAGAGTTACAAATGATTTGCTCTTATCATCCGATCGTGGTTGTATCTCTCTATTGGTGTTACTCAATCTTAGTGCTGCATTTGACACTATTGACCACAACATTCTTTTAAATAGACTTGAAATTTATGTTGGCATTAGTGGAATTGCACTAGCATGGTTTAAATCATACTAATCTGACCGTTATCAGTTTGTATCAGTAAATGAAGAGATGTCTCATCGATCACAAGTTCAGTATGGCGTACCACAAGGCTCAGTACTAGGACCACTGCTGTTCACTCTGTACATGCTACCATTAGGAGATATCATTAGGAAGCATGGAATTAGCTTTCACTGTTATGCCGACGATACTCAGCTCTATATTTCTTCACAACCTAACTAAAACTACCAATTCACAAAATTAATGGAATGCATAGCTGATATAAAAAAATTGGATGACTAGTAATTTCCTACTACTAAATTCTGAAAAAACAGAGATTCTAATTATTGGACAAAAAAACTTCCTCACGTAATAACCTAGAATACTGTCTAACACTTGATGGCTGCTCTGTTAAGTCTTTGTCGTCGGTTAGGAACCTGGGTGTGCTCTTTAATATCAATCTTTCATTTGAAAGTCAAGTGTCTAGTATCTGTAAAACCGCATTTTTCCATCTTAAAAATATATCTAAACTACACCATATGCTCTCATTGACAAATACGGAGCAATTAGTTCATGCGTTCATGACCTCAAGGCTAGATTATTGTAATGCTCTACTGGGTGGTAGCCCTGCACGCTTGATAAACAAACTACAGCTGGTCCAAAACGCAGCAGCTCGAGTTTTTACCAGAACCAGGAAGTATGACCATATTAGCCCTGTTCTATCAACACTGCATTGGCTCCCTTTTAAACATCGTATAAATTTTAAAATATTGCTGATTACTTACAAAGCACTAAATGGTTTAGCTCTGCAGCACTTGAGCGAGCTCTTAACGCATTATAGTCCTTCACGTCTATTGCGATCTCTAAATCCCGGCCAGTTGATAATACCTAGAATATCAAAATCGACTGCTGGCGGTAGATCCTTCTCCTATTTAGCACCAAAACTTTGGAACAGTCTTCCTACCATTGTCTGGGAAGCAGACACACTCTGTCAGTTCAAAGCTAGACTAAAAACACATCTCTTTGACCTAGCATACACATAACACATTATAGACTTCTATAATTCAATGTTAGGCTGCAAAGATCAGGTCAGCCGGAACCGGGAACACTTCCCATAAATCCTGATGTACTCGTTACATCATAAGAAGAATTGCATCTACGCTAATTTTAGTGTTTTTGTTTATCCCGAGGTTTTCCCGCAGCCTGCCGGATCCAGGCTGTATCCAGATCTGATGAAGGACCTGCGCCTGGACCCGATGTCATAGCGGGGTGCTAAAGTGCCAACTAGTTTCTCCTCAGTTTCCTGTTAAAACGGTGTCGTGTTAGCGGCCCCTAAGTTAATAACTAATGATCGTTGCGACAGAAGTGAATCAATCAGCTTTAGCTGGAAAATAACTTTATTCAAGAACTGCTATAAAGCCAAAACAATCTCTGTTACTTTAAACTATCCTTGTATTTCTGTAAAGCCGCTTTGGAACAATCTACATTGTTAAAAGCACTATATAAATGAAGATGACTTGACTTGACTTGACTTACTCTGTAGATAATCTCAGGGCGTAGATCTTTACATGCATCCTTAAAAGTAGAAAAAGAGAGAGAACTGAGTGGTTCATTTACTTCCTGAGTTTTCTTCAGTCGACACAATTATATTTAAGCTATTACCAATGAATTAATATCATATTGAATCTTTATAAAGGTTACATATACAGTACGTATTTCCCAATATGTATAATGAAGCATGTCTCACCTGTATGAGTAACTGTGGTCCAGTTCCATGTGTCCAATCACAACGCTGAGAGGAAGAGGACCACTGACACCCAGATGAGACACACTGCACACACCTGCATTCATGATTCATGATATGATTTATTAATATAACCTATAAAGCTCTGTGTTATCATTTCTGAACTATGCAATTCTTCACACTGAATTTCATTTTCTCACTGTGTATAAGAAGCATTTGTGTTTTCTGTGATACTGGAGCAGTTCCTCAGTGTCAGTGTCTCTGTGATCTTCTGATCCTTAATGGTAACAGTAGCAGAGACTTCTGAAACTGAATAGATTATCAAAAATGTTTATGGTTATCAGTAACACTTTACAATACGGGTGCACTAATAAGCATTAATTCATGATTAACTAATGCACAGATAATGATGTGTTAATGTATGACTCATGAAGAACTAAACCATTAATTAATGATTACTGCATCATTAACTAATAAAGATTCTAAATGATTAATACATTAAGTAATATATGAATTGTTATTAATTAAATGTGTCATAATGTATTAATTCCTTAATAAATTATTTTATTAACTAAAAGTGTAAATTAATGCGTTAATTACCACAGTTGGTCAAAGCATTGTACTTCAACTTCCAGTTGTCTGCTTTTATTAATCATTAACTAATGATTTGCAAATGTAGCATTATGTTATGACTTTACTTGTTGAGGCACATGACTATTAACTAATTGTTAAGTAATATCCCAGTTTGGTTTTGACATCCACACTAATCCATGGATTTCAATTTCCAACCATGTACAACCAAGATTTCACTGAGTCTGATGAACCTTGTTGTTCATGGCACAGGACTATTTGCCATGGTTTACTATTTGTCAGGTTAAGCTTGAGGTCGTGGAACACTGAAAACATGCAGTCGAGCACTGCTATTCCTGGACAAAGACAATAGAACGTCCATTATAGTCAGTGATACTACACTGGATGCGGTGCGACACTACACGACAAAACCCCAACAGTAAACCGATGCCACACTCTATTTCTGACATACTCAGAGCTCTTGTGCTAATTCTGTTACCAAAAAATCATATTCTGACTACAAAAATGTACTGTATAATACGCACATACAACTTCATTAGTAGAAAACTAACCTCCAGTATAAAGTATGTGATCAGGAAAACTACAGGAGCAGTTTGGGAAAACTGCAGTCAGATCAGACCCGTCACACAGATTCACACTTCCTGTGGTGAAGGAACATGAGAAGGCGGGATTTCCTGTGCTCTCCAGACTCAAGACAAGATGTAGAGTAACCTGTGTAGGAGAGGGCAATGTTTGATCTTATAAACTATTTCTTAAATATATTCCCTAAACTATGATAAATATTTTAAGATTATGACCCTCTACCTTTCTAGAAGAGTTCTCTGTCATCTGAAAAGAAAGCAGCTGTGTCTTAAGAGAGTTTTTTGGGATGGACACCCATGAAGTATTTGAGCATTCATCTTGAGTAGAACATCTAGATAAAAACATCATCAATTTATCACATGCAGATCTGTTTGCACACTGCTCACCATGTCCATATAGATGATAAGAATTTAAAAGACTGTTCAACAGTGAACCATTAGACATATTACTGTTAGGTGATGTTGTAGCCTATGCAGATTGCATGTGTGATGTGTGAAAAGTCCCATGTGATAAAGGCAGGCTGACCTCTGTGTGTTCACACACCAGCCGCAGAGAGGATCCAGAGCAGCTCTGCAGTCTTTCAGAGAGCTGTATTTAGCACACTGAACCACAGACACTTTTCTGAGCTACATCAAAAACATGAGCAGAAAGAGACAAGTATGATGATTCAATGTACTGTAACACACAAGTAAAGTAATTGCAATTTCTAAATTTCTAAATCTCACCTCTTTCCTCACAGCGATGTAGATATATTTGAAATCTGCTGGATCAAAGTGCATTCTGGGAAGCACTGCTCGTTCATCATCAGATTTGTACAGCACTATTGGACAGCCTGGTGTGAATTTCTCATCCAAAACCAGCTAGAACAACAAATAGAAATACAAATCATAAATTGTGATTGTATTAGTTCAAATGCAGAGGTAAACAACAGATTAAATGGAGGGCAGGAATTTAGAAATGAAAACTTATTGAGAGGTGAAGGAGACCTTTATCAGTTGTCCATCACTGGTTCCTATGAACAACACAATCCAGGATCCACTTCTAACTGCTGCCACTGATGACATTGAGCTGTACTTGAACACCACAGAGAGCGGCTGAAGGTTACTACCACTCTGCAACACAAAGAACAAAAATATTATGACTTTGGTGAACAGTGAAATTAAGTTTTCTCATGCAACATATTATATATTCTATTACAATTATTATATATAGGGTAACTCAAATCGGTACAACTACTACATTTGTAAAAAAAAAAAACCAACAATAATAAAAAAAACAAAAAAAAAAAACATGTAGGCTATATTGAGCACATAAATGCTGATTTTCCAACCTCCGAATCACATTTTTCACCAGTAGCGCAGAAACCCTTCACTTTGCCTTGAACTGTACTGATGTCGTACAGAGCCAGCGCGGTGTTCTCCGGATCCTGCTGATTCTTTGCACTGAACACTCCTGCCCAAATAACAGCGTTCCCTGAGGGAATAACGGTGGAGGAGACGAGCACTGGACGAGCTTTATCATTGCAGCACTCTATCGTTGCAGCCTGTAGGGATTTAAAGATGTCTTTCTTTTTTCTTTTATTGCTGTCCATCCGCAGGACGTGCACTTTCCTCTCCGAGTCAGTCTTTGCATTGAGAAATAAGTAGGACTCTGAGGGAGAAACTCTCTGGAATCCGTCAACAAACTCCACATCTCTAGCGGTGCTCTGGATGGAGGGGTGTATTCCTTCTTCTATGTAGTTGAAAATACCCATATACTGAGACTTTAAAGTGTTCCACAATTTAACAACAGGATACTGGGAATCTTGAGTGCTTTTGTCATTTTTCCCAACCAAAATGTACCTACCGGTACTTGGACCTGCTATGAACGCAACAGATTTCTCATTCTGGCTCGGTCCTACCGAGATACCACTTTCATAGTAAATACTCTTTGTAATGTCATTTATATCAAGAACTTCACAATATCCATCTCTAAAGGTCCCACAGGTTATCAGGGTGTCGTTGTCATCAAAAGGCACTAGAATGTTGACTCTATTTTGATGAGTGGCATTAGTGATGTCCTTCCTCTTCTCCTCAGAAAGATCGAGTCTCATCTGATGTAGTCGATGGTCAGTAAGAATGAACAACTTACTTTTACCAACTACAAAGTCCTTGATGTCTCCATCAAAGTTCACCACATCACCGCAAATGCAATGTTTCAAAAGTGGGAGCACAAGTATTCCAAGTAAGTATCCTCTCATCTTGCATATCTGAGAGATCAGCTGAAGTTTCGAGATCTTGTCACAGAGATCAACTGCGCTCAGATGCGTCGACGGCTGAAGTGGATAGAAGTGAAAGCAGCGGCTCTGAAGATGCCTGATGACTTCCTGACTTTGTAAGTTATACCATATCATGATGAGACACTTTTCATAATCCTACATAAAATAAGAGTAAAAGGAACTCTCTCTTGAAAAACATTTTGTTGACAGCGGACTTTATATTTATTATCTTTATCTTTAAGTTCTATAATCCTGGTTACTGTGCTGCACCTTTGTGGTGTAAAAACAGCTTCATATTTAGAATAAAATATGATGAAGCAGGGAAAAATATATTTCTTGATTATGTTTTATCATTTGCTTATATTTTATCATTTAATCATTTAGATCCTAAAAATCATTTATTTTAAGAAAACATTAATATCATGTTGTTGTGTTTCTTAATAGTATTATCATTTGATGTGTTTATCATTAGTATCATTTGAAATGTATGTTAAATGCTTTTCTTTTATTCATATTTATGCCTCAAATGTAGCTGATTGACTTTGGGTGAACCTTTGTAAGCTATAGCTGTTTAAATGAGGTCAAGAGTCTATAAGTTTGCAAGACAGACCACGAATGCTTGAATGTCTCAGAATAAAGTGATAAACGAATGGTATCTTAGCTGAACATCTTGCAGAAGAGACATGTGCAGTAGTTCTTTATTGTGAATTAAGATTAACAACTTTCTGACACATGGGGCACGAGTGTGTCCGCCTCAATGTGTGAAACCACAAAATAAAGATATGTCTTTGTCTTTCGGGTTTGCTCGAATGAGATCGGAAAGAGGAAGTTAGCCCTGTGCTGATAAGCATCTGCAGAAGTATATATTTTCTGTTCCGGTCAGTCGACTCAGACCTTGCTCCTTCACAACCTTTTCAAAGAGAGATCTCTCAACCAAATTTAATTATCTTTAGGCTAAGATATTATACTCAGAGTGTTTTAATTATATTTTACTTGGAAATATTAGAAGTGATTTTAACTGTTCTGATTCTTGATGAATTATCAAATTAATTATTTGTTTGTCTGCTGTTCAGAAATAAAAATTGGCCTTAATCATCTGACTGGATCTCCTCCCTGCATCAGAATATCATTTATTGCCACTTAGATCTAAGTGGTATGAGTGATTAATAATCAGTCGCCTAACCTGGCGAAACAATATTTATTAAATTTTATTGAAATGAGGATTTTAACTGTGACAAGAACAGGATGTAACTAGCCTACATTTCTGACAAAATATTTCCATATATATTTATATATGTCTGACTACCATGTAAGCATTTTTATATATAACTAACAGTTGTAATAAATCAGTAGGCATACATGTAGTTTTTTCAGTTTTTTCTTAGTCTTTAGCCTACAGTTAAATTACACCTGTAGATGGAGACAAGTGACTATCTGTTTGTAAATTATGAAGCGCTAACGTCTACAGCAATTATCTACGTATTAACAAATAATATTTGTAGTGTCTATGTATAAGTAAATTATGACACTAGTTCACTAAAGATTATAATAAAATGTGTTAAAAATTCAGTTCAAATTGAACAAGTATGACAATAGATAGAATATAGATGTTTCACCAAAATTCATCAAATCTCACAGTTTGATCTAAGTGGTAATACATTATATTCTGTTCTATTCTAAATATTAAGCTGTTTTGCACCACAAGGGTGCAGCAGTAACCAAATGATTTCAAAATGAAAAACTTTGAAAATTAAAATATTAAATGTAAAGTTTCCTGTCAATAAAATGAATTCAAGAGAGAATGCATACTTGTTCCTGTCCCGTATATTGTGTAGGATCCTGAAAAAGTATTTAATCAGGAAATGTTGTAACTTGCGAAACATCCAAATGTCGCAATCAGGGCTACAGATTTGTTGGCGTGTTGCGCGGAAGTCATCAGGCATCTTCAGAGCCGCTGCTTTCACTTCTATCCACTTCAGCCGTGGACGCATCTGAGCGCAGTTGATCTCTGTGACAAGATCTCGAAACTTCAGCTGATCTCTCAGATATGCAAGATGAGAGGATACTTACTTGGAATACTTGTGCTCCCACTTTTGAAACATTGCATTTGCGGTGATGTGGTGAACTTTGATGGAGACATCAAGGACTTTGTAGTTGGTAAAAGTAAGTTGTTCGTTCTTACTGACCATCGACTACATCAGATGAGACTCGATCTTTCTGAGGAGAAGAGGAAGGACATCACTAATGCCACTCATCAAAATAGAGTCAACATTCTAGTGCCTTTTGACGACAACAACACCCTGATAACCTGTGGGAACTTTATAGATGGATACTGCGAAGTTCTTGATCTGAATGACATTACAAAGAGTATTTACTTTGAAAGTATATCTGTAGGACCGAGAGAGAATGAGACATCTGTTGCGTTCATAGCAGGTCCAAGTACCAGTAAGTATCTTTTGGTTGGGAAAAAGGACGAACAAACAAAACATCAAGATCCGTATCCTGTTGTTAAACTGTGGAACACTTTACAGTCTCAAACTGGTGGGATTTTCAACAACATAGAGGACGGATTAACCCCCTTCATACAGAGCACCGCTAGAGATGTGGAGTTTGTTGACGGATTCCAGAGAGTTTCTCCCTCAGAGTCCTACTTATTTCTCAACGCAAAGACTGACTCGGAGAGGAAAGTGCACGTCCTGCGGATGGACAGCAATAAAAGAAAAAAGTCAGAGATCTTTAAATCCCTACAGGCTGCAACGATAGAGTGCTGCAATGATAAAGCTCGTCCAGTGCTCGTCTCCTCCACCGTTATTCCCTCAGGGAACGCTGTTATTTGGGCAGGAGTGTTCAGTGCGCAGAATCAGCAGGATCCGGAGAACACCGCGCTGGCTCTGTACGACATCAGTACAGTTCGAGGCAAAGTGAAGGGTTTCTGCGCTACTGGTGAAAAATGTGATTCTGAGGTTGGAAAATCAGCATTATGTAGAATGTAAAAACTTAATTTCACTATTCACCAAAGTCATAATATTTTTGTTCTTTGTGTTGCAGAGTGGTAGTAACCTTCAGCCGCTCTCTGTGGTGTTCAAGTACAGCTCAATGTCATCAGTGGCAGCAGTTAGAAGTGGATCCTGGATTGTGTTGTTCATAGGAACCAGTGATGGACAACTGATAAAGGTCTCCTTCACCTCTCAATAAGTTTTCATTTTTAAATTCCTGCCCTCCATTTAATCTGTTGTTTACCTTTGCATTTGAACTAATACAATCACAATTTATGATTTGTATTTCTGTTTGTTGTTAGCTGGTTTTGGATGAGAAATTCACACCAGGCTGTCCAATAGTGCTGTACAAATCTGATGATGAACGAGCAGTGCTTCCCAGAATGCACTTTGATCCAGTAGATTTAAAATATATCTACATCGCTCTGAGGAAAGAGGTGAGGTTTAGAAATGTGCAATTAACAATCAACTGTATTACACTGAATCATCAAACTTGTCTCTTTCTGCTCATGTTTTTGATGTAGCTCAGAAGAGTGTCTGTGGTTCAGTGTGCTAAATACAGATCTCTGAAAGACTGCAGAGCTGCTCTGGATCCTCTCTGCGGCTGGTGTGTGAACACACAGAGGTCAGCCTGCCTTTATCACATGGGATTTCACATCACACATGCAATCTGCTTATCATCACTTAAAATGGTTTCTTAGAACAGTCTTTTAAATTCTGATCATCTATATGGACATGGTGAGCAGTGTGCAAACAGATCTGTACGAGATAAATTGATGATGTTTTTATCTAGATGTTCTACTCAAGATGAATGCTCAAATACTTTATGGGTGTCCATCCCAAAAAACTCTCTTAAGACACAGCTGCTTTCATTTCAGATGACAGAGAACTCTTCTAGAAAGGTAGAGGGTCATAATCTGGAAATATTGATCATAATTTATGGAATATATTCAATAAATAATTTATATGACTACCAAACATTGCCCTCTCCTACACAGGTTACTCTACATCTTGTCTTGAGTCTGGAGAGCACAGGAAATCCCGCCTTCTCATGTTCCTTCACCACAGGAAGTGTGAATCTGTGTGACGGGTCTGATCTGACTGCAGTTTTCCCAAACTGCTCCTGTAGTTTTCTTGACCACATACTTTATACTGGAGGTTAGTTTTTTTTTATTAATGAAGTATGTGCGCTACAGTACATTTTTGTAGTCAGAATATGATTTTTTTAATAACCATAAACATTTTTGATAATCTATTCAGTTTCAGAAGTCTCTGCTACTGTTACCATTAAGGATCAGAAGATCACAGAGACACTGACACTGAGGAACTGCTCCAGTATCACAGAAAACACAAATGCTTCTTATACACAGTGAGAAAATGAAATTCAGTGTGAAGAATTGCATAATGCAGTAATGATAACATGATAACAGAGCTTTATATATTATATTAATACATCATATGTGCATGAATGCAGGTGTGCGCAGTGTGTCTCATCTGGGTGTCAGTGGTCCTCTTCCTCTCAGCGTTGTGATTGGACACATGGAACTGGACTCATACAGGTGAGACATACTGTATTCTACAATTCAGTGCTTCATTATACGTATTGGGAAATACGTAACCTTTATAAAGATTCAAGATTATTCAAATATCATTGTGTGGACTGAAGAAAACTCAGGAAGTAAATGAACCGCTCAGTTCTCTCTCTTTTTCTACTTTTTAGGATGCATGTAAAGATCTACTCTCTGAGATTACAGTAAGTGTCATTATGGAAATCATTATGAACCCAACTTCACAGAATAGGGATGTTGTTTTTTCAGTTTGTTCCTATTTCAAATAGATGTGACTTTACAAGAGTCTGAAGATTTTGTTTGATTTTTGTGGAACTATTTGCTTTTAAAATTCTTTTAAAACAAAAGTTGATTTCTTCTATATAATATAAGCAATAAATGATTTATCACAATCATTATGCTTTTAAATAAAATAAAAATATGATTTATCCTTATTTACAATTATAATTAATTACTGCACATTATTATTATCATTTATAAAATGTATGTTATAAAATTTACATTTATTTCTGTTGTTTATTAAATAATGCTTTAGGTCACACATTAAGTGGATATGGAATAAAAAAAAAAAAAATCCTACCTGTACGGCCTTTCTTTACTGAGTGCAACATTTTGTGTCCTGCAGAAGCCAGAGATTCTCTCTCTGGAGCCCAACAAAGTTTCTTTCCATGGCAGAAACAACGTTTCACTAAGAGGAAGGAACCTGGAATCTGTCATTAAAATCCATATTCAAGGGGATCTGGAGTGTATTCCTAAAGAGTGAGACTCTCTTTGTTTGTGTTTAGTCGTATTTTTGAATGTGTGTAGATTGAGATAAATTATATTGTATATCTGTGCATGAACGTTCCCCTCAGATCTCCAGTGTTTGATCGCTCCAACAATACTCTAAGGTTCCACATTCCTCCCAGTGGAACTAAAGGAACAGTGAAAGTGTGTGTTGTTACTTCTGACAACCGTTGTCATGGTAACAGTACCATCACTTACAGTTCCCAGCCCAGCTGCACAGGAATACAGTCCACAGTCTCCTGGAGGAGGTAAGAGCTTTCAGACCACTGGTAGAACAGCTTCCATATCCCATCAGTGCCTTGAGATGAAAACTGCTCATTTTAAATGTCATGCTCATGATAATCTAATGGCATTTTAATCAAGAAATATGCAAGAATGCTGTTTATATGGAAAATGAAGGTTTGCAAAGAATAATCTGCTGAGATACTGTGGAAAAACACATATATGTGAGATTGAAAGAAATGAAATCAGAAATTAGAGTCATTAAGTAATTTCCTCTATGTTTCATAATTCTGAGATCTGCAGTTTACTGACTCACATGTGACCTTAGACTAGTATTGTTTAAGATTTTCAGAAAGAGCAAGACCTGCTTGCTGACAGCAAGACCATTCTTACAGTTTTTTTCAATCGCTAACAAGCGCTTACCCATACTTCAGATACTTTTTCTAAACTCTTAACACAGACTCACACCTACAAAACACAATTGGCCAAATGGTTAATTGTCTTCTCAAAAACACATTTTGTTAAATATACACTAACTCTTCATTTCAAAACAGAAAACATGTTTCTCTGTGCACACACTAACTTTACCAAAACACTGGAAATCTGACTCAAAATGAAATTATTCTGTCAAAGAATAACACTTGTTTTCACTTCACAAGGTACATGCAGTCAATCAAAGTACACCAGGTTTCAAAATACTGGCTATTGTTGACATTACTAAAACTGCATAGACTTTTATGTTTCAGTTTTACAGGTATCTGCATGCAAAACATGCAATCCACCGTTTTACACAAAATTTCTTGGTTGGGAACTGTATGTCCACATGTACAGTACTTTCACATTCATAAACATTCCAGTAAAAAGCAAATCAGTTTTTATTCCTTTACTGTTTACTACAGGAGGTACAGTAGAAAAATATCCATGAAACACACAAGAGCATTCTGAACAAAAAAACAACAGCAAAAACATTACATTTTGTCCAGGTCGACGCCTTTTGGCCAGATTGAATCCTGCCTCATCTATGTATATGAATTCATGAGGGGCCTGGTTGGCCTCCAATTCCATAACTCTCAAAACAAAGTTTATGTAAATCATATCATCACTGTATACTATACTGTACTGTAACATATTACTGTGTAGGTTACCTACTTGCAAAGTGCAAAGCTTATAGAACTGGACATTGAATTGAATATACAGTACACTATATCTGGACATATTGCCGTTGTAGCTCCTTGACTCTCTCACTGATATATTGTTTTTGAACTGATATCATTGCAGAAGCAGAGGTTTTTTTTAAAAAAAACTTTCATATTGTAAAATATTAGTACAATTTGAAATAACTGATTTCTTTTTAAAAATATGTATGTCATGTGTAAAATGTAATTTACAGTATTCCTGTGATGAAAAGCTGGATTTTCAGCATCATTACAGGAAGATGCATATGGACTCGAAAAGCTTGTTTCTTCATGACATTGTTCAAAAGCAACACATTTTGCTAGCAATCAAAATCACATTTTGCTAAAATCATGAAATTTACAAAAATGGTAAAAGTTTCATGTAAATGGTAAATAAATAAATGCAGTCCATACTGTATCTAAGGTTTGGAATATTGTTTTTGCTATTGTGGGATGTTGTGTGTTAACATTTGTAAATACTACAAAAACAATCCATCATTTTGTTGGGAGGTATAGCTTGTCTGTTAAGAAAATTTAAGCATTATGGAAATGTGTTCACTGACTGCATATTGTGTGAAAAATACAAGAAATATGTGAATGGTATGGCCACAAAAGACTGATGCTGTGCTAATTGTGTTTAGAGTTTTGAAAATGTGAACACTGGCTGGACAAACGCTTGTTAGCGACTGAAAAAAACTGTAATATTCTGTATTACTGGCTGAAATGGTTAAAGGGGTGGTATAATGCCCTTTTCACAAGATGTAAAGTAAGTCTTTGATGTCCACAGAGTGTGTATGTGAAGTTTTAGCTCAAAATACCCCAAATATTTTTTTATATAGCTTGTTAAAATTGTCACTTTTTGAGGGTTAGCAAAAACGCACCCTTTTTGTGTCTGTCCCTTTAAATGCAAATGAGCTACTGCTTCCGTCACAGAGAGCGGAGCTACAACAGCATGTCCTGTTACCTCACACAGACATGCACTGAAAATTTCACAACTTTTAGCCTTTTATGTTCAAACCGGAGTCAGACAATGATGGAGAGACTCAAGCAGAAGTGACAACGAAAGGTTCTTTTCTGAATGGTTAGTTGAAGAATTCATGCAGCTGATGTGGAGCTAACTATCTTCTAGTCATTGATTAACATATTCGCGTTCCCGGGGGCAGGGTTTATGTAAATTTTAGGGTTAGTGATGTCACTAATCCAGGAGGAATGTCGTGTAGTCCCTACTAGCCTTTTGTTGTAGTCCTTAAAAAGCGATTTCTTTAAAAGCAAATATCTTCCTTTGCTTTGAACTTTGAGCATTGGAACTATGCAAATGTTGTTTACGCTCAAACAGGAACATTACACAGTAACTTTAATATCTCTATTATAAATATTTTAATATATATTTTAATATCTCTTCATTCAGTGGTGGAAGGAAGATTGATCTTCAGGGGAGCAATATGGAATCTGTGGAATCTGTTATTGTCCGTCACTCTAATAAAGAGCTTCAAACTCAATACAACAAAAGCTCAGGGGTAAGACATGTGTTTATTACTCCTGCAATTACTCACAGCACTTTATCTGAAACACAGAGGTCAGCTATTAATAACTTCAGTGAGTCTTCAAACAGCCCAGATTCACACATGTACTGCATGAGGTCTTATTTAGAAAGAAATGTCATTTATCTGCTCATATAATTGTTAAAAGCACTTCAGTGACTCTAAATATGTAATTGATTATTTTAAAGGGGTTACTTTTATTTTAAGGCTGTGAATTATCCCTCACTCACAAACGTGTGTGTGTGTGTGTGTGTATAAAGTCTTGAACTATATATATATATATATATATATATATATATATATATATATATATATATATATATATATATATTACTAAATCTTTTTGAATTTTAAAATTGCTTGTCAGTTACCACTCATAACATGAAAATAATTAGCAGTTTGTCTGTGTCAGCTCATGCAATTTTATTGTGTTTTATTGCTTCATGGAGCTTCACGTGTCACATGTATTGGAGTCATATCTTCATTGTCTCTCTTTTCTCAGGATGTGTGGTTTCATTCCCCTAAATACGATGGCAGTGGACTTTTAAGCTTGTCAATGAAAGTTGGAAACTCCACTGTGGACTGTAAGAGTTTGTCCTATGAGTCTGATCCAGAATTCACTGGATTCACCACCTTACAGGTGAACAGCGACCTACAGGTCAACATTAAGGTGAGTTTAGCATTACAGTGAGTTTAAGATCAATGTACAGTCTGCGTGTTTTGGCACACATGCCTATTTTTTCCAGGCCCTGTTCTTAAAAACAGGAAACCCAACCCAATCTCAGAAAATATATTATTATGAGCAGTCAGTGTTTTTGCACATCAGCATGTGAATCTCACAACCTCCACACTCTTCTACATCTCTTTCTCAGAAAAACACAGATTCATTGAACTTGAGTATGAGTGATGTGAATGTGACGGGTCTACATGGAGATCAGCAGTATCAGTGTGTTTTGGAGAAGATTGAGTCCAATGCCATCATCTGTAAGATTAAAGGAGAATCAAGAGCAGTGGACTCACTCATTGTGAGTCTAAATAATAAATATTAAATAAACATGTCTTTATGCAACATTTCTTGTTAATTAATTATTGACCCTTGCCTATTTAAAAGACATAAATCTCCTTTATTTTACTATAATTTTCAGATAAATGTTGGGTATTTGACTAAAACCCTTGAGTCTCATAGTCCTTTGATGATCTTATACATCCTTGTCGCAGTGATTCTGCTCTTAGTTCTAGCTGCTGTTGGTAAGTGATTTCAGATTTACCTCACATATTTAAACATTAGTCCTGCAGGGATTAATATGTGGTTTCGCACATCTGTCTAGTTGGAGTCATTGCTCACCGTAAGAGCCAGAGAAAAATGAATGAGAAAATGAACAAACAACTGGAAATGCTGGAAAGCAACATCAGAAGGGATATACGACAAGGTCGGTCATTTTTGAAATGCTGGTCTTTGTTGTGTGGTGTTTGTAAAGGCAAGTGTCATTGTTTCTATTGCTCATACTGAAGGTTAGCGATTTGAACAAACAACTAAATCCTAAATACTGTATTAAACTTAGGTGAATAACTTGTCCTACAGCTTTGTGCTACGGACACAAATTATATGAATTGGTTAAAACATAAAATTTGTGAATAAATCACCATTTCCATACCTTGTGATATCTGTAATAAAATGGAAGGATCATCTCTGCTCGTACTTCTCGGAAAAGTTGGTTTTGTTGGTTTTTCGATCAAGAATCTTTTTCAAAAAGGATGTTTAAGAATGTTCGGACCTCCATCCGAACATACCTCTCGCTCTCCTCCATTTTTCTGATCACATGATCTGTTGAGGTAAAGGCACAAGACATTTTTTGTTGCGCATCAAGAAATGTATTCGATAAATGTGTCTCCTTCATAGTTTATGTGTTTTCTTATCAGATAAAAAATTATCTACTTTAATTGAGCATCTACGTTTTTTATTTACACATATTTAGACTATGTGCTTCTTGGTGTTTCCATCCTGCGATTTTTTTTTTTTATGCAACATCCCAAAATTTGCATAAGAATAGGTGGATATACAGACTTTGAGTGTTTTTTTTTTTTTTTTTAGCTGATGAGTAGCAACCTCATAGCAACACCTGGGCAACTTTGCAGACAATTTTTGCAGGCAAACGTACTGGTTACTTTCGTAACCTCGGTTCCCTTAGAGATAAGGGAACGAGTACTGCGTTGCAAACGCTATGGGAAAACTCCTTTTCTCGAGAATATTGAAGCCTTTATTTTAAAACGCATTTGCTACAGCACAGGCGAGAGCATCAGACCCACGTGAGTGAGCTGATAGGCTGTGCTGTGGGCAACTGCACGAACCAATGGCGGATAGACAGAAGCGCGCGAGCCAATCAGGGCGCTTGGCGCTCTGTCACTGTCAAGCGCGCGAAACTACACGTGACCATAACATATAAATACAGATAGAATCCGCCATTTGACAGGTATAATCGACTGAAGCGACAAACCTGCCATAAGAAAAATAGCACGGCAAGGCAACGCAGTACTCGTTCCCTTATCTCTAAGGGAACCGAGGTTACGAAAGTAACCAGTACGTTCCCTTACGAGAACGTTCTCTCGTACTGCGTTGCAAACGCTATGGGAACGTTTCCATTTAAAACGCCGTGCTATTAATCTTTTGGCCGCTCTGACTCACCAGAGTTCCGGGAAGTACAGAATAGCCAGGATAAAAAGAGACTGAACATCGGGCCCATCAATTATCCGTAATAAAGACTGGCCAGAGCCAGTCATTTAACCCACAAGGTGATAGCCGTGTGTTTAATATCAAACTAGTCTGGGTCAGCAGAGCCAGAGTCTAGACTGAAAAGACTGTAACTGCAAAGCAGGGACATTAAAGTTATAATTCATCGGATCTGGCCAGAGCCAGTCACTTAGCCCACAAAGTGAAAACCGTGTGTTCAATATCAACTAGACTGGGTCACAGAGCCAGTGTCTAGACAGAAGAACTGTAGCTACAAGCAAGGGCATTAAAGCTATAATTCAACAATGTGGACGGAGCGGATATCCGGCCGCCGCACATATGCTATAGATGGGAATACCCAAGTGACCATGGTTCAAAACTAGTCTGGATCCACAGAGCCAGAGTCTAGACAGAAAGAACGCATGTCTGCAGAGCAGGGACATCCAGCTTATAGAATCTCACAAATGTGGACGGAGCGGACCAGCCGGCCGCCGCACAAATGTCTTCAATGGGAATACCACTTGACCAAGCCCACGAAGAGGCAACACCTCTCGTGGAATGAGCTCTAACACCTATGGGACAAGAGAGGCCCAGTGAGGTGTAAGCCAGGGCAATGGCGTCAACTATCCATCTGGACAGTGTGGTTTTAGTGACCGGGAGGCCCTTGGATCGGCCCCCGAAACACACAAAGAGCTGTTCAGACTGTCTGAAAGAGGCCGAACGCTCCAGATAAATTCTCAAAGCTCTGACTGGGCAAAGCATGAGAGAATCGCTATCCTCCTCGGAGGAGGGGAGAGCTGACAGAGAAATAACCTGGGCTCTGAACGGAGTTGAGAGCACCTTAGGAACATATCCATGTCTTGGCCTAAGAATGACCTTGGAGTCATTAGGACCAAACTCCAGACAGGAAGCGCTGGTAGACAGCGCCTGTAAATCCCCTATTCTCTTTACTGACGCCAGTGCTAGAAGCAGGGCGGTTTTCAGAGAGAGAGACTTAGGATCAGCTGACTGAAGTGGTTCAAAGGGAGGTCCCTTAAGAGCCCGCAGGACCAAGGAGAGGTCCCAGGCTGGAACAGACGGTGGCCGAGGCGGGTTAAGCCTCCTGGCGCCCCTGAGGAAGCGAACTATAAGGTCGCTTTTTCCTAAGGAGGCCCCGGCTTCCAATACGTGAAAAGCAGCAATGGCTGCCACGTACACTTTGAGAGTGGAGGGGGAGCGACCCGCGTCCAACATCTCCTGTAGAAAAGACAGTACTCTTGGTACTTCACAAGTGTATGGGTCGAGGTCTCGAGCTAAACACCAGCTGGAAAACACTGACCATTTACTGAGATAGAGGCGTCTGGTAGACGGAGCTCTAGCTTCCTTTATAGTATTCAGGACGCCCTCTGGGAGGTTCTGGGGTACCCGTTGAGTGGCCATACATGTAGGGCCCATAAGTCGGGACGGGGATGCCAGATTGTCCTGTTGGCCTGAGTCAGGAGGTCGCGCCTCACTGGGATTGGCCACGGGTCTGCTACAGACAGCTGCATCAACTCTGGGAACCAAACCTGGGTCCGCCAGAGAGGAGCTACTAATAGCACTGCGCTTTTCGTGTTCCTGATCCGTTCGATGACCTGAGGGAGCATCGAGACCGGGGGGAACGCATAGAGAGGAAGGTTGGGCCAGTCGTGGGCCAACGCATCCCTGCTCTTTGAGAAAAAGATTGGGCATTGACAGTTGTCTTCTGAGGCGAAAAGATCTACTTCTGCCTTCCCGAAGACCTCCCAGAGTAGGAGAACTGTCTGAGGGTGGAGAGACCATTCCTCTGGGGGAACTCTGCCCCGAGAGAGCATGTCTGCTCCTGTATTCAACGTGCCTGGCACGTGAGCTGCCCTGAGCGAGCGCAGATTGGTGTGAGCCCATAGCAAGAGCTGTGAGGCTATGGTAAACAGGTTGCGGGACCTGAGGCCGCCCTGGCGATTTATGTAAGAGACCACCGACATGTTGTCCGTCCGTACCAACACGTGGTGTCCCGCCAGGTATGGGAGGAATGTTTTTAGGGCTAGAAAAACTGCTCTCATTTCGAGGCAGTTTATGTGTAGGCGTTTCTCCGAGCTCGACCAGAGGCCGGAGGCAGGCCTGCCCTCGTACAGAGCTCCCCAACCGGAGTTGGAGGCGTCTGTTGAAATCATCCTCCTCTCTGAAACTACCCCCATGCTTACGCCCTGCTGGTACCAGCTGGCGTTTTTCCAAGGGGCCAGGGCTTGAACACAGCGCTGGTCCACCTTGATAATCAAGTGGCCTGAATGCCAGGCGTGGGGTGGCACCAGAGGAGCCAGCCACAGCTGAAGAGGACGCATACGCAGTAGGCCTAGTTGGAGTACTGATGATGCAGAGGCCATCAGGCCAAGGATCCTCTGAAACGTTCTGAGGGGTACAAGAGAGCCCTCTATGAACGATGCCGTGAGCTGCTGAATCGTTAGAGCACGGGCCGGTGTGGGCCATGCTCTCATAAGTACGGAGTCGAGAACTGTTCCCAGGAACGTGATACGTTGGCTGGGCAACAGAACACTCTTTGCAACATTGACCCTGAGCCCTAGACATTCTAGATGGCTGAGGAGCCAGGCTTTGTGAGTATGTGACTCCGCCTCTGACTGGGTCAGTATGAGCCAGTCGTCGAGGTAGTTTAGGATGCGCATTCCCCGCTGTCTCAGGGGGGAGAGAGCTGCATCCATGCACTTCGTGAATGTACGAGGCGCTAGTGCCAGTCCAAATGGAAGAACTGTGTACTGGTATGTCTGCCCCTCGAAGGCGAATCTCAAGAATGGCCTGTGGTGGGGGTTCACTTGAATGTGAAAGTAAGCGTCTTTCAGATCTACTGAGAAAAACCAGTCGCCTGGGCGAATCTGCGTCAGGATATGTCTGGTCGTGAGCATTCTGAACGGCCGTGACATGAGAGCCTTGTTCAGATGTCTGAGATCTAAAATGGGTCTCAGGCCGCCGTCTTTCTTTGGAACAAGAAAGTATCGGCTGTAAAAACCTGACTCGCTCAGAGAAGGGGGGATCTTCTCGATGGCCCCTTTCGCCAGCAGACTTAACACTTCGGTGCGGAGGACATGACTCAATGTGCCCCTTACCGTGGTTTGTATAACTGCGCGAAAACGCGGTGGTCTGCGGGCGAACTGAAGCGAGTAACCATGCTTTATGATGTTCATCACCCATACTGAAACTCCGGGGATAGCTTGCCAAGCTAGAGCCCGCAGAGCTAGAGGCATTATCATATCTGGAACACCCAGAGTGGGGGGCTCGGACTGACATGTATGCATGTGAGAAATTATGCTCGATTTGTGCTTTGTGTGGGTCGCTGTTAAAACAGCGTTTGTTTGCAGGGGTGCGTGACATGTGACGGGCCCATGAACTGCATTTAGAACTGCTGCAGCCGCCTGAACTGAAGAGGGAGCCGTGAGCAGTAGTCGAGCGATTTTTGGGGCTGGTCCGGCCGCAGCGGGACAGTGACCCCTCTTTGTGCCGGTTAGGACGGCTTCTTGGGCTCGTGATCGAGCGTCAGCTTCGGCCGCGGGCCCTGGCGCTTAGGGAACGGGAACCGTTTCGCTGGCTTCATGTGCTTACTGGTCTCAGCCGCTGGGCGGGGCTGGAGGACCTGGGACACCACTTTCTCAGGTCGCGGCGTGCTCTTGGGGCGCCGTTGGACTGAGCTGGAGCGCTTTGGTAGAAAGTGTCTCATGGCGCTGGAAGCCTTCTGAGCTTCAGTGAAGCGATCGGCGAAGCCGCTGACAGATGGGCCGAAGAGACCTGAGGCTGTGACGGGCGAGTCGAGGAAGGCAGATTTATCCGCGTCCCTGATCTCGGTTAAGTTTAGCCAGAGGTGGCGCTCCATTACCACTAGGCTGGCCATATTGCGGCCCAGGGCTTGAGCGGTGGTCTTCGTGGCCCTCAGTGCCAGATCCGTGGCACTCCTGAGGTCTTTAAATGTGTCTGGGTCCGGGCCTGACTCATCCATGGAACGGAGAAGTTTGGCCTGGAAGGCTTGAAGCGTCGCCATGGCGTGAAGTGCAGAGGCGGCTTGACCGGCGGCAGCGTATGCGCGGCTGGCAATGGCCGAAGTAGTTCTGCACGGCTTAGAAGGGTGCACCGTCTTAGACCTCCAACTACCTGCAGTGGGGGGGCATAAGTGTGCAGCGACCGCTTCCTCCAGTGGGGGGAGAGACACATATCCTTTCTCTTCAGCGCCGTCAACAGTGGAGAGCGTAGAAGAGGCAGATGAGCGCGTTCGCGCTGAAAAGGGCGCGCGCCAGCATTTTGTGAGCTCTTCGTGAACCTCAGGCATAAATGGAGCGGCGCGCTGACGAGGGGCCTGCTGGCGCCCCGGCAGGTACCATTCATCGAGGCGGCTTCTGGCGGGCTCAGCTGGAGAAAGCCAATCGAGTCCCAACTCGTCAACAGCGCGAGACATGACACGGAGAAGTTCGGCGTCAATGCTCGCTCGAGTATCAGAAAACTCTAGCTGAGAGGGGGGGGCGGGGTCCGCGGAGCCCGACCAATCCTCGCTCTCAGATGCCGCCATAGAAAGTGCGTCATCGACGTCATCCGGAGATGCGCCGAAAGAGACGAGTCCAGCCGCTTCAGACGAGGGGCGCTGCTCGCTCCGAGAGAACAGGACAGGCGAAGAAGGCGTGGGCGAGGCACGAGGAGAAAGGCCCGGCGTGCACTCGCTAAACTCACCGCGCTCAGGACGCCTCTGATCGCGCCGCTTCTTCCTACGGGGCTCGTGGGGCGCCGAAGACGGAAGGTGGGCGGAATCGGTCACCGTCGAAGACAGCCTTGAACGGAGAACGGAGACAGGCATCCCGTCGCAGAATTGGCAGCCGCCTTTCATGAGCGCTGCCTCGGCGTGCTCAGGGCCGAGGCAGGCCGCACACTGGGTGTGTCCGTTGGATGCATGCAGGGAGACCCCGCAGCTCTCACAGATGGAGAGAGGCATTATGCCGCGCTGTGAAAACAGCGGTTTGCTCTTTTAGATAAATATGCAATGAAAAGGATATAATTTTTCGTCGGATGCCACAGGGAAACGCTCAGCTGGCGAGATGCCGGGATGCGAAGCTGTTCCGCTGGACGGCTTTTCCACGACGAGGGCTTCTTACGACCGGAGAAAATCAGCGACGAGGTGAGTCGAGCTGAAGGAGATTAAATCTGTCAAATGGCGGATTCTATCTGTATTTATATGTTATGGTCACGTGTAGTTTCGCGCGCTTGACAGTGACAGAGCGCCAAGCGCCCTGATTGGCTCGCGCGCTTCTGTCTATCCGCCATTGGTTCGTGCAGTTGCCCACAGCACAGCCTATCAGCTCACTCACGTGGGTCTGATGCTCTCGCCTGTGCTGTAGCAAATGCGTTTTAAAATAAAGGCTTCAATATTCTCGAGAAAAGGAGTTTTCCCA
Source organism: Scardinius erythrophthalmus (assembly GCF_964197995.2). Lineage (NCBI taxonomy): Eukaryota > Metazoa > Chordata > Actinopteri > Cypriniformes > Leuciscidae > Scardinius > Scardinius erythrophthalmus. Next base: position 13,841,903 of record NC_138224.1, on the reverse strand, counting down.
TAGCGTTTGCAACGCAGTACGAGAGAACGTTCTCGAAAGGGAACACCAATTGTTGCTTGCTGTTCTGCTGAAAACATAAAATGTTAAATCCCTCAGTGCTCATATTGTTGCCATGTTACTTACTATTTGATGTCTAGTTGTGTGTGATTACGTCATACATTTATTTTTGTTTGTTTTTGACAGGGTTTGTTGACTTGCAAACAGAAAAATCCGACTTGATTGATAATGTTGGAGCCATACCTTTCCTGGATTACAAGCACTTTGCCTTGAAAATCTTCTTTCCTGAGGTTTAAGAGCTTTATTACTTTTTGATGCATATTTTATTGTAGATTTACCATATGTGTTTGTTTAATATATATTTTCTTATTTTCTCTAGGCTGGTCCTCTGTCAGCAGTCATGATCAGAGACATTGGAGAGGTAAAATGCTACAGTATATTTAGCAGTTGGCCTATATAAAGTGTAAACATACCACACTGTAAAAATAGATGATTTAACTATAACTCTGTCATTTTTTTATGGTCAGGACTCTGTTCAGACCACTGTTGATGAAAAATGTGAGGCTTTTGCTGCGCTGATCAGAGATAAGCAGTTTCTCAGTTGTTTTGTGCATGCATTAGAGGAACAGAAAAACTTCAACATAAAAGACAAGTGAGTCGAAGATGCTTTGAAAACATTTCTGCCTCTGTTTGAATATGACTTGTTTAACTTGGTCACAGGTCTTTATGGCTATTGTGAGGCTCTGGTTTGGTTTCTGTTGCTTAGAAGTGTAAACAGAGATAATGTTCTGTGGCATTATACAAATAGCACTTCGTCTTCAACGAGGGAACTCAGAAGTGTCTTTTAAAATGACCATCACACTGAAACTATGTAATGTTAGTTGATGTTTCAATGCATAGACTTCGTCTGACCAGCACAAGTCCAGCAAGTGTTGTTTTATCAAATTGCTTCACAATAACATCTCATAAAGCCTTGAAATGGAGACATTCCATCTTATCTCTTATTCATGAAGACAAATATTCCACGAAAGCCCACAATCATAAGAATAAACTACAATAGTAAGCATCACAAGAGTGAGGGAACTCATAAGTAATATTAATTATAAAAATGTATGACATAAATGGTATAGATGGTCAAATGATGAATAATACAAATGATTAAATATATATGATATAAAAAAATTAATGATAATAAAGCAAAATTAAGAAAATAAAAAAATGGTTGCTCTCTTGAAACGCACACAGGTTGCTACTGAAACCTCAAATTAGATCCTAAGGTTATGCATAAAAGCATCAATATTAGAAAAAAATATTAAAATCATATTAAGGCAAATAATTGCAATACACATAGGCTTGATTATTTGCATAATATATAGCACTTAATCATATTAATATAAAGTTAAAAAAACAACTGATCTCTTTCACTCAGTCTGTCTTTGACCCTGTATCTACTTGTCTGTTTCTCTTTTTTTATACCTTGTGTTTTTGTTCCTTTCTTTATATCTCTCTTTCTATTCCTCTCTCTCTCAGATGTACAGTGGCGTCTCTGTTGACTCTGGCCCTCCATGGAGACCTGCTTTATCTCACAGAAGTAATGGAGGACCTTCTGCAGAGTCTGATGGACCAGTCCAGTAATGCAAATCCAAAACTTCTCCTGCGCCGCACAGAGTCCATAGTGGAGAAGCTTCTTACCAACTGGATGTCCATCTGTCTGTATGGCTTCCTCAGGGTCCGTCCATACATCCACTTTATCGTGGATTCATAAAGTGCATATTATCATTCACTGCTCGTGTGTACTCGCATGTTTATGCACAAAATGTGTGTGTTTCGTCCATAGGAATCAGTAGGACAGCCTCTCTTTCTGTTGGTGTCAGCTCTGACTCAGCAGATCTCTAAAGGGCCGGTGGATTCAGTGACGGAGAAAGCTCTGTACACCCTTAGCGAGGACTGGCTTCTCTGCCAAGCGCAGGACTTTGATGCCCTGGTCAGTATTTTCTTCTCTTACGGTCAAATCTATACAAAAGAGAAACTGTTCACAAAATGAAACAGTTATGGAAAGTACTAACCTCAAAAATACCGTAACAAGCCACATTGACGTTTTAGTAGTTCCCCCTTTTAATTAATTAAAAAGAAACACCAAATATGTCCCTTCCCAAATGGTATATTATATACACTACCGTTCAAAAGTTTGGGGTTGGTCATTTTGTTTTGTTTTGAAGTCTGTTAATCTCACCAACCAAGACTGAATTGATTTATTTCAGATATTTTGTCTGAAACTCAGAAGTTTATTACTAGCTGTGTACATTTCAAACCTCTTGAGTTTGCTTATAAACTGTACGTCACCAAGACATCTTGTAACTTCTTGTAACTTCTCTTCGTTGTGCAATATTTCTTGCACAAGTGCTTCGGGCATCATTTCCCGACTGTTGTGTTGCTTTCCTACTTGTTACACTTGTTATAATTGTTTATTGCGGGCCATTGGGATTTTTATTACAGCATGTATTTGGTTCCTGACATTTTCTGTTCCTGATTCTTTCCTGACCTGTGATTCTCATATTGACTGTGGTTGGGTGGTTGTTGTCTAGCAGCTCATAAACACTTGAGTAAGCAAGAAAAGAGTTAATATTAATCACAGTATGCAAACAGAATCATGTGACCAGGCCATCTTCCCTTAGATACCACCAGCAGCCTCTCATTGTTAGACTTGTGAGAGCATTGTGCTTCTGCATTTTGCCATCTGCAAAGGATATCAGTTTTGCACAAGCCTTCCTCTCACAAAACCGGACTGTACCGGTATTGCCAAGCAAGAAACTTGCATTCCTCCAAAGGAACATATTTGTGTCAGAAGATGGTCTAACTCATAGTTTGAAATGGTATTTTTCCCTTTATTACAGGTAAAATTACGGAAGTCTTTTTTTTTTTAAAAAAAAGAAGAAGTCTTTAGACGGCATCATAGCCGGGATTCTGATGCAACAGTGCATTTTTCACTACGTCCTAAAAAGTTCCTGCCATAAGTAATTCGTTTTAGGTTGATACTGCATTTTTATTTTATTTTTTGCTTTAAACTGACTTTTTAAAAAGATACATATTAGGTCGAATCATTTAACTTATTTCCCTGTATTGACCATAATAGTTGATTCATGTACTGAAAGGGTCTTAATACCTGATCTATCATATATATAAACAATTAGTCTGGCAGTTTAAAGGTTTTGATCTACCTCCCATAAAAAATAACAGAACACCCTCTAAAATTGTCTTAATAAATATGTGCCAAGTATATAAAAGAAGAGATAATGTGTATAAATAAGGTTTTGTTTTACTGGAGCTTATTGAATATTGTGAGTACAGCTCCAGTGATATGAAAGATGTTGACTCTCTCTGACTGCTGAGGACATTATGAGCAGAATATGATTTTAAAAACATTTTTCAGTGTCATTTTTTAATTGTAACATGTATAGTTAGTTTTGGTTTTGTGTTCAGTTCCTGTTTGCCGGTGTTGTCTGGTTTGTCTCCATAGTCATTCATTTAGTTATGCAGATCTCTGTGTGTGTAAATAAGCCCTCAAATCATTCTGTTCTTTGTTCCATGTTGTCAATGTTTGTGCTAAGTGATTGTGAAGCTAAATGTCCTTTGTGTTCTCTGTTATTATTTAAAAGACTGTTTAATTTTGACTTCTCCTTTGTCGTGCTTCGTTAAAATACAAATTCCTTATTACAGCCACACGCGTGACATCAATATAGCAACAACTTTTTTAAGGTTGATTTTTGTCAATATCTTAATTTGAATTTGAACATTGGAGCTCCACAATTCAGTACTTCACAGTTCACAGTCTTTGTAATATGTTTTAGCAATACATTTCTAACATTTCTAATGTGTTTAGAATTTTTTTTTTAGAATTGCCTTTACAGGGACTTTAAACAGTTTTTCACCCTTGCTGTGTTCCGGATTTTTTGGGTGGGGCTAAAACGGGGGCTCGATAACGCACTGGAGCACTGGTGCCATTATCGGCAGTGCGTGCCCGCAAGTCAACTTTCCCGCCAATGGGTGTGGTTTCAGCGCAGTTTACTTGGCTGCTTTTTTATCATTCAAATTTGGCTGGGTGGTTAATAACACATTTTTCTGTGGTGTGACAAACTCAGAAAACATACTTAATTTTGACTTTACATGGACTTTAACAGATTGTGAAAAAACAAGGGAGCATATATGATTTTTTTTGCTCTTTGGATGTTTGTCCCCTAAACTGTTTCCTTCTCTATTCATTCTCATTAAAATAAGAACTGTGACAATGTTTATGTGTAACATATATAATTGGTAGTTCTTCATAGTCACTAAATCATTTTGTTCATGTTTATGCCCCTGTAGAAACTGAAGGTGGTGTTTGCTGTGGGGACTGGAGGAGAGGTCAGTGAACCCTTAGACGTCAACGCACTGACCTGTGACACAATAAAGCAAGTCAAGGAAAAAATCTTACAGACCTTCCAGCGCAAGTTTGGTTTCCCCTACACTCAGCAGTTCAGGGATATAGAAATCGGTTAGTAGGCTCCCTGTTCATTTCTCCTTCAGTGTTGATTATCAAAATATTTCATGAAACTTTTTTTCGGTTTAAAGCTTATAGGACCTATTTGTATTGTTAACAAGCTGTTGTTTCAGTTGCCAGTCACACTATCGACAGAACCACAGAACTATATCTGTTTGATGTTTCTGTTTTTTTGTTGTGCTCTCTCAGAATATGAGAAGGAAGGAAAGTTTGTTATGCTACAGGAAGTCGATGAGACCTCAGAGATTCGAGGGCATGTTACCATGTTGAACACTCTAAAACATTATCAGGTGAGTGCATGAGAACCAAAAATGGTGTAAACATCATTTTTGAGAAGAAGTGTACTATATTCTAAGCAATCAGACAACTGATAAAACAAGGAAAATATCCCATATACCTACATTAAAGACAGGACCTGAGCCATATCTAAAGACCATAATCCGTCAGAATATCGTAAAGGTGAAGTTATTTTTCGTTCTACGCTAAGGAGTAAAAGGAAGTTTGAAATACTTTTGCAGCGATATACTGTTAGCTAACATCCTGACGTCGGCCACTGTTGGGAGCCGCATTTAGATATGAGCTGCACACTTTTCTCTCAATAACAAACGAAACACTCAACGACAGCAGTGTGAAAACAGCGGTTAAGAAATATAAGAACACAGTATTTTTATGTTCTCAAGGGCGGCTGTTGGCTTAACTCGAGATTGACCTTTCACTTGCAAAGCTTGTGTCACAAGGCCAAATAAACCCAGATTAAGCTGAACTGTTGTGTTAACCCATAATACATCCATAGACTACAGCAGCACAGTAGTATTTTCTGATATTTTCAGAGTTTATGTGCTTTTAAATATGTATTTCCATCCAGGTTGGTGATGGAGCATGCATTAAAGTGATCACAACAAGAGTGCATGCCCCATTGAAGACTCAAAACAGCGTAACGGGTGAGTCACATCCCTTTGAATCATTCCCCAGCTCAACTGAAGCAATGCACAATGTATTGTTGATCTTCACAATTAGGCTGGTTGCATTTTGTCTGTAATATGTACATGCCTGGTTAACAACTCGTACTAGAAGCAAACATTCAGCTCACCACAGTACTGTAGCTTTGCAAACACCCCACCTCACATTTGGCGCTTGACATCCTCTGGTCTCCATCCACTTTCATGATATAAAAAAGAGCACTGTCAATAGTCTGATAAGCATCTGTTTTGGTTTTCCATCAAATAAATTAAGATGGTTTGAAATGACTTGAGGAGGATGAGTAAATAATGACAACTGTCCCTTTATAAGAGATCTGAACTGGAACTAAAACTGCTCAGGCAACATTTGCATATGTGCATCTTGTCACATTGAGGCACAAGAATTAAACACAGCCTTGTATAAAGGAAGTGGTTGGTACAAGTGTCTAAACTGTCTCTGTTTTTTTTTATACCACGTCCTACATCTGTCAGTGTAGTCTCTTATTGACCGCTTGTTATTTTTGATAGTGCTTTATAATAACTTTAATTTAGTCACTTGTGAAGATTGTATATGCTTAACAGATCAGTAATTGCTACATTCAAATATGAATATAAATGAATCAATGACATTTGATTTTGGACATATATCAATCTGATGATGATCTGTTCATCATTATATGATGCAATAATTTTTTTTTAATAATTAAAGGTCCAACATTTTGAATTGTCTGTATAAACACATGCGTTTTTATACCCGATTATGTTTGCATGTGTGTTGCATACTGTATTGTTTGAGTGCAACTGCATTATGCAGGTTTGGTTAGACATGTGGGCTTTTCTAGTCCTCACTAAAACCCACTGTGAGTCTGTGACCACACCAGAGATTCAATAATTTAACATCAGTCTGTTTAAAGCCCAATGATGCATAAGTGTTGAGTTGACATTGCTTATTATTTTACTAATAATCATGGTGTTTTGTTGCACAGATGATGAGAACTTCTCTATCAAGTACTTCCATATGGTGAGGAGCCATTTAGCGCATTTTTACTTCTGTATAACGTCTGTTTTGTTTGCTCTGTTTGCTCTGTTCTGTTTTCTAATATGTGAAGAAATTACTGCGTTGTGTTTTCATGCATGGGTCCTTGTCAAGGGTTCATGAGTTATATAATTGGCATTTCCATGACACTGCAGTGAAGTGAGCATGGGTGTGTGACACTTTCGGTTTTGCCACCTCCTTCCTGCTCAAATAAGAGGAAGTGCTTTTAAGTGAATCTGAGCATAAAAATCTCAGTGCAGTTTGTATTGTTTAAAGATACACCAAGCATTTAGCCTCTTCTTATAATGAAACCCATAATAGCTTAAACATGTCTATTACAAACACTGTCAGTACACATAAGAATACATTGTTGTATAATTACTTTAATCATATGCATTGACAATTTCAACAAATAAACCTGGTAACCCGGACGTTTTGTTTTGGTCTAGGTCGATCCAGATGTCGAGACAGACCTGAGCAAACATCCTGAGAAAAAAGCTTTAAAATTCAAGGAGATGTACCTCACCAAGCTGCTCTCCACCAAGGTGAGAATAACTGACACGTAGAAGCATTTTATTGTATAGATAGATGTATAGATAGAGAGACCAACAGATGGATGGACGGACAGAGATATAGACACATGATGGATAGATTGACCAGAAATACCTGACATATTTTGGTCCCCATGAGGAAAACAGCTTATAAATCATATTATGTTTTATGAAAATGTAAAAAATTGGTAGGTTTAAGGGTAGTGTTAGGGTTAGAGGATGGAATATACAGTATAAAAAACATTATGTCTATGGAATGTGATCATAAAATATGAAAACTCAGCTTCATTTGTTTTTGATGTGTCCACCAGGTGGCAGTCCATTCTTTTGTTGAGACCCTTTTCAAGAGCATCTGGGGATTGCCCAACAGCAGGGCACCACTGGCTGTCAAGTATTTCTTCGACTTCCTGGATGTACAAGGAGAGAGAAAAAAAATCTCAGATCCAGATGTTCTCCACATCTGGAAAACAAACAGGTGCTGGATAACACACCTCCATTGAAGTACACTTTAGCGGAGCTCCACCAATAGCTGCACTGATTGCTCACTATCAAATGCCTCAAATGGTTTAATGCACAACTAAAAAAGATTTTCTAACCTCCCTATCAGCCTTCCACTTCGTTTCTGGGTGAATATCCTGAAGAACCCTGACTTTGTGTTCAGTGACATGGAAAAGACGCCTCACCTGGACGGCTGTCTGTCCGTCATCGCTCAGGCTTTCATGGACTCCTTCTCACTAGCTGAGCAACACCTAGATAAGGTAACCACTGAAAACTAACATGGAAAACTGTGAATATCAGAACAATTATTGACTCTCTTATTCTCCTACAGTATTCACCAACCAATAAGCTACTCTATGCCAAAGATATCACTCAGTACAAACAGGAAGTGAAGTCTTACTACAAGATAGTGAAAGACCAGCCTTCTATCAGCAGCCAAGAGTTGAAAGTATTTCTTCAAGATGAGTCAAAGGTACAATTTGTCATATAGGACCTAGAGATTTAATGAAGCATTTTGATGAAAATATGGTGATGAATAAATGCTTAATGTTAATTCCCCTCTTTTCATCAGAAACATCAAAATGAGTTCAATGAATCTGCAGCTCTGCGTGAACTCTACAAATACATGCTCCGCTACTTCAGTGAGGTACGATTCCCGTGTTATGATCGCTCATCTCTTTCGTGCATTCGTGGCAGTTTCACAGAACAGTTTCACAGGATTTTCAGGCATTTTGAAGCCACAGAAATTCTAAAAAGGAAACCTATTTTGCCACTTAAATGAAACGTGACAACACTTTCACATCCTGTTTTGGTTCAGGATGTTAGCAACCTGTTTTGAAAGGAGACTTGCTGCTATATTTTCCACTAGTAATCATTTGACGGTTGTTTAGTTCTGGAACGATTAAGGATTCAGATTGTGTATTAGCATAACTTTTTCTTTTTAATACTCGGTCTCTACAGATTTCTCAGAAGCTGGAACAGTCAGACGCCCCTGCTAGGCTGATAGAGGACATGCACAAAGTTAAGGAGCTTTTTGACAACATGAAACGAAGTGGTTGGAGCTGAAATTGGTATTCACACTGCATCTTGTTTGTTTTTAAGTTGGTCATTAAACTGGAAGCATCTCCCTCATAGAGACTGCCATCATTATCTGTCGTATTTTAGGGAAGACAGATTCACTTCTGTATTTTGGACACTGTAGGGACCAAGTGAATGTAATGTACGTTGATGCACTAGAGTTTTAGAGAAGCACTCTCAGAAAAAAAGTTACACACGGTACAAAGGTACAAAAGCTAAAAGGTACTATGTACACTTAAAGTACTTATGTATGAACATTTAAGGTACTACTATATACCATTTAGGGGTAAATAAGGTACAAAGATGTACCTTTTCACTTTTGTACCTTTGGGTACTACACCAGTGACAGCTTTGTACCTTTATTTCTGAGTGATCATCAAACTTATATTGGACTAATACTGAGCTGTCTATACAATGTATCTCAGATATATGACTTTGTCATGCAAATTAATGCAAATCTTGATGATTAATATGGTGTTTTCTAAATCATGTATTCTTTTACTACAGGATCTGCCTTAATGCATTAATCTGCCAGGTCAAGCATTGTACGTTCCTCCTTTTTAAAATCTTTTGAAAATAGACAAAATAATGTTGTTGTTTTGCCCTGTTCTGACTCTGCACTATACTACTAAAATGTGTGTCGTTTTGTAAAGTGATGTTACATGCACAAGTGAGATCACTGTAAATCTGTATTGTTTTGTCGCCCTCTATTGGTCACACTAGTTATTATGTTAAGCCTTTAAGCCCCGTCCATTTCGGTACAAGCTCTATATGTTTTTTGTTCAGGACATAAAATATGTATTGATTAATTCATATTCGGAAAAATAAAAATATTTAGAAATTATTGAATTATTTTTGGTGTGCGTTTGCCTGTTATCAATGCAAATGGTCAATTCTGTTTACGAGTATGGCATTTCCAATCAATAATAAATAGATTTATTATAACTGTCGGAGTTTGAGTGTTTATTCAGTCTTTTTTTTCTTTCTTTTTTTATAAAGAAATTAATACTTTTATTCATCAAGAATGTGTTAAATTGATAAAAGGTGATAGCAAAGATTTGTGTTGTTAGAAAAGGTTTCTATTTTGAATAAATGCTGTTCTTTTTAACTTTTTATTAATCAATGCATCCTGAAAAAAGTATCAGTTTCTAAAAATAATTAAGCAGCACAACTGTTTCCAACATTGATAATAAATGAGTATCAAAACAGCATATTAGAATGATTTCTGAAGGATCATGTGACACTAAAAACTGGAGAAATTATGCTGAAAATTCAGCTTTGCATCACAGAAATATTTTTTTTCTGTATTCCTGATTAAATAAATGCAGGCTTGATGAGCATAAGAGACTTTAAAAAAAAAAAAAACATTAAAAATAGTAATGTTTCAAAAAGTTTGACCGGTAATGTAGGTGTATGAATAAGACCATAAAAAGGAAATTTCTTTGACCTTATTTACTAATGGAATAAAAACACTGAGCAATGATGTGACGTATTTTCGTGGGGTGCTCTTGCGCATGCGCCTTTGTCCACCGACGCGTCACTGCGCATTCAACATGGACCCGACGGTGAAGCGGTAGCGACGGACGCCTCTACGAGTCATGTTTATATTCGCCTATCACGACGCTTCGATATTTAGAAGAAAACACTCCGGTTGACCGGAGGAAACCTAAAATGTATATCTTCCAAACTCTACCGCCCGTCCTTGGATAAGTGATTGATGAGATACCGGTCATGGCTGGATTGATCAAGAAACAGATCCTGAAACACCTCTCCAGGTCAGAGCTGATCCCTTACTGGCACACTTTACATACATGTCGATGGCTGATAAATATGAACCGTTGGTCTAAGGCTGGGATGATTCCTGCTGATGTGGCTGTGCTGGATGACACATGCTGATGGGTCATAACTGGGGTTTGACAGCTTGCCAGAGAAAATGCTGTTCCACTGGGTTGATGTCAAAACATGTTTTGGGTGTCATGTCTCCAACTAAACGAGTCTGTCTGGCCTTAAAGATCTTAATGTGGGTCAGTGTGACCGAGAGCTGGCTAAATCTCTTTCTAGATGTCTTCTGCTTTGGAAACCATCCCTTTCAGACAGGTTAAATCTTTGGTATTAAGTGGATTCACTTATTACAGGCATGACAGCCTGACCCCATTTCCAACCTAATGTTTGATTGAGACTTAAAAGTCCTTTTGTTTTCAAATAGTCTAGTTGGATGCTTTTAGGACCACATGTAACCCAAGGATTTATCCAGATATTTAAGATTTTGGGAGATAAATGGAAGGTTTAAGAGTCTGAGTCTGAACTCATGTTGATAGATCTTAAAGTCAGCATGAAATGAAAATTCACTCTGCTCACTCACACTGCATGTTTGTTTCTTTCAAAAAAAAAAAATTAATTAAGATGTCATAACTAGATCTTCTAGTGCAGTGTTTCCCAACCCTGGTCATGGGCTGTGTCCCAATTCAAAGGCTGCATCCTTCAAAGGACTCTGACTTCTAAGGCCACACCTTCGAAGGCCACAAAGGTCGGACTGAGCGTTGTTAAATGGGACTTTTTTAAATTGTCTGCCTCCATTTTTGAGAGCAATGGCCTCATATCAAAATCCAACCAACAATCAATGCATAGAACCAAGTCTCCGCTCTGTTTTTTTTCTATAAGCCATTACAATTTGAAGTAGGCTACATTAGCTAAATCATAATATTGGGTAGGTGACTTGTGTCCCCCTTGTGTGTCTGTGCTGATTCTGAGCGTATTGTAACATCACCAGGCCTAGATCAACTGATTAGGACTTTTTGTGCTAATATTAGAACAAAATCTGCAGAATTTCAGTGGAATTAGCCTACATGGTAAAAGAGCTAAGATGTCTGCTAAATCAAATTGGCCAAGTTTTTAAAGGGATTGTTCACTAAAAAATGAAAAATCTGTCACTCGTCCTCGTGTTGTACCAAATTTGTATTACTTTTAATCTTTTCTTGGCCATTTTGGGGTCCAAAACAACATTGGACCCCATTGACTTTTCATTGTGACAATAGTGACTTAAGAGATAGTCAATTCTATTCATTTTTGGGTAAACTATCTCTTTAATACACAACACAAGGATGTGCAAGAAGATATGTAAAACTTTCTGAAAATGCATTCCAGTTGTGTTGAAATCAGCAGGACTTTTAAGGTCCGTTCACACCAAGAATGGTAACTATAAAGATAACTATAGCGTCCACCAATGCCCAATAACATTCTGTTTATTATAAGCTCGCTCTTCATCATTTGCTGTATTAAATACTCAAGCTCTTTAAAAGTTTGATGGATTTTGATTGGCTGTCACTGTTTTTATTTTACCAGCAATTTCAGTGATAGGCCTACCTTTTCTCATTTGTGGCGTGGGCTTTCATATTGTTTTAGAATTAGAATATTTATTACAACTTTATAGTTATCGTTAGAGTTATTGTCAATGGTGTGAATGGCCCCTTAGACAGTCGACCCCCAATTGCGCAGGATGATCGAGTCTCATCTATTCATTTCTAATGTGTTCAGTTTGTTGTGGAAACTTGAATTAAGTTTGGGTGGATTGTTAGGATGAGGCCTGGGTTCAACAGAAACAACGTTTCGCCTTTTGCTGCCGAGTGCACATTGTGGCGAATGGTTTCACTATTGTTTGCCATTGTAGTGTCAGTTCTTGAGTCCAACCTACCTGCATTATTTATTCCCTCAGTGGAGCGAATCCAGATGAAATGCAATACTACTCTATTCACTCAAAATGACGCAAGAGGCATTTGGTAAAATGGTGAAATGTGGTCTTGTGGTGTTCCTCATTTGATAAGCAATATCTCATTTCCACGATGTCAACCAGTCAGTGTGATAAAATAAAGATGTGTGGGATGGCATCTCAAAAGGGTCGTAACTTTTGGCCATGCCCTTCAGGGTGAACACTTTTAGAGCTTGTGCGATTGTTGTCACACGTTTAGAGCTTGTATACGTGTTTGTTTGCGCACTCTGCATTTTCTGGAGGAATAGTGGCGCTCAAGGCCTCCCAAAAATGCACTCTATGGACCTTATGACATTGTGTAGAATTAATTTACCCCTGAGAGTCTTTCGCCCAGACTTTGACCTACACAAAATCAAGTTTTCGTCTTGCGTCAGCACTTTTTCAGTCTGTAATAGTCTCATATTTATTGTTATAGCTTATCATGCTTTTTTGGTACGTTGGGTATTATATATTATATTATGTTACGTTATATTATTTATTAATTTAGTTAAATATAAGTATGTAATATATTTACATTAATTTATATTTAAAATATATATTTTTTAACATTTTAAATATAAATACATTTATAAAACTATTTATGTTAGGCCTATATATATATTATTATATTTATAATGTTTTTGGAGTGTCTGATTTGGTGAAAATCAGAAGATGCCCTGGAAAGGTCTGATTGAAGCTGTAGGCATTTTTCAGAGGAAAGAAACATGCCTGGCCCGTATTTCCAGTCAGTGGCCCCAATTTTAGAAGATGAATTAGATAACACAGTCCTATCTTGTCTGTTTGTGCTCATGGTTATGCATTGTAAAACCAGGGTAAACCTTCTGTGGTGGTCAAGGAGGCTTTGCCCTCTTAGAACTAGTTTTTTAGATACTGAGAAAATATATTTTTTAATCAGAGAATCAATGTTATTCTCAAGACCAGTGTTGGTCTGAAGAGATAGTTCACCAGGAAATGTCGTTACTCACATTTGTGTCGTTCCAAACCTGAAATAGCTGCTGTTTTTAATTATAATGAAAATGGATGGAGACTGGAGAGACCAGTCACTATTGTATGGAAAAGAGCAGCCTGAATATCCTGCTAAACTTCTTTTGTTCTCCATGAAAGAAAGAAAGTCATACAGGTTTCTAAAGACCTGAGGTTGAGTACAATAGAGTTAATATTTTTTGAATTAATGTTTGTCTGACTTGATTTTGTTTAATTTGATTAAATTAAAGTACCACAACGTTCGTTGTAGGCCTAAATTTCTTCACCAGGAGGAATAAAGTGTTTTTGAGTGGAAGACTGTAGAAAATCAATACACACACAGGAAAAAGGCAGTGGTCTGACTGACACAATTGAACAGATGCATTCCCAGGTGCATTTTCTACAGCACTTCTACAGAAACTATCATTCACAGTGTGTGCGTTTTAGCATTGATCAGGTTTATTGCAAAAGACCTGACAAGCAACATGTGGCTCTTTAGCAGTTTTCGGTCGATTATGTTTTAAAATGGTTACTCCTAGTAGGCTATAACAGTTACTTACTCCGGGACCCAAACAGAATCAGGATGCGGGGTTTCTTCCACATATTGACGGCGAGGTTTCACATCACTGTAGTGTGAAATGAAGTGAAACTTGAAGCACCTTTTTACATTTATCCAAATGGAGGTTTTCTGATCTCAACTGCACACCCACATAGACTCAGAATGACTGCAGATGGCTGCTGGAGTTTCCCCTTGATTCATCCATTTGGTAGACTTTGGTGTTTTAGCACAGTCTTAGAAATAAGGAAATGCAGGTCTTGAAATTGAGTTTTTGAATGACTCAGTCTTAAAGGAGAACTCCGGTCAATTTTAACATTGAGCTCATTTTTTTGTACATTTGGAGTGCTGTCAATACAGAGAACAACGACAAAAATCGGTGTTGCCAACACAGAGTTATTCTATTTTTTTAAATTTGCACCCTGTTGACTACAATGGGGCAAGTATTAAACCTGCTTTTAGCCTCTTAACATCCTTCATGTGTCATTACAAGTGCACAGGTCATGTGAGTGTTTCCTTTAGAGTGAACACGAGTGAATCTGACTGCAGTAGATGTGAAAGATATGTATAAAAATGATGTTATTTAAGCCGGCGCAAATACCTGTGTTTACATCCTGTTTTCGGTTAAAGCCCAAAGTAGTCGATTGCCGAGTTCACGCGCATAGGTTTAGTTACCTATGATCACGCGCGTGAACTCGGCAATTGACTACTTTGGACTTCAACCGAAAACAGGATGTAAACACAGGTATTTGCGCTGGCTTAAATAACATCATTTGTCGTTGTTCTCTGTATTGACAGCACTCCAAATGTACAAAAAAATGAGCTCAATGTTAAAATTGACCAGAGTTCTCCTTTAAGAAGGGTCAGTATAATGAAGCTGATTTATTATTTTTAACCAATATGTACCCAAATGAATCCGAAACGTATCCGAATTGGATCACAAAATCACAGCTGCTGTGTTGTGTCCTCCGAGAAGTTAAATTTATTATTGGGCATATGCCTTGTGGTCTATGTTTATATAGCAAGCGGTTTAGTTTTGAACTAGGCCTATGGCTCGGGTTGATCAGTGTTTGTAGGCCATAAAAATAGAGAAATAACGTCTTCTGTCAGGAGGAAAGCCATTAGTTTGTAAAGTAACCGTCTGTTCTCTTTTATCACTGTTGTGATGTTCGTCCTCGCTTCTGTCAGTGTTATTTCCATGCCGACCTTCCTCAGGTTCTGTCCCTCAGCTGTTGTTCTCTAACGACTCCCATTGGATGCTGTGTTTTTTTTCTGCCTAGAATTCATCCATGCACCTCTTGGGGCTTGTCTAAAACCCTGTGGTTAGATGCAGGACGGCTCTGTGAGGCCAAACACATTGCACTTGTGTTGGTTTATGTGTGTATCATTTTGACATTTCCATAGGGTCTATAAGGGCTTCTGTCATCCTGTGAATAACTGCTGCGTTTGGGCTATTCAGAGCTCTCCTTCTGTGTCCTTGGCATAAAGCATTAGATTAATAAGTCACCATGACTTGGGCATAATCTCCTTTAAACATCTCATTCAAGAGATGCCCACACTTTGAAATTCATCCAGTGAGTGCAAGGATCCAAGCTGCTATTGTGTTAGATATGGTTGACAAAATACAGAGAATTTGTCATGTTGATTTTAAACATTAAAATTTCAAATTTCCTTCTTACTTTTTTCTAATCGTGTTGTTTGGCTAAAGGCCCTTGCACATTGAGTCCGAAATTCCCATCCGAAATTTTCGCACGTTAAAAAATAAATACGACCTCACGTTATGTCAATCACGCTTGCACACTGCCTCCGAAACTTTCGTCCGTCAAAAAAAAAATCGAATCAGGTTAGAGTTTCTGCGTTTTTCACGTCCGTAGCAAGCATTTTGAATGGTGTTTTGACAATTTAGAGCCACCGAATCACGAATATAGGCTACACGAATACGAAAAAAACGCATGCGAAAATTTCAGTGGGCAAGGACCTTTATTCTGAATCTGCACAATTAGTGCACAACACATTATACCTAATGAATAAATATTTGCATTTGTATTGTGTGTCATTATCAGCCCAGTAACTTGCTCCGCCTCTGGAACCATCAAGTGACATCATCAAGGCCACACAGGGCTTGAATTTCGGTGCGGGATTGCGGGTATTGCGCATATTTTTTATCATTCCCGCAGGTCTCCCATTTATAATGCGGGAAATTCCCGCAAACATTGATTCACTTTAGCATGTAGGTTCAGGTTGTATTAGTAAATTAATCCACGCAGATGGAAAATCAAATCAGTCATTTTAAAACTGTCTGCGAGACGCAATTTCACAAACAGCGTGAGTGATTCAGCGGCGCTGCGTCTTCTATCTCGCGTCTCTCAAAATGGGTTGCACAATGCAATCGTTAAGCGCGCAGCAGGCGGCGGAAATACACTCTCGCGTTTCGGGAGTCGATCGGGCCAGCATTGCATCACGAGTAACTAAAGTTTACCATTTGCACGTCTTTTCAAGTCTCACCAGTTTAAACAGTCACGCGATTTTAAACTCTTCGGTACTTGCGCGCTGTCTGAGAGATGCTTTTTTCTCTGCACACATACATAGAGTAAAGCAGCCTCACAAACAGCTCGCGGGTAACAAAAGTTATTTTTCGTGGATTATAAATCGCTTTAACAGTCAAAAACATAAGAAAATGATGTCAATTTCGGTCTTGGAGAGTATCCTCTAATCTAAACACAGTCGGTTATGTCTTAAATAAGCATAAATCGCACGTGACCGTATAATGAAAACAGGATCCGTGCACTAGCTCTTAAAGGGACAGCAGCCATATGTGTCTGTCATTAATTTGTTTGTCAAAACAACAAAACATAGCTTTCATTTTAAGGAATCAGGATTAATAGCCTATGAATTTAATTTAGTCAGGACTAAAATACTACCCAGTGTTATTTTACATTTGATTAGGCTACTTTATTCAGTCTCTGTAGTATTTCTGAATAGCCTACTAGTTTTAGACCTAAGCAAAAACTTTTCTCTTTATTTCTCTTTATTGATATCTTTATTCTATTGTATTTATTTGTGCTACTTTTTTCAATTTAATTCAAAGATTGAAATCAAGCTTCCTTGAGTTGTGTAAATTCTTAAGAACAAAATGACCCCATTGTAAAAATGCAATGAGTAGGCTAAGCATACATTTAGGCGAGATAAATGTAATTAAAAAAAAAGTCTAAACTCCCCCCTCAAATTAAAAATTCCCCCCCATAAGAATCACCTAAGGGGGGATTTCCCCCCCATTTTCCAAAATGAAATTCAGGCCCTGCCACATAAGTTTCAACCAATGGTTGCAGGCCATGTTTCAGGTGTGGAGTTGGCTCTTAAGGGGGTCGCACACCGGACGCGCAGCTCAGCGCCGTGCCACGTCTTTTAAATTCGAACACATTATTCTCTATGAGAGTATGCACACCAGCGGCGCCTTTCGGCATCTGTCCGCGGTGCCCAGCAACGGCTCAGGACCGTGTTCAAAATCCTGCCGCGCCACAGAGCGCCATTTACATAGTTTTATATTAAATTTACATTTATGTGTCTCAAATCGTAGTTAATGTATATACGGACTTCACCCTGTGCTGCAATATACATTTAGTTTTATATTTATTTACAGAAATCAGAAAATTGCTGATGTTATCGGATTTTCAGGTGAGAGTTGTCCTAGACGTGGCGTGGCGCTGAGCTGCGCGTCCGGTGTGCGACCCCCTTTAATTCAGTCAATTAGCCTAAGTCAATAAAATTAAGTCCAACCCTACATTTGTTTTGTTTTTTAAATCTCCTGTTTCTCTTGAAAATAAAATGTTACATTTATGGATGTAAAATGACTTATAAAAGTTATTTCATGTCGACTTTAAATGACTTCCCATGTTTACAGACATGGTACCAAGATACCATAAGAGCTATACACTTTTGTACTTTTAATACACTTACGGTGCCTACGGGGCACTTAGGCCCATCTTAGTGGGACGTCTTATCACAATGTCACAGAAGACACTGTATCTCTGTGAGCTCATTTCCCACAGTGATCCCGAGCCAAAATGCAAATTATGACATTATTCCAGCTTAATGTCTAATTTCTTGGCAGTATAGATAGACAGAGTGGCCACATAATTCACCATGTTATACACACTTAATCACTGTATGGGGAATTCACTGTAAAACATGACTGGACTGACTTACTCCCTTTATGAAATAATAGCAGCAGTGATTGTACAATAGACCAATTGTTACATTCTAACAAGAAAAACTATTCGGCACTCAGTATAGTTATCGCTATTTTACAGTAACTTTGAATGTGCCCCATCCATCATTAAGTTGAAACGGTAAAGTTTTATAATTGTTTATGCTTTCAGCTGCTTAAACAGTAGTACTTTCTACTCTGTTTAACACATTTGGTCGTATTTAAATGCGTTCTGCAAAATTAAGGCTATAAATTAAGTTCTGTGAGTCTACTCTTCTCATTCTTCTATGTGATTTCAGTCTATGGAGCTTTGTGCATATTATGTGATAGTTGATTGGTATGAATGAGTGTCTGTCCATGTGACTGCTGCTTTGTGTTGTTTAGACCCAACACTACCCTCACGTCAGTTCAGCAGTGCTGGTATCACTGGGACAGAATGTGTTGACTGTTATAACACTGTTCGTTTTGTAGGAGGTTGATTTATAGTCTTTCAATGACCTTTGTGTCATCTAGCATGGGGCGGTATACTGTAGGCTACATCATGCAATGGTAAAAATGTGTGAACTTGTAATGCTTGACTTGTCCTTCCCACTGATTTCGATCTTCAGACACTCCTTTTGTTTTTAAAGGTACAATATGTAAGATTTTTTTAATAAAGTATTCAAAAACCACTTGCACAGTGTGATATATTTCATGCAGTTGTGTTTACATTATCCCAAAAGTTCCCAAGGATTTGTAAATCCAGAGAAATTCCAGTTTTAAATGATGGCTCATCCCTTGTCAGTCGCATATCAATTACGTAATATCCGCACTATCCTCGCTTTCCGCTTGTTGAAACCATAGATTCCTAATTAGCGGCCGTTTCAATGGGCTGCTATATGTAAGCCGCTAATGAGGGCTCGATGTATACATATCTATGATACAATATCTACTTTTAGTACGATTGTTTCAAACATGTAAAACTGCGCAGCAATAACCCAACAAATCATTTTTTGACAAATAGTCACATATTAGTAACAGGCTAATGTAGCATTACATTTCACGTTCTTTGCAGCTAATTCATTACGTTGGCATAAAATAGTGTGATCAGACGTTCAGGTAGGCTAATACAAAACTAGTTTATTAGCTGATATATAATTTATATGAATTGTGAATTCCATACATCTCTGCAGGGGGAAAACGACATCTCCCATAGTCCCACTCTCCTTCATAGCATCATCAAGCTTCATCTTTGTTATTGTTTTGAAAATGCGACCTCTGGTGGCGAAAAAATTACAGATTGTACCTTTAAATGTGGGTTTTCAACATTGAAATAAGTGCTAATTTCAGTCCATTAGCAAGATGCATTTATCTGAGATTTGTTACTAGACGGCCCATGTGTAGTTGAGCTGAGCCCCCCTGATGTCACCCGGCTGGCACCTGTCCGATCTCTTCGCTGTAGTGCTGGAGCGTTCTGACCCGATATCTGATATATCAGGGACTGAAGAAGGTAGGCTGTGTGTGAATGAATATTTAACCGTTCACAGAACACAGCTACGTAATGCGGAGGCCAGACTGTTCGCGTTTCATTTTGAACTGGCTTGTCTATGGAAGTTTGCATGTTTTCATACTTCAAGTCTCGTGTTTGCTTTTGCTTCACACACAGTGATGAACAAGCCCACACAGTGGTTTTAGTAATTCACACCACAGTTCTGTGGAAACTTCACACTTCAGTCATTTTATAGTTTAATGTTTAATTCATTATTTATTTATTCTTTATTATATGTCATTTTTAGTTTACATTAATTTTTTCCATTCATTGAATTTTGTTTTATTATTTTAGTTTATGTTTTTCACCACATTAAGCAGGACTATAAAGAGACAATTTCATGGAAAATGAGTGCCACGGCATCCGACCTTTAGACACTAATTCAGTCCATGGAAACACAGACGCTGTGAACGTTTATCATCTATCTTCTTGACATGAACTAAAGTACAGTTGTTTCTAGGTTTCCAGGCCAGTGGTTACCTCAGTGCAGTTAGTTGCCTCTATATGAGAAGTTATTGAAGTGGTTATTAGTGTTTTTTCACTCAGTAATTTGGCTTTAATAATCTGCTTGTAGTCCTTTATGTAAGGCTCTTTATTTGAATCTGTTGGAGTGAAACAGGATTAACCGGCCATCTAAGGCTGTTCGCTCAAACGCCGTTTACACATAGTCTGGGACCTAATTATAACACATTTAACGGTGACTCTCAAAGGAGCAAGCATTTTTTTGTGTAAGTGTAAGCGACTATGTGTTAGTGCTTTTAAACTGGGATGAAGTTCAAATAAACAGGCCGTCCAACATCTTCAAGCTATTCATGACACACAAAAAATGTTTTTGCCCAGACTAACATTGACCTTGGCCACATAGGCTTTGAGTGACTGGCTTTTCCACACCCTGACCTGTTTGTGCCATTAGCTCAATGAGTCAAAACAGCTAAAGGAAATGATAACAAATGAGTTCTGTTATCAACCTTGGCGCGCTGAGGGCCGCGCAGAGAACATTGCTCTTTGCGGGAACACTCTTAAACATTAACTGAAAAATCAATCAGTTCATAAACAGAAGGTCATGGCTATGCAGAGCTCCTGGTTCTCCTGGTCACTATTGCCAGGATTCAGATCCTCTGGGTTGCTAAATGTTCAAGTTTAGCATCAGAGAACGCTCTAGAACTATTGATTTCATTGTGGATGGCGGGTCAGCAGTATCTAGATGAAAAACTTGGCCTGTCTGCGATCTCCAAATGCAAACGTAGCAACGTTCCCCTATTGGCAGTCGTATTCATTTCAATTGTTATGGAGCTGTATTTTCGCCCATGAGATGTTTTTTTTGTGCATCTTTAGTAAAAGAGCAACGATGGTGAGCATTTACCCTCCACTTGATGGATGGTAATCCATGGATTGATGAATGAATGGATGAGTAATGAATGATTAGCTTCCCATGTAAGACAAATGACCAGCAATAGTTTTGGATTGCCAAAGGCTACGGTGTTAAATGACGTAAATTATTTCTGACTCCTTTATTCATTAACCATATATTCTACCAAAGCAGCATGTGCATAAGATGAAATCAGACAAAATATATTGATAATTCTTGACTTGTTTTGGTAATCAGAGAAATCAGCTTTTTCTAGTATGCAATCAACCTTACACTGTGTACTAATGCCTCAGTGAACAGATTTAGGCTACATGTAGCATTTAAAATGGTTGATTTTATTTATTTATTTAACAAAATATAATGTGAATATAATATAATATTATCCTATATATTTTAAAGTATTTTAAATCTAACATCATAGCATAGTTATAATAATAATAATAATAATAATAATTGTAATAATACCTAGCCTACTTTTATATTAAAAATATAATGTTAACATCATTTATTTTACATTAATTATTTTACATTATATAATTTTTTTTTATATCAATCTTGAAGTCAATGTGACCCTCCATTGAAGATCAATAATTGAAAAGCACTTTATCTAGTATGTGATTACATTTGCGCCGTGTACTTTAATCGGGGAACTGTCATTATTGAACTTATTAATGTGTAGAAGTGTACACACACACACACACACTCTCACACACTCAGTGGTGGGTGGTAACAGCATGACCATTCACCGATCTGCTTGCTTGTGAAGCTGTAATTACAGTCAAGAGAAAGAGCCATTAAACCATAAAAGAAAACTGCAATGTGGTTTTCTTTGCCTCCCCTCATTCACTTCTTTCATAATACTGATTGTATTCCCTCATTTCTCCCTGTTCCTCTCTCTCTCCCTCTCTTTCTCTTTTCTGCAGGTTTGCTAAGAACCTCTCCCCAGATAAGATTAATCTGAGCACTCTGAAAGGGGAGGGCCAGCTTACCAACCTGGAGCTGGATGAGGAGGTTTTGCAGAACATGTTGGATCTGCCCACCTGGCTCGCCATTAATAAAGTCTTCTGCAATAAGGCCGCCATCCGGGTATGAGACGCCATGGCTTCTTGATAACATCATCACTATGAGTCCCTCTGACACTAGAATCATAGGATCTGCTGGGAATAGCTCTGCTGACTGAGCTCAGCCCTCTAGATTTACACTCTTGGGCTTCATTCAAATTTGCATAATGTCCATCCTATGTTGTGCACATCACAATATTTCAAACAGTTAGTAGAGATTTTTTTATTTCTTTATTAATCGTTTTGGACAATATTGTTTATTTCTTTGTATCTTTTCCCCTATTTTTACATTTTAGATTATCTTGTTGTCATGTAAACCTCATGTAATGTAAACCCTTAATCTTTAAAAGGTAATAATTGAATAACACTTAATAATCTTTATTAAAAATGTAATATTTAACAAAAAATTTATAAAATTATAATGGTGTGTAAATCTAGATATTGTTATAGTGTTTAAAATAGTACATTTTTCAGTTTAATTT
This sequence comes from Scardinius erythrophthalmus, assembly GCF_964197995.2. Classification (NCBI taxonomy): domain Eukaryota; kingdom Metazoa; phylum Chordata; class Actinopteri; order Cypriniformes; family Leuciscidae; genus Scardinius; species Scardinius erythrophthalmus. Next base: position 13,819,316 of record NC_138224.1, on the reverse strand, counting down.
AAATTTTTAATTAATTTTATAATATTTACTATAATAATAATGATAATAATAATAATAGTAATGCTAAAATAATATTATTAATATTGATTATAATAGTGAAGATTATAATAAAGATTACATGTACATTTTTCATATTGTACATTATAATATTGTCCTATTAAATTCACGTGTAGTTTAAAATGGTTTATCTTTTAGCATTTTATTTTTAATTTATTTTAACAACATATATTTAAAAATATATTTTTTTTACATATGCTATCAATTTAACAACTTTGATATTATTTTTATAATAATAATAATAATAATAATAATAATAATGTATTAATATTATTATAGTAATATTATTATTGTTAGCATTAATAATAATAATAATAATTATAATAATAATAATTATTATTATTACTACTACTACGGTAATATTATTAATAAAAAACATTTTACACATTTAACATTATTTGAGTCCTTTTATTATAATAATAATAATAATATTCATTTTTAATATTAATTATGGTTTTCATACTAAGATAATGATATTTCTTATTCCCTACCTCTAAACATGACCTTCAAACAAACCTTTAGTGATTATTAGATTTGAAGCACAACATGATTTATGAATGTTTAAAACAGTAAGGACAACTTCACTCCTCATAAGTTGGTTTTCACTATAATTCTTTATAGTATAATTCACTATAAAAGGATATTTTCCATAAGTTTTGGTTATACTCGTGAGGGCTATATTAAGGAAATGCAATAAAACAAATCCCTAAAAAGTGTATTGTGTTTATCTAGAGGCCTGCAGCAATATTAGAAATACACAGCATCATAGATATGAGTGCACACATAATATATCAGTGCTGCAAACAGTGCCTTTAATTACAAAGGACAGTGTTGTATAAACTGTAAATATATATTTTCCTGTGTGTGTGTGTGCATGACCTAGATCCCATGGACCAAGCTGAAGACTCATCCAATCTCTTTGGTAATAACATTGTTTTATTTTGTTTTATTTTATTCTATTTATAAAAGTGTGTATATATAGATATAGATATAAACTCAGCAAAAAAAGAAACGTCCCCTGACTTTCAACTGTTTTTACTTTCAGTAAACTTAATGTGTGTAAATATTTGTATGAACACTAAAAGAGTCAACACCATAAGACATAAACTAAAAATGTTTCACAGACATGTGACTAACAGAAAAAGAATAATGTGTCCCTGAATGAAGGGAGGCTCAAAATCAAAAGTACCAGTCAGTATCTGGTGTGGCCACCAGCTGCTTGAAGTACTGCAGTGCATCTCCTCCTCATGGACTGGACCAGATTTGTCAGTTCTTGCTGTGAGATGTTACCCCACTCTTCCACCAAGGCACTTGCAAGTTCCTGGACATTTCTAGGGGGAATGGCCCTAGCCCTCACCCTGCGATCCAACAGGTCCCAGACGTGCTCAATGGGATTGAGATCCGGGCTCTTCGCTGGCCATGGCAGAACACTGACATTGCTGTCATGCAGAAACTCACGCACAGAATGAGCAGTATGGCTGGTGGCATTGTCCTGCTGGAGGATCATGTCCGGATGAGCATGCATAAAGGGTACCACATGAGGGAGGAGGATGTCTTCCCTGTACCGCAAGGCATTGAGATTGCCTGCAATGACAACAAGCTCAGTCCGATGGTGATGTGATATACCGCCCCAGACCATGACGGACCCCTCACCTCCAAATCGATCCCGCTCCAGGGTACAGGCCTCGGTGTAACGCTCATTCCTTCGACGATAAACACGAATCCGTCCATCACCCCTGGTGAGACGAAATCGTGACTCATCAGTGAAGAGCACTTTTTGCCACTCCTGTCTGGTCCAGCGAAGGTGGGTTTGTGCCCATAGGCGGCGTTGTTGCTGGTGATGTCTGGTAAGGACCTGCCTTACAACAGGCCTACAAGCCCTCAGTCCAGCCTCTCTCAGCCTATTGCGGACAGTCTGAGTACTGATGGAGGGATTGTGTGTTCCTGGTGTGACTCAGGCAGTTGTTGTGGCCATCCTGTACCTGTCACGCAGGTGTGATATTCGGATGTACCGATCCTGTGCAGGTGTTGTTACACGTGGTCTTCCAATGCGAGGATGATCAGCTGTCCTTCCTGTCTCCCTGTAGCGCTGTCTTAGGCGTCTCACAGTGCGGACATGGCAATTTATTGCCCTAGCCACATCAGCAGTCCTCATGCCTCCCTGCAGCATGCCTAATGCACATTCACGCAGATGAGCAGGGACCCTGGGCATCTTTCTTTGGGTGTTTTTCACAGTTGGTAGACAAGTCTCTTTAGTGTCCTGCGTTTTTAGAACTGTGACCTTAAATGCCTACTCTCTGTAAGCTGTTAAGGTCTTAACGACCATTCCACAGGTGCATGTTAATTAATTGATTATGGTTAATTGAACATGCATGGAAAACATTGTTTAAACCCTTTACAATGAAGATCTGTAAAGTTATTTGGATTTTTACAACATTATTGTTGAAATACACAGTCCTGAAAAAGGGACGTTTCTTTTTTTTGCTGAGTTTAGATAGATATAGATAAATATATATATTTTAGATATATATATTTGTATTTTTATAGTTTAGTTTTGTTCTAACCTGCTCAGTTAGAAGGCAGTTACGTTTTCTGCAGCTTAATTATTGAGTCTGTAAATCATTTCTTTCAGTCTTTGGATAAAGTTGTCATGGAGATGAGCACCTGTGACGAGCCTCGCCCTCCCAACGGTCCATCACCCATTGCAACAGCCTCAGGTCAAAGGTAGGGTTTCAGTTAATCGGCTCTATCAGCCTTGATTCGCATCTCTCCTCCTCTGCTTCTTGTTTTCATGGCTCCCTCTGTTATGAAAAACCTGGATGTATATAAATCGAAAAGCCATAGAAAATATTATTTCTTTTTGTTTGTTTTCTTGGCTAGATATTATTTTTTGGTGAGTGCTTGTTGTAATATAAAACTTGCTCGCAATATTATGATATTACATGTTTATTTGTGGGGGTTTATTTTGTATTCTTATTCTCTTTTTGTCAGTGAATATGGTTTTGCGGAGAAAGTGGTGGAGGGCATCTCACTCTCTGTGAACTCCATAGTGATCCGCATCAGCGCCAAAGCCTTTAATGCCTCCTTCGAGCTCTCGCAGCTCCAGGTCCTCAGCGTCAACACCAGCTGGGCCACTGGTGATCTGCGATACACACGCATCCTGGACCCCACACGTGGAGAGGTGACAACATGCATCTCTCTGGTGTTGTGGAGGCCATACGGCATGTGTTTCTATGCTAACACTATGATGCATTCTAGATCCTAACATTTAAGGAAGTGAGCTGGCAGATGATCAGGATTGAAGCAGATGCCATCCAGAACACAGAACATGAGGTCCTCAGAGCCCCCATACGCCTCATCACCAACCAATCAAAGATCAGAGTCACTTTAAAGAGGAGGGTGAGGATACACACACACATTAGTTACACAACCCTCAAACAATAACATACGGTTAAATGTACAGAATTAGATCCAAACTGTCAATTTTTGGATCACTATGTACTAGCGTGTGTATTTCTGAGAGTGTGTGTGTAGCAGTCATTCTTTTATGAATCAGTTCTGAGCTCTGCGGGTAGCCGGGATCCATTTCTCTGTTGGTAGTCTAAATATGGCAGCTGATTAGAGGGTTTTATTCAGCTACACACACAAACAAAATTCTGTGCATTAGTACGCTCAAATTGAATCTATTATAGATACAGTGGTGGTCAGAATTAATGGCACCCTGGTAAATATGATCAAAAATGGCTGTAAAGAATAAATCTGCATCGTTTATCCTTTTGATCTTTCATTCAAAAAATTCACAAAAATCTAACCTTTCATTTAAGTAAAAGAATTGAAAGTGGGGGGGAAATCACATTATAAAATAAATGTTTTTCTCCAAAACACGCTGGCCATAATTATTGGCTCCCTGTTAATAAATACTTTTTGCAACCTCCTTTTGCCAAGATAACTGCTCTGAGTCTTCTATAATGCCTGATGAGTTTGGAGAATAACTGACAAGAGATCAGAGACCATTCCTCCATACAGAATCTCTCCAGATCCTTCAGATTCACAAGTTCATGTTGGTGCTTCTTCTGTTCAGTTCACCCCACTAATTTTCTATAGGGTTCAGTTTAGGGGACTGGGACGGTCATGGCAGAAGCTAGAAATAGAAATAGAAATATATATGTATTTATATATGTATATGTATATTTATATTTATATAGAAATTATATGTATTTTTTTATATATATATATAAAAAAAATGTAAATAAACTATATATATATATATATATATATATATATATAGTTTATTTAATTTTTTTTAATAATAATAAATAAAATACAGAAGACATATTTAAGATTCTGCACTAAATAAATACACTGAACTAAACAGTGTGTATATATATGTGTGTGTGTGTGTGTGTGTGTGTGTGTGTGTGTGTGTGTGTGTGTGTGTGTGTGTGTGTGTGTGTGTGTGTGTGTGTGTGTGTGTGTGTGTGTGTGTGTGTGTGTGTGTGTGTGTGTGTGTGTGTGTGTGTGTGTGTGTAATGAAATATATCAATTATATATAAATTTAAATGAAAGAACATTTTTCACACAATCTTTTAGATCGGTAAGATTTTTAAAAGAAGTCTCTTCTGCTCACAAAGGCTGTATTTATTTGATCCAAAATACAGTAAAAAAACCCAGTAATATTATGAAATATAAAAAAAAAACTATCCTTGTTGAATAAAAGTATTAGTTTCTTTCCTAATTAAATAAATAAATAAATTCTTACCGACCCCATACTTTTGAACGGTAGTGTTTAATGTTACAAAAGCTTTCTAATTCAGATAAATGCTGTTCTTTTGAACTTTCTTTTCATCAAAGAATCCTGAAAAAATATTTTTTACCCAACTGTTTTCAGCATTGAAAATAATCAGAAATGTTTCTTGAGGAGCAAATCAGCATATTAGAATGATTTCTGCAGGATCGTGTGACATTGACGACTGGAGTAATGATCCTGAAAATTCAGCTTTACATCACAGGAAGAAATTATATTTTAAAATATATTCAAATAGAAAGCGGTTATTTTAAATTGTAAAAATATTTCACAATAGTATGGTTTTTGCTGTATTTTAGATCAAATACCATAAATGCAGCCTTGGTGAGCAGAAGACTCGTCTTTTAAAAACATTTTAAAAATCATACCGATCTAAAACTTTTGAACAGTAGTGTATATATTTCTGAAGAATTAAAATTTGCACATTATGTATGTCATGGCTATATGTCCATTTATTTTTTCAGATGAAAGACTGTAATGTTGTTGCATCAAAGCTGATTCTGATCCTGGATGACCTACTGTGGGTGCTGACGGACTCTCAGCTCAAGGCCATGGTGCAGTATGCTAAGTCTCTCAGTGAAGCCATGGAGAAATCAGCTGCACAGAGGAAGACCATGCCCCCCGACACCACACAGGTGCACATCCCTTCCCAACCACACCAGCTGTTTCAGACTACCTCTTTTTTGATTTTTGCTTCTATTATCCGAGTCATATTTTGGTTTTATTAAACTTTTAATCCTAGTTTTTGCAGTGGGTGATGCGTCAAATGTCGTAAATGTCTTTAGTGTGTTATCTGAGCTTTAGATACAGTATGTTTCAACTCTGTTGGTTTTTTAGGTAACGCCGGCACCCCCCTCAGCCCAACAAGTGCGCACACAGCAGGCTTCAGGCACAGCAGATCAGAGCGCTTCCATGGAACGGCTCTTCAACTCTTATGATGTTCGTGAAACCTCACACCACCTCCAAATCACACACTTGGACCTGCATATTTGTGACGACACCAATACCAAGGACAGAGGTACCACATGCCCACAGCCCCACACACAATACTGTTAACACCAAAAAGTGTGCGTTTGGTGGTGTTCAGCTGAAATATGTCTTTTTTTTATTTCTTTTCTGCAGGAATTAATAAGAGATTAGATGGTGGCGCAATGCAGGTGTCCTTCAGTTCTATAACTGTAGACTATTATCCCTTCCACAAAGCTGGTAAAAATAGATTCTTCCTTTAATAACCTGTTGAACAGGAAGATGTTCAGATTATTAAAAAGAAAATGCCTTTCTTTCTCTCAGGTGAGGGCTGTTTGCATTGGATGCATTACAGCGAGGCCACAAAGTCTCGTGAGACCTGGGTCCGTTCTCTCCTGGAGGAGTTTAAGTCTAATGTGGATATGCTCAAAAACGTAGTCAGTGGCCAGTCCCAGAGCTCCCCTCAGCACGGTGAGAACGCCCTGCCCATTAACACACACTTACTGTAACTGAAAAACAAAAAATGGATCAGTTTAATGCAACCTATCCTGTGTCTGGATCATATTTGACTCAAAAAGTCAAAAGAAAGTATTTTCGGACCATAAATATGTTTTGCATTTTAAAGAGGAGGGTAAGGATACACACACACACACACACACTTTCGTTACACACCCTCAAACAGTAACATACGGTAAAATGTACAGAATTAGATGTTCAGAAAGTATTTTCGGACCATAAATATTTTTTGCATTGTGACATTATATTCATGACAATTTAACACATTTTCCCCTATGACTGTAATACAAAAAATATCATTTTTGTTGTGTTTATACATCATAGTATTATTGATTTAGCAGTACATTTGTATTACATTGTATTACATTTATAGTATTTACATTACTTTTTTTTTTACAGCTATACATTTAAAAATACTGTTTTATAGTAATGAGAATCGCTGTTGGGAATAATAATGGCTATTACAATGCATAAAAAGTTCTCTACACATTATTGGTAATGAGAATTTGGGTGCGAAATGTATATTTGCCATGATAATAAAACAAAAACGGCTAACTTTATTTTATTTATACATTTTATTTATTTGTTGTTTTTTGGGGGATTTTTGGTTAAATGTGATCTGGACACTGGTTACTCAACAGCTGTTCTTCGTTGATGCATAAATCTGGATATCTGCCCATCCAAACACTATTAATAAAGCAAGAATTTGTGACACTTTAAGGGCTCTTCTCAAAGACTGTAGGGCACTTTCAGATGACACGGACAACACAGTTATGGGCTGCAGTGATGTTCAAAGTTTTCCATGTGGCCTCTGAGAGTGTAGCAGAGTCTTTGTGTAAGGGCCTTTAGATAAAGTGTACCGTTTTTAGCTCAGTAGCGCAGTACGGCTAATGTTTATGAGCATATGGTGATCATGGCTTTAATAAAGTCCTTCGAGTGTTTTGTAGTGGTCATTAAGTGTGTCCTGAAAGCAGCTAACACCTGTCCTAGTTTAAGAGTTTTTTTTGCGTAATGGGTTCTGTGTCCCCAGTCCGTCACTCGATTGTCTTAGAGGCGCAGGGTGAAGGGATTATGGTTAGGGAGCTGGATTCAGGCCCAGATGGCTTGTGGCCGCTCTCCCCCACGGCCAACTGCTGCTGGTGTCTGGAGACAGGTACCTCTCTGGTGTGCGTTTGAGGTGCCACACAAACACATGGCTGTGGTTTGTGCAGATGATCCACTGTGATTGTGACTTTTGAGTTTGTGTGTCTCCCACAGGAAAGATCTCCACCAACTCCAGCACATCCTTCTCGCCTCCATCTGCACCGAGAACCCAACTCATGTCCAGCTCAATTGTGCTACGGATGGCAGATTTCAGCATCTATCAGGTTTGTGTGGATTAACACACACACACACACACACACACAACACAATTTTCTGCAATCTACATACTCGTTTATAAAAAACAAGTTGCATGCTATAGTCCAAGTCAGAAAGCAGAAACTTATTCACTGATAATCCCTTCTGCAATAGCTGTTTAACCAATGATGTCATCATTGACATCATACCAGATGCTCTCGGCTTGAATGCTTACAATGTGAGACCTTTTAAAAGTATTTTTTTCTGCTGTGTTGAAGGTGTCTACAGCAGACCAGCCACGCTCCAGTCCTCAAAGCATGATATCCTGCAATAAGAAAACCCTCTATCTCCCCCAAGAGATGCCGGCCATCCATGCCGAATTCACAGAGTACTACTTCCCGGATGGCAAAGACTATCCCAGTAAGACAGAAGCGACCACATCCATCATTAACACTGACGAGACCAGAACATTCACTTAATATCAGTTCAACTCAAGCATTCTCTGAATTGACATGAATAAAACTCTCTCCCTTCAGTCCCTTGTCCCAACCTGTACGTGCAGTTGAACGCGCTACAGCTGGTGCTTGACTCACGCAGTCTGGTTTGGCTCAATCTGTTTGCACTGGACCTTCGTCAGAGCTTAGAACAATTCATGGAGCTGTACAAACTCAATGACTCGCAGAAACCTGACGAACATGTAGATATCAGAGTGGACGGACTCATGCTGAAGGTAGAAATTAAATTATGTTTGCATACTTCCAGTGAAATGTGGGTTGCAGTGTCTGTTTCAAATTGTGGGTAGCTAAGGTACCTCATTTTGGCCCAAATTCGAGGTAACATCATAACTATCTTTCCTAAATTCCCCTTGTAGGCATAAAAGAGTTTGTCAGTTCACTAGGTTTTCATTCTTTGAAGCCAATAAGTTTTGATATCAAGGTTCCTAAGTTCTTGCCCTGAAGGGCCACTGCCCTGCAGAGTTTAGCTCCAGCCCTGATTAAAGACACCTAGGCAAGCTAGTCAAGGTCTTCATTGTTAATAGAAAATTACAGGTTGGTGAGTTTAATCAGCAATTCTACAGGCTCTAATTTGAGGAACCATGCTGTACATGTCTTGTACCCTCTTTTTTGCATTTTAATATATAACTCTGTGTTTTAATGTTTGTAGCTGGTGATTCCTGCAGACCAGGAGAAGGCTCAGCCTGGCCAGCCTCGCTCTCTGTCAGTGCAGACATCTGAGATGGTAGCCACTAACACACGGCACTCTTCCGGATGCACACGATCCAGTCTGGAAGCCCTTTTGCTGGCCTTCCAGGAGCAACCCTTCTTTACCTCCCTCTCTTCCTCCTTTCCTCATGCCCAAAACTCCTCCTCTGTGCTCCATCCGGTCTTCCAGCGGCATGCTCATGAGCAGGATACACGTGTTCATGATGTGTACCGGGGCCTCGCTCCACCATCTCTCTCCACCAAGGCCCTCAAAACTCCAGCAGCCACTGACTTGTGGGCTCTGCACTTCTCTCAGTTCTGGGTGGACTATGAGGGCTCACGCAGTGGGCGAGGTCGTCCGACACCTTGCGTGGACTCTTTCCCTCTGACACTTTGGGTATGCCACCCTTCAAGATTTGCACAGCACAACGAGAGGCTCAGAGCAGGTGTAGGGTTGGGTCTGTTGCCTCGCAGTGAGTCAGCAGAGATTGCCAATCGTCTGCAGAGGAAGAAACTTCTTAAGGAGTACTACACCACTGATGCGTGTCCAAGCAACACGCCAAGCAATGGTCTCCACAAACCACAATCTCTAGATGGCCTATTCAGTGAATCCTCTTCGTCTCTCTCCCTTGATTCCTCGTCCTCGTCCAGTGAAGTAGACGTGCAGGTGCTAGTGCACGTTCAGAAGCACCTGAGTGCTCAGGTGAGCCATGGGCAGTATATGTTCCTGCTCAGACTGCAACATGCTGTGAAATCTCTGCAGCGCACTTTACAGCAAGATCTGGAGCAGTACGGCTCCAAGCTCCAGGGTCCCACACAACCCTTAAGCGCCTGCGTGGGCGTGCTCATGAAAAGTGCAGAAGTTGCACTACTCTTAAAGCCTATTCCCCAACCGGATTTAAGCACCAGCCCCCTGGACTCTGATGTCTCCCCCTCAGAAAGCAGGACGACTCTTGAAGCCGGGAGTGAGGTGGGCGAGGGACACGAGATACCCTTGGCTGAAGGAGAGGGTACTCCAAACGTAGATCAGCTCCTTTTTGCAGGTACGCATGGCCTTAACGTATCTCCTCTCCTTCCTTCCTCATCCCCATCTCCTGCTCTGAGAAAGGCGTCTATGGATGAGAGGAGTAGCGTGACATCTGGAGGGAGGGAGAAGGAATTGAGAGAAGGATCTCCTGATGTAGAGGGCAGCAGAACTGAAATCAAAGGGCAACAGAGTGAAACCTCACATGGTGGAACTGCGGTAATAGATCCCATCTCCGACACTTCTTCCAGGGAGTGGAACGACAAGAGTCAGGGAGGCAGGCTGCCTCAGTCCATGTCCAGGTATTGCATTGTTTGTATATTTAGAACACAACTAACCATTCTTTCCTGATTGGTTTTTGAAAATTGATAATGATAAAAAAACTACTGTCAGGATTTACTAAAGACACGTGGACAGGCGTGGACAGAGTTGTTTTTGCGGCTGAGATTAAACCATATGCATTTGTAGGAGTTAGCCTACCTGTTCAGAAGTGGGAGGAGAGAATTTAAATTAATCATGCAAGGTGATTCACTAAGGTTTGCGCTAGTCAATTTACTGGTATTTGCGCCATTATTTAACGCCCCCAAAAAAGCATGTCTTAAACCAGACACTTATTTGCGCTGGTCCTGGTAGATTGCGTTGGTCATTATGGAAATGATCCGGCTACGAGTACTTTAATTTGCGCATCGTCAGTACATCACGCGCAGAACTTTCCACTCCCATCGCCGCTTTTTTGGATTTGTGCTTTCGCACTAATTTGCCTCGTTTAGTAAATCTGGCCCTTAGATTTTTACTATGAAGGTTAGATTTTTCCAGTGGTGGACAGTAATGAAGTATTTTTACTTCATTACTGTACTTAAGGACATTTTTCAAGTATTTGTACTTTATTAGAGCATTTTTATTTTGGGAAACTTTTACTTCACTACATGCCAAAGCATAATAATACTTTTTACTCCACAAGCTGATTTTTTTCAATGAACCTGTTAAATCGTTTTAACACAGAAATCGAACTGAATGATTCATTCATTCATGAATTGTACAAATCTGATTGCATCTGTTCTCGAGTCAACAACTCTACTGATTCAAATGATCTGGTTAGAGCGAGTTATAAAATTAAACGTTTTCTTATTTGGAGATCAATACATATTAAGCATCTGCATAATAATGCTTATCGACTAGTGCTGGCTACTTCACAATTCAAAATAATTCATAACGATGTCAGACTGAGCTGTAACCTATTTAATCTGTGTCTAGTACATCATACCTCAATTCCACCCTGTACTTTTACTCAAGTACTTGAAATGTGTGCTTCGTCCACCACTGGATTTTCCAGTTGTGTTTGATCAGGGTTGGATCAAACTCAGCAGGAAAGTGGACCCTGAGGTACAGAGTTTCCACCCCTGATCTAACCTTTACCTTCACAGACTCCAAATATGAAGGCCACAAGTCTGCAAGTATTTGCATCAAGTGGGACAAGGCCCATACTGTACAATATATGTAGGGTGTCAGGCTTTGGGAACGGGATTGTGAGTTTTGTGGCTTTGTTTTCTAACTGAATGTAGAAGTGATTGCATAAATAATATATATGAACAGGATGTTATAAGTATGTGTGTATTTGGGAGTAAAACCCAATACACAACTGCTTCCTTGCTCTGAATGTGATTTACGGGTGGTGTGTGTTTGTTTAATCTCTCTTCTGAAGGAAAGGCAGTTTATCAGTGGTCTCTGACCTCTTAACCTCCACGCACAGCAGGTCTACCTCCTTATATTCCATGTCCAACATGTAAGGCACCCTCTGTAGGACTCTGTGCCCATCAGTGTGCGTGTGAATGTTTGTGGACAAAACCGTGGTATTGGTATTGTGATTGTGGTCATTTCACACTAGCTTGTCCCTTGTAGTGTTGTGCGTAAAACCGTGGACGTGTTCTGACTCTGTTTCTGACTGGTGTTTTGATTTTTTGCCTAAAAATGTTTTGTTCATGCTATCATGCTATATATATTTTTTTTATCATTCTTGGTGTTCTTTATATTAGCACAGACATGTGCTCATTGTATTCACTTTTTCCTGCTTTTTTTGCATGTACTCTGCAGTGGTCGTTTGATGCAGGGCAAGTCACAGTCGAGTTTCGCCGTGTCCTTTAAGAACATGAAGAAAAGTCCTTCGCTGCAGTCTCTGGATGATCTCTCCATAGACAGCTACTCACTGGAGGACTGTGATTTGCTGGAGAGAGGTACATGCACTCCAGAACACCATGTTTTACTGATGTGTATTCTCTTATACCAGAGCTGTATTACGTTAGTGACCACAAGGGGGCTGTATTGTAACATCTATAGGTTTGGGCTATTATTGCGTTTCATCATAACCACAAATTCATTCAGTTTTAGCGCAAGCTAAACATCAGGTCCAATTGTGATGGGAAATTGATCATTTATTTTTATATGCAGTTACACTCTCTCGCTCTAATCAAATAATATGCATGTGTGTTTTGTTATAGATGATGTATCGATCTCTGGCTTTAAGGATGCTCTAAATGAACAGATTTCTACAGAAGGGGCTAATGTGAGTCTCGCTCAGGAGGCCGATGAGGCCCAGTCACCTGACGCCATCAGCGCTGCCTCACAGAGCATAGACGAACCCACAAAAGACCTTGTAATTTCCTCTCTCCTTTCATTCCTCTTTTCCCAAGTTAACTTTTTTGTTATTCTGAATGAAAATAATGAGATTGTAAGTACATTATCTATGCATCTACAGTGTTAGTAATGTGTTGTCATGTATATAATACCTGTATTGCATGCGTTTGCAGGTGTCGGTACTGGTTTTGAAGGTTCACTCGGTCTGCTGTTCTCTGGATCTGAAGGGTGATGACACAGCAGTAGCTCTGGAGGTGGGGCGGATCCAACCCAATCAGCTCGGCAACGTCAGTTTGCGGCAGTATCTTAGCAACCGCAGCCTGGGTAAGACCGTTTGACACCTGTGTTTGTGTGTGCACATGTGTCAATGTTACACCTGATAAACCCTTGCTGTTTGCGTTTTTTCAGGTTTAGTGTCTTCAGCATCAGCCACTCAGAGTGGTGAAGGTACTTTAAGTGTGTATCTTCATATGTTTACATAGTGTGTGTTTGTGCGCACGACACGTTTGTGAGTGTAGATGCTGTCGGTGAGTTTGCACGAGTTGTGTGTGTTGTGTGATCACTCTCCCAGCACTTTTTGTGTTTGGTTTGAACACATACACTACAGTTTGGGGTCAGTTAGATTTTTTTAATGTCTTTGACAGAAGTCTCTTATAACCACCAAGGCTGCATTTACTTGATTGAAAATGCAGGAAAACAGTAATATCGTAAAAAAAATGTAAACAATTTAAAACAACTTTTTACTATTTTAATATATTTTAAAATGTAATTTATTCCTGATGCCAAGCTGAATTTTCAGTGTCACATGATCCTAGTCTTCAGTGTCACATGATCCTTCAGAAATCAGTCTAATATGCTGATTTTCTGTTCAAGAAACATTTATTATTATTATCAATGTTGAAAACAGTTTTTCTGCTTAATATTTTTTCATGATGCTTTTTTTCATTCTTTGATGAATAGACAGTTCAAAAGAACAGTTTTTTTTTTATCTAAAAATAGAAATATTTTTTAACTTTATAAATATATTTACTGTCACTTTTGATCAATTGAATGCATCCTTGCTGAATAAAACTATTAATTTCTAAAAAAAAACTAAAAAAAAAACTGACCTGACCCCAAATTTTTGACTGGTAGTGTACCTATTGTACATATCTTCATAAACGACTAGTTGGTGGATTAGTCAAACTAATTGCAAAAAATGTATTTGTCAATTGAGAAATTGAAGCTTCTTTAATATTAATATCTAATATTTAGCTTTAGTGCTTCTAGTAGCAGTGCTTTAAAGGGGTGTTTTAGAGACTTTAGTACATTTACATGACAATGATGTTCTAAAAACTGAAAAGTTTTTCCTTTGTTTTTTTTCACGTACAGACAACAACGTTGTCAAAACAATCCCGGTTGACACAGATCCGCGAAATTGATCAAAAACGCTGTATTATGCATGTCAGGCTAGTAGTTAGCCAGTAGTAGATGTCACTTTATAAAGAAACTATGTGCCTATAAACTGAACACTTAATATGCATGCACATGAAGTCACTGTTTTCTCAAATTCGCGTTTTTTGTAGGCGAAAATGGTATCATTTTCAAAAACTTGCACTTTAAAACCCGTTTTCAAAGGTTTGCGTTTTCCTTCCCCCCCAAAACGCATAAAAAGTTTTCAGTTTTTAGTAGGGCTGTTCCCTTTAGAGGCTTAGTCGACCAAGATTTTATTAGGTAGTTAACTCCACAGGCGGAGTCACGCAGTCCGTGAGGGTCCTTGTGGTAATTACAGTATGGCGTTTGCCTATCATCCATCCATCTAAAAAATGGCTTATCGTTTGAAACATGTAAGTAGTAGAAACTTTACATAACCGTTGTAATGTTAACCTAGAAGTGTTTGTGCGGAGTGCGGAACTGTAAAGGGTTTACTATTATTTATTTGTGTATAATCATAATAACAAAAGGTTGTGCTTTTTGTAAAATAAAGAAAACAAACAAGATGTGCTTTCTGCCCTCTCGGTCTCTGTGAACTGCAGCGTGTCACTTACATGAACTTAAACTCAGCGTATAGGCTACTTGCCTTACTGACTTGAAAATATATATTTTTTTAAAATTGAAATGTCTACTTTTAAACAAACCAATTCAAGTCGAAAACAAATCTGTATGAGGTGCGTTTCTCTCCATAGGCGCGTCCACTACATGGAGATGACGAGTCAACATCATGTTCATCTTTGCAGCCGACACTGATTCAGAAAACACTAGTTTATTAATAAACAATTAAAATGTCTCCATGCTCTTTTTTTCCTATTTTCTATCTTTTGCCTTTTTGGATTTATGTGTGAGCTTGAAAACGGTGTAATGTAAACAGCACCTCAGTCAGTGGACAAGTACTGTTCATTTAAATAAGAGCCTTTTTTTCTGCAGTATAGTAAGTTTGTGTGATGTGTGAATTGTAATGGGGCATTTTTCTCGCCCACTGCTCCCAGCTCTTCCCTTTCATCCTCTCTCGCTCTCTTCCTTAGCTGCTCTGGTTTTGTGCTGTCGTTTCTCTGCTGTCACAGACCACTGGGTTCTGCAGTACCAGAATTGCTGGTTCAGGAGACTTTGTACACACACAAACACACACATACTCGCTCTCGTCTTATCTAGGCTGCTTCAGAGCACTGCCTCTTTCCTCTCCAAGCAATAATCTGTAGGCTTTTCCATGCTCAGTTTCTCTTGACTGATTCTGCTAGCCTCTGTTTTTCAGTCCGTTTCCCTGTATCTTTCTCTCACCTGCTCCCATGTTCTCTATTTTCAGTTATTCTCACTCATTCACTTTCCTCTTGCAGAATTCTTGCTGTTCTTCAGTATCTGCACTTAGTAGGGAAAGTGCTGCGTTTGCTTGTTTTATTCACAACTGTTGAAAGATTAATTAAATGTTCAGCTAGGAATGACAGGAATGATCGCTTCTGTCTCTTGTAATGATGGTCTTTCCAACTCCACTATTTCCAGAGGACATTGAAGAATTGAACGTTTGATATCACAAACATGATGTGCAAATCTCTTTTTGTTCTAAAGCAAAAAAATTCAAACTTATTCACATGCTCAAAAGCGATGAGATGAGATTTCTGTGAGAAATCTTTCAATGAGATTTCTATTCATTACCACAAGCATTGTTGCGCTGACATTTTGGATTCAATGCATAATTTAAAAGCAGCGTTTCAATGTTTTGGATTTGTCTATTTTTAGACTGGTGGCTGTCTCCCGTGTCCCGCTTTCCCGTCTGGATCCACAGCCTGTGCAGCGGGCCCTTGACTTCCACTCATTAGTGATCCCTTGGTTTCCTGCATGACTGTGTACACATTCATGTGTTCTTGTAGTTCCAAGGCTTATCGCATTGCATGGAGAAACATGGAGTAGATGGTGTTTTCATCATGTGGATCTTCATTATTGCGTGCATTTTTTTTGTAATGGCATATGCTTAAGTATTAAGGGGCATTGACACTGACAGAGACCTGGAATCATTCATTTTCAATGAGAGCAACAGGAACCGTACTTGAGAAAAGTTTAACGTTATGCAAATGTGAAGCGACGCGTCAGGCTATCCTGCAGCAGGAACACTTACTATCGACCTAAAATCTTTTTCTGCCTTCAAGTGCACCTGTTAGGCTCTTGCTTTCATTATTATGACTTATTACAACGCTCTCTGAAATGTTTGATTCTGATTGGTCAGTCACAACATTTGTCAGTCACAACATTGGTCAGGTCTGTTATTTCCTGATAATGACCATCGTCAATAGCAATGTCATACTATATAAAAGTCTGCTCATCCATGGAACTGAAACCAGCGCTTCTTTTGTGATGTCGTGCAGAATAGCTCTCACTTGTTTCATACAAAAGAAGCTGGTACAATCTTGTGTCTGAAACAGTTATCAGTTGTATTAAAAGTATTCGGTATTAATAGTACTGTACTATCATTGTAGCTTTTTAATGGATTATAAATTATATAGATTATTGGTGTAAAATATGATACCATCAATATCATAGATCAGTCTTTCATCATCAACCCATCCCTTACGACATCACAACTCAGCAGCTTGTGTAAGCTAGAATTCTGAGTTTCTCACTTGCTCTGTCATTCATGCGCTCAGAAATTGCAATTGCGATATTTCCAAACTCACTTTGTCAGTGTGAACGAAGCATTTCATGGCTCAAAACTGAAAATTTTTAAACCAACAAAACATTTTTGGCACCACAATCCAAATCTGTGAAAGATGACATCAGGACATTACTTCATTTCTAATTGTATTTGTTTCTCACAGGCTCTGGGTCAGGGTCTGACCCCAGCATGGTGTTATTAAATCCAGAGGTGCAAGTAAGGCTGGAAAGTGGCCCGGGGGCTGCGGTTCACTCTCCTCTCGCAGAACAGAACGGCTTCCTGCAGTGCCGCCTACAGGCCTTCAGTGCCGACTTCCTCATGACATCACTGCGAAACCTCGCCCTCTTCCTGGGGGATGACTCCACCTCCCAGGTCCTCCCCATGGAGATCGCCATCAAAGATACACACGTGAACCTCAAGGTACATTTAGACATTGTCATATTTCACAACACAATTATCATGGCCAAAAGAATGATCGATATCAGTATTATCGCAATATCTATAGAAATTAACATAATGGTATCAGTCAAATTCAACTTTCACTTTGTTTATTTAGTGTTTTCTCTTTTTTGGTCAGTGAAATGCACACAAAAGTTTAGGTCTTGCTTTTTTTTTGCCGTGTCCTCGACATGTTATATGTGTTTAAATCAGGATGATGGTCCCCGTGACAAAGCATCAGAGCCCGATGCCACGCCCATCGCCTTGCATATTCATAATCTGCTTATCCATCGTCAAGATGACGGCTCATTCAGCATTGGACGAGGTTATTCATGTCCCTTACTTCTTGTTTATCTCTTTTTCACTCCTAATC
The DNA here is from genome assembly GCF_964197995.2 of Scardinius erythrophthalmus. Taxonomy (NCBI): domain Eukaryota; kingdom Metazoa; phylum Chordata; class Actinopteri; order Cypriniformes; family Leuciscidae; genus Scardinius; species Scardinius erythrophthalmus. The sequence goes on along the minus strand of NC_138224.1, from coordinate 13,801,847 downwards.
TATAATAGTTCCTTATAGTGTTTCCCCCCCATTTAAATCCCTCTGGCACATGCATGCACTCTCTCTTTTACTTTAAAGTTTGCCTCTATTTTGAACTATTTTAAAATAAGATTAAAGCTCAGGAATGCACGTTCTAAATGCATCCCTCCCCTCTCTCCCCTCGGACAGCTGAACGCGCTGCGGACCCAAAGCTTCAGAAGGCGGGGCATGTGAATGACAGCAGGCTCAGTTCTGTCCCTGAAGTTCCTGTAGGTGTGGCCAGTCAGCCGAAAGCCACTCAGACTGCACCTCTGTCACACACAAGCCCCACCCCCTCAAGTAGAGAACAGGTACAATTTGCGATATGTACATTTTGCATGATGAAATGCATCACAGGGTAAAATTGCAGCTTTATGTGAACGTTTTACTTTGCGCCTTATATACAAATGTATGTCTGTAAGTCTTTTTACCATGTCTTGGTTTGCCTGTTTTAACCCTCTAAAGCAGGGTTTCTCAAACTCGGCCCTGGAGGACCACTGTCCTGCACAGTTTAGCTCCAACCCTGATCAATCACACCTGAGCAAGCTAATCAATGTCTTCACGATCCCTAGAAACTCACAGCTATTAAAAATGTAAACGTCACGGTACCAAGTTTTCTTAATCAAGTACCAGTGGTACCGAGGACCCGTTCAAACCCGATTCCCTGATGCGCATGCATGCACGCATGCACTGAGCGCGTGCAGTTGCGCGTCCTCTTTATTAAAGCGCTGAGACATGGCGACCGGCGGTGCTGCTGATGTGGTGGCTGTAAATCCACTTGTTGATAAGAAAGGAGGAAAGAGACACATATGGAAATATTTTGGATTAGGCTAATGTCACGTTGCCATAAGTGGCCGTTCACATAGCGCGTTTTTTGCGCGTGCAAATTCGTTATTCCAAATGTAGGCGCGCGGCAAGCGCGCTCATAATAGAAGCGACGCGACGCGCTCGTTTTTCCAGGCGCGCCTATGTTCATGGTTGCATAGCAACGACAGACGCCACAGGAGAGCAAGCGCTTGTGGAAAGGAGAAACTTGTCGATCTCCGAATGCAACGTTACATGAGGAGAGTGAAGATGGAAAGCTTTTAAAGATTAGTTCCATATAAATTCATGGATAATTTGTTGTTTTGTCGTTAGTGAAAATCAATATTGACCTTGTATTTGAAAAATGATCCTCATATAAAAACAATACTAAAATTCAGAGTAAGTTCATTCGCATTCCGAGATCGACCGGTGCGAACTGCGCTCTCCATGATGACGACGAGGAAGTATCATCAAAGAATTTATTGATTTCTAGCCCTTTGGTACCGAGAACCGTGGATTTTCACTGGTATTGGTGCCGAATTCTGAAATTTTGGTACCGTGACAACACTACTTGTTGCACACTGCAGTGAGCTAGATCGATATTAGGTATGGTAAAAATGGTACTCGCGTACCAAAAATAGTACTCTATTACTTCTTAAAGGTCCCATATTGTCAAAACTGAAATTTCCTGGCTTTTTTCATGATAACAGAGGTTTAGGGGCTATGTAACTACTATATAAGTTTCAAAACAGTCAATCCACAGACAAATGCACACAGACACTCCTTTTCACGAGACGTTGTGTTTTCAGTATAAATGTGATGTCAGAACTACTCCATCACCACCAATGGTGATTGATCACTTAGAAAACAACAGGCCAATCAGAAGAGAGGCTCATGAATATTAAGTAGACAGGCCAAAATCGACCTGTTTTTGGCAGAGCTCCTGAGAAAGGAGCTGTAAAAATATATTGAGATGGTTTTTGGTACTTATACCGCAAATATATATATTCTTAAGGACATCAAAACCTAAAATAAAACTTTAGAAAGGTGTACAATATGGGACCTTTTATGAAAACGAGATTTAAACAGACTAACTGTGTTGAGCTGTATAGCAATGATTAGTTTTCTGTCGATAAATGTATCCAAACAGTTGCTCACCTGTCTAATAAAACACTAATATATTAAAGCGTCGTTGGTGTTTCCATGGTTTCTACAAAATAAAACCAGAAATCGAGGGTAACGCGGGTATGATGTCATTAATAGGCGACGCACGGACATGGTCCGTGTCCTGGTTAAAACTGCTTATTTCTCTGGATTTAAACAGTCTTAGAAACATTTAGGATAATGTAAGTACACAAATCAACAAAATATATAACATCGTTCTGGTGGTTTTGGGATATTTTAATCAAAAATCTTACATAGTGTGTCTTTAAATGAAAGTTTATTGAACCTTTAGACAAAATCTGAAAAATAATTTAAGACGTTTGCATATGTTTTTGAGTGTCATATTTGATACATCAGACTTTTGTTTCATTTAGAGATAGGGAGCTCATACTCAAGAAGAAGAGAAAAGGCTGAGGCCCAAACTGAGCAAAATATGCATTTTAGTGCAGTTTATTTGACCAAAAAGTAAAATGAAATTATGATAGCTTGTAATGTAAGTCAGTTAGATCTGACTACAGACTACTTGCATAACATGCATATAAATGTCAGTCACTTTATTTCTTCAAATAATATGTCTTATTAAGATGATATTTAAAAGCTTTGTTTCATGATCAAATCGCTGTAGTTTTTATTGTGGGTGCAAAACATGTAATGCAATGCAATAATAATGATTGAGAGATAAACATACATGTTTATCATATTTGATACAACATTTTAACATGAACACATTTAAAAACATTTAAAACCCCTGATTAATATTTATAAATGGACCTCAGATAAAAAATAAAATGATCAAAAGATGACCCCTTTAACATCAATTATACAATAACAATTATCTTTCAAGCAAAGCATCCAGGCTGATAAACCATAAACACTTTTGTGTGCCACGCTAATGATCTTTTCCATCCACACAGCTGCTCGTGGAGGAGAATGAATGCTTGAAACTGGAGCTGTCCAAAGCCAAGATGGCGCTAGCGGAAGCCCAGATGGAGAAAGACTCTCTCCAGCATCAAATGAAGAGTCTCAAACTCACCAGCGGGGGCAGCAACAGCTAGTGGCAGTGCATGTGTGTGTGTGCATACAGGACAGACACTCGCCACAGGGGGGCAGCAGAGTGCTTGGAGGGGCCCGGCGCCGGAAAAACTCTAAACTCTGCAGCCGATTGGAGAATGGTATGTGTGCCGTGAGCTCTCACTTCACTCGGGAACCGGACTTTATAATCGGTGGCACCTGCTCTTAAAGAACAGTGTTCTTCACTATAGTGTACACACAAAGCTTCAGAATCAGAAAAAGTCAAGAAAAAAACCCCACTTCAAACAGCCTGTGGAAATTTCACTTTCTCTTGATGTTTTGTTGCTCTCTTCCTGTTTTTATTATTTCTTTCACTTCATTTCTTTGTGTCTGCAAAAGGACCCCTTAAATTATCATGGGAAAGTGTAAAGGGGTGATAAATGCACATTCTTTATCACTTTTTCTTTCTCTCTCTCTCTAACCAATCATACACAGTGTTGCAGCACATTCCACCCTTGACCTTTAACCCCAGGACAGTCTTACACACTGTCAGGGTGTGTGATGTTGAATGTCATATCTTTGGAGGAATGTCTTAAAAAGTTTGTTTGCACTGTTTCCGAACTCTTTTGTTTAACAAGAATTTAAAAAAATAATATTTAGCAACTAATAAATTTGTGTTTATGTATAGTAATTGTTAAATACAAGAATGTTTTTTGTTTGTTTGTTTTTTTAATAAGTGCGATTGAATCGGTGTAGGCAACATTTTTACAATTCATTCTTATGTTAGTGTCTCAAAAACTGTACAAATGGTTTCGGGATTATTTATGTTCACGAACACACTACAGGATTTGCATAGCACAAGTTGATTTGTCTTACTATATGAACAGATGTGTTGAGGTTTGCAGGTATCAGTTCAGTATTTGTAACTAAATGCAGTGTCATTCCATGTTTGTCTTTTTAGTTGAACATTTGGACTGCAACAGTCATAATAGGAGATTAATTATTAATTTACAGGTGTTTCATTTACTTTGAACTTGGAATGTTTAGCCTTTGTTTTGTCACATTGTTGATCTGATAACCAGCATTTCTGCACAAAGAAAAAACTAAAACAGAGCTGGATGTTGGAGAACAGCTCAACATATGCATTTGTGGGAATTCTAAGAGGTTGGCTTTTCTTATTTATGCTTTAAAAGAGAAAAGCCTATCTAGATATTATGGAAAATGTACTTTGCTTTCTCTCCTGCCCTTGTTTTTCCTCTCGACAGCGGCCTCTACAAGTGCCTGTGTCTGCACACCTTCTCCAGAGGTTCTGCTTGATTTTTCTCTCACATCTTGTTCTCTAAATGAATGTTTTGATGCTCTTCACAACACAAGCTTCCATCTGGAGAACATTTTTCAGATGTTTGGACTTGAACATTGAGAGCTGGATGACAAACACCTGATTGTAGGAAACCAAAACTTTTCTTCTGTAGTGCTAGGCCTCACCCCTATAACACTAGCCCCGCCTCAATATGTAATAGACACGCCTCTTAGAGATGGAGTCCCGCCTCTTTAGCACAAATGACGAACAATGATGCTCAATCAAGCAAACTTAAGAAGTTATGATTTCTTGTTACTGTCATAAGCTGCTGAAGTACTGAGACATGAAATAAAGCTTAAAACATTTTATTCATGGGTTTCAGATCTGCTCTTTTTTTTTGTTGATAATAAATGATGTTCCATATTTCATATGTATCAGATGTTGTCACACATGCTCTCAATCACATGCTTACCTACTTAAATTTTTTTTTTAAAAACCCACATTTTTATACATTTGTTTTCTTTTTATTAAAATATCATAACTTGATCTTAACTTAAAATGAAACAACTTCTGTTTTTCATGAATCAATTTCACTGTTGTGAATTGATTGTACGCTGTTGGATTTACGTCACAATACTATGTTACAAGGTGGCGAATTCGTATGATGTAAGTCGTCAAAAACGTATGATTATTAGAAATAAATATATAAACATAAATGTCCACCCTTAAACATGTCCGTCATTGGGATGTACGAAGACGAACGCATGAGATCGTACGCATTCATACGAATTAGCCACCAATTCACCAAAATGGAAAATAGTAACGAATTTCAATGAGATTGTATTGAAAGAAAAGATCTGTTGCTACTTCTGTAACATCTCGACCTTAAACCATGTTGCTTTGTGTGATGTTTTCCTTACTTTTCGCATTTTAACTGGTATCCAGTAACTAGTAAGATTTCTAAAGTGATGAAATGGGAGCTAGACTGTGTATCATGCTTTTACTTCCACAATGGTTTGACTTCTACATCGACTTGTGACTTTTTGGGCGATGAATCACTCTTGCTAGGTGCTACTTAAAAGGTCACTTTTCCCCTGGGTTTCCAAAAAAAAAGTCTTTCCGTCGGTGTAATCTCAGTTTGGTTTGGCTTCACCTTCATACAACCTCAATCTCACGTGGTACTCTCATGAATTGCAAAGCCAGGCCTATAAGTGTGTGTGTGTGCTCGCACTTTATGCATTGCCTATTAAGGCAGATGAATACTGCTCTGTTTGCTGCTCTATGGAGGAGTTTATTCCTGGAGTTCGAAACTAAATAGACACTGAACACCCGCTTGTTTTTGTGCGAGTAATGGAGAGCGCTTGCACACAACTGCCTCATAAGATCCGGTTGTTTCTGTTTCTTGGCAAAGTCGAAATGATTCTGTCCAACACCCAGTGGGCCTGCAGCTGCCTCTCTCTCTCTCTCTCAAGCACACACACACACCAGATCATCTCTTTCATTTCTTGTGTTCCTCTTCCAGTATTTAGCACTGTTTTTTCCCTCTCTTCAAGACTTCACAGCTGAACGGCACAGGAAATAATGCTTTGGAGATGTTAGTGAAGTAAACAACGCCCTGAGAAAACCTGTAATCTGTGTTCATTCAGTATTTCAATAATGTAGCTCAGAAATATACACGCACAGTGGTGGTTCCATGGAAGAATTATGGAATTGGATTGTGAATTTCATGGCAATTTAGTGTATACTGAATAATTACCAAATCGAGGGACCATAGTATTTATATTGATCAAGGTATTTAATGGTGTTTAATTAGATTGCAATCTGGTTAATGTATTTATATGTATTAAGCTTACAATTGTTGATTCCCGGAACGTTCCGTGAACGTTATTTTATGCTTGTAAAATGAAATCTAAAATAAAGTTTCTAGAACATTATTATTTGGTTCCCCAAATAATAACCAACTAGAACAAATTACTAACATTAGGGGGAATATTATGTTAGCTAAGAATCCCAACTGTTTGTTTTATCAGTTTCTACAAGCTGCAATATTGGCTTAATCCGGTTATGACAATTGTAAAATATTGAGTATTTCAAATAGAATTTATTATTATTAATTAAACACGTTTACATGAATCCCATTTTCTATTCCATGTCCATATTCTTGTTCATGTGTAGAATAAATACAGTTGATTCTTGATTGTCTCCAAATAGAAGGTTACAGTATATCATTGCAAGAAAAGAAAAACATTCATTCAAGTTACCTTGCTGTATCATACCATACATTACCATCTCTCCACCATAGTACAGTGTGTAAACGTTCCTTAAATATGATATGATAGGCTATCTTCTCGTGTGCCAATGAACTCAAAACAAGGTTACAGTAACAGGGTTTCATTGACTACATGCCCAGCCAGAGCAGCTCTCTCCTCTCGTAACGAAAGACTGCCATATAGGAACTGAAAGAGAGAAAAGACTGATGCTGGGCCGCCCTGCTGTCGGTACAACGGCGCGCGCGCACACACACACAGAGAAAGAGAGCGAGAGAGAGAGAGAACAGCGTGTGTACGGTGACCGAGAGCGCACGGACAGAACTGCTGCTGGTGAGTGTGCTTTAACCCTCGTCTCCAGGCAACCGGCCCGTCTGGAGGACCGAATCCTCCCGTTCAGCTCAGCTGCACCGGGACCGCGTTACAGTAAATACCCGGTCCATCATTCCATCATTGAGCCCCGGTATGGACTAGCGGCTTTATTCGTACAGCAGCGTACGGCGGAGCGTCTGTTTGTCGGTAACATGCTGCAGAAATACTAATAGGAAACCTCGCCGTTCAGTCCGGATTGTTTTTGTTCTCGTGGATTAAACTTGTGTCCGGGATGGGGAAGGAGCACGAGCTGCTGGAGGCGGCGCGGACCGGGAATGTGGGGCTGGTGGAGAAGCTGTTGAGTGGGAAGAAAGGATTGCTGGGCTCGGGCTCCGGCTCCATACCTCTGCCCGGGTTACTCAGGTATGAAAACAGACCGTATCGGACAAGTTTATTTCTGTGTGTCGTCGGATAAAATGGTTTTCCGGGAGCCCACCGGTTCCGTGGTGTTTATCAATACAGACAGAGGGATTGCAGTTGCTTGAGCAATGCCATACATCACACACACCCACTCTAGGCATCCCCGACCCACTGCGCCCCTCATACAATGTGTGTGTCGGGATATATGGGAGACTGTTGAGACATATTTTGTTTCAACGTCTGTAACTCAGTGTTCTTTTGCGCTGCATATCTCAAATTTTGATATGTCATTCACATATTTGTCTGGTTCAAATTAACGCAACTTTTCCATTTACTGTGCACATTAGTGTCAAGTACAAAGAGTGCTGTTGTTTGTCATCTTAATGAACACTAATAGACTTTAATTCTGAGAAAATCTCACATATGTCTCCTCTGGGGTTTCAGAAGAGATCGACTCCAACTGTGCTTGCTTGGGTTTGCCAAGACAGCAAAGTCTGCTGTCAAAAGCCTGAGATTATGGTATTAAAGGGGATAGTTCACTCAAAAATGAGAATTCTGTCATTATTTACTCCCTTATGTCATTCCAGACCGGTACTTTCTTCTGTTGAACATAAATATGATATTATAGATGGAAGTATAACCAAAACTGTTTTTCAATCTGGTTACCAACATTCTTCAAAATGTCTTCTTTTATGTTCCAAGAAAGTCATGCAGGTTTGGAACGATACGTGGGTGAGTAAATGATGGCAATGTGTTCCATTTTTCTAGTTCATTGAACTGTCCCTTTAACCCGAGCATTTCTCAATAAATACTTCCCAAAATGATCTGGGCTATACAATGATCTGTCCACATTCATTTCATAGCTCTGTACCAGAAGGGGCAATGGGACGGGAACATGATGAGGGGGGCCCACACTACAGTCATTTCTGATATAGCACTGGGCCTGGTTGAGGAGTGGTGAAGCCCACCCATAAAAATGTTGTCCCAGGCGACAGCCCTGTCTTGCATGTCTCATTTTTATGCCTCCTAAAACATTTTAGGAGAAACTTTTGAGACTAAATAGATATTTAAAGGGGTAGTTCTCCCAAAAATGAACATTCTGACATTCTGTACTTGCTCTCATGTCATTCCAAACCTTACTTTCTTTATTGGAGCACAAAAGAAGCCATTTTAAGAAATGCTCATGTAATTAGTCCTATGACCAATTTTGGACCCCATTGTCTTTCATTATATGGATAATTATCCTTTTTTGTTGCAGTACATAACAGGGAAATCATATTCATATCTCAAATAACAACAAATAAACAAAGTAGAATAAACAAATAGTAGAATAAAAACACTTTTTAAATGAATCACATCTTTAAATAAACTCATAAAGCATTAACAATCTTTTTTTATTTAAAAAAATGTAGGGATGACATTAGAGAGTTTAATTCAAGAAGGAATAATGGAAAACACAATTTGGAGATTTAAACCGTTTTTGTTTATGAATGAAACATTTAGTAGGCTATATACAAAATAATGACGTTGGAAACATTTTCAAGCGATAAATGATCTGAGTTTTCTTTATAAAACATAGCCTATCTTTGAGAACAAAGGAGTGGATTGTTTCTGGAGGCTAAAAATAACTTAAATCAGCCCAGAATTTATTTTATTACTTATTTATAAAATGTATGATTTGTTTATTTATTTTTATTGGACAATCTCATTAGCTTTTGTGTGTGTGTGGAATTTGTTGAATGCTGTTATTTATAACCAATTGGTTAATGGAGGTTTAATGAAGCCTCATAAAAGGACAAAATCCTTAATTTCTTTCTTTCAGAACAAACTTTAACACTCTGTATTGTTAGTAATGAGTGATTTCTCCAGTATAGCATGTGTTGCTTGGCTTGTGTGTGTTGCATCCCTCTATGGTGTGTTTTATTGGCTGTTCTTGTATGGTTCTCTATGTGGGAACATGTTATCTTCACATCTATCTTCACATCAGTATGTAAAATGACAAGTGTGGAGCAGAGAGAAGCAAACGTATGCTTGGGGAATGGCCAGGCAGAGATGGGGGGAAGGGCACCTGGGAACGACATGCCTGTTCGCGTCTGTGTGAGCTTGTGAGCGAGAGAGGCCGATCGAGCAGAGAAGTGTGCCACCCGGCTCAGACATCAGCCACCTCGCTGGTTAAAACAGCGAGTACAATCAATGCCGCGCATGTGCTGCCGGGACAAAAGATCCCTCTCCCTGCTAATCGGCATTTTTCCAGTGAAATGGCTGACGTAATCTCGCTGCTCCTCTGATTTAGGGCGCAGAAGACATATTCTGTTGTTTTGTGGTGAATCCTTATGGTTTGTGTGGTCGGATGGTGGGAAGTGTGTTTGTGTTTTTCTCTTATTGGGTCAGGACTATTGGCCGGAGGAATGGGACAGTGTGGTACAGCGCGGGGTCTGGCTCTGTCCATCTGTCCACAGTGCTGGAAGTTGTGCCGTTATCTCTCTGAGAGCTCTGCAGTGTCACAGTTAGTGACGGAGCATCGCCCGGGGAGGATTCACATGGCCTTATCTGAAAATGAGGACGGCTCTATGACAGGTCAAAGGTCACTTGAAGAAGTTGAGAGATGTGATTATATTCAGAATGGAGTAGATTTTTTTAAATGATAGAAATTCACATGACCTTATTAAAGTGAATATGTGAATTAAAATACATATACAGTGGGGAGAACAAGTATTTGATACACTGCTGATTTTGCAGGTTTTCCTACTTACAAAGCATGTAGAAGTCTGTCATTTTTATCATAGGTACACTTCAACTGTGAGAGACGGAATCTAAAACAAAAATCCAGAAAATCACATTGTATGATTTTTAAATAATTAATTTGCATTTTATTGCATGACATAAGTATTTGATCACCTACCAACCAGTAAGAATTCCGGCTCTCACCGACCTGTTCATTTTTCTTTAAGAAGCCCTCCATGTTTGAACTCGTTACCTGTATAAAAGACACCTGTCCACACACTCAATCAAACAGACTCCAACCTCTCCACAATGGCCAAGACCAGAGAGCTGTGTAAGGACATCAGGGATAAAATTGTAGACCTGCACAAGACTGAAAGTCCGTATTGCCCAGCGACAGCCCCCGAAACCTGAAGGATCTGGAGAAGGTCTGTATGGAGGAGTGTGCCAAAATCCCTGCTGCAGTGTGTGCAAACCTGGTCAAGAACTACAGGAAACGTATGATCTCTGTAATTGCAAACAAAGGTTTCTGTACCAAATATTAAGTTCTGCTTTTCTGATGTATCAAATACTTATGTCATGCAATAAAATGCAAATGAATTACTTAAAAATCATACATACATGTAAATAAATGTATATTTCCAAAGTATTTTTAATATTTAAAAAAAGTAAAGTTATTTTTAGGGATGCACATATCAGTACCATGTCTGTTGTTTGCCGATATTAGATTTATTTTTATTGGTCAGTTTAAACTAATGATTGGATATTTAATTGTATGCTAAGTTCTCCTATTTTTTACATTTTAGATAACATTTGCCATCAACTAACGCTCATTTAAAGTTAATCTTAATATTGTTGTTTTATATAAATTTTAGAAAATCTCAAAATGAACATTATAATGTTGTGATGTCTCAATTCACTTGGCTTTATTTATTAGTATTTTTTATTTAGACAAAATAGTTAGCAATTTTAATATCTTGAAATTTAACAAATGAATATGACAAATGTTAAATAACTGAAATGTTATATGAAATTAATTATAAGTTTATTGTTATCGACCAGAATTTTAATATCAGTGCACACCCTAATTATATATAAAACACATTATCTTTTGGCAGATGTCAAAATCCCTGCTGTGATCACTTTTATTTCATTATGCATTGCTGATAATGAGCATTGCATTGTGAGATACAGTATTCTGTGCAGTGTTCTCTGTTGTGTGCTGTAGTAGTAGTGATTCAGATTTTCTATCCATGCTGTCAATGTCCCTTTAAGGCAACTCAGTTTTCACAGCGGTCATCTTGTAAACGCCCCAGGCTGCTCATTTCTGTTGATGATAGGCATACAAATAAAACATGTTCCAATGACATAGGCTTGTGGCTTTGACCTCTGACACACACATACTCTGTTGCAAGGGGGACGGGACTGCTGTATGATCAATGTTTTGTGCCCTCATAGTGCTAATGGCTTTAGCCCATCAATAATGGCACGGTGTGAATGCTGCATTAGGCAGCACTGCACTTAGAAACACATGATTTCAAATGATACTACATTCATACGCTCATTGCTTAATATGATAATGATTAAATAAAACGCATAGCAATTATTTGTCTCTGAGTCAGGAATCGGCCTTGTGAGGCAGTAGTTGGATATATTTTTAAGTCTGAATGCTATTTTTTTCCACATTTTCTGTCTTAATAGCATCATGGATATAGAAAGCATCACTTACTGGCATTGATTCAGCATCATGGACATTATGATGATGATGTTGGTTATGGGAAACAAGATCCACTTGGCTACCAGTCACTTTGCTGATTGCCTTGTTGTCTAATTTGAGTGGTCATTGAGCATGTCGAACATGCTTTGCAGACACACTCCTGGTGTGAAGGTTGTTCCAAAAGGTAGCTTTAGCTTAATTAAGGGCCCACTGAAGTGCCTTGAAATGTGCAGCATCATTCAATGAGTTGACGTAATTTTCTCTGAAACAGGAAGACAGGGTGGAAGATATCGAACATCCTCTCCTTTTTTAAAATAGCCAATAGCGTTTAGTTTATATCACAGCTCGGCCAGAGCCGTTGAGCTTGTTAAACCCACAATTTCCTCCTAATTTCCTTCATATCTCTTTAAAAAATAGCATTCTGTGCAAAATTAAAACGGGTCTGATTCATTTTGTGGACTGTGCCAACTCGCTCATATGATCCGCTCTGTGCTGTCGTGTCTCTGGACCATAGAAGATTGTATACGTGCTGCGGGAGTTTGTGCGATACTAATCGCGTGTCTGAATCGTTCCCTGAATTGAAAATAGTAAATGTGTGAACAAGTGACCAATTTTAGCCACAGCTTCAGCGTCATTTGTAATGTCGGGGGCGGGATGCTTTAGATTCTATGGAGCTTTTGATTGCAAATGTTGTCATTGTTTTGGAGCACACTAGCATATAGATAACAGTAAGGCTAACATATTCATTCTAAACGCCAAAAAAACGTAAATTTCGATTTCATGGGGACTTTAATAATGTTGGCATCTAACATACTGTAATTTATTCTAAGGCAGCATTGCATGTACTCTTCAATAAAAGCCAATCCCAGCGTCAATTTCAACAAGGTGGAAAAGGTGAGAAAAATGTTGATTGTAAATTTCATTCAATACTAAAAAAAAAAAAAAATGAAGAAAATACTATAAAAGTTAATTGAACACATATAAACTCTCTTTAAAGCTATTTCTGTGGTGCATGTAGGTGCTATCTATATATAGAGCAGTGGTTCTTAACCTGATGTCCAACACAATAGGCTCTACGATCTAAGCTATTGATTTCTGCTATAATTATGACAAGGCTCTCTTTTTTGCGATGTGAAAGATATGAATAAAAATGATGTTAATTCAGCCAGCACACATACCTGTATTTTCTTCCTGTTTTCGGTCGAAGTCCGATTGTTGAGTTCACTCGCGTGATAACCTATGTGCGTGAACTCGACAATCGACTACTGTGGACTTCGACCGAAAACAGGAAGAAAATATCTTAAAATCATATCTTTCACATCTACTGCAGTCAGATTCACCCGTGATCACTCTAAAGGAATCACTCAGAATGGCTGTGCACTTGTAATGACACATCAAGGATGTTAAGAGGCTAAAAGCAGGTTTAGTACTTGCCCCATTGAAGTCAACAGGGTGCAAATTTTTTTAAAAGAGGATAACATGGTGTAGGCAACACCGATTTTTGTCGTTGTTCTCTGTATTGACAGCACTCCAAATTTACAAAAAAATGAGCTCAATGTTAAAATTGACCGTAGTTCTCCTTTAAGTTTGCTGAGGCCTTCTGAGAGCACTTTAATTCAGTTACAAGGAAGCTCCCTATGTAGACAGCGAGGCTAACTAGGATTTAAAACACAGCTATAGATTCCAGTCATACTCTAAGAGATGTATAATAAATATACATTGTTTTGATGATTTTTTTCTCTCAAAATAAATGCATCTGTAAAACATTAAATAAATGTAAGGAAGGACGTGAAAGACACCACTATACTTGATTAGCATACATAGACTGTTTTAACTTGGTCTTAAAAAATGTGAGGGGGGGATGGGTTTAAAAAGCAATTTTTCTGAGTGTTTTACTTTACAAACTGGCTAACCAGCTAAAGCACAATCCACTAATTAAGACACTGCCCCTAAATCTTGGTTAACTTACGAGTCAACCACCACGACACTTCCCTACTTGCTAATACTATGAAGAAAGCAGTTAGCATCTGTTTTCTGTCTCGGCTGGTCAGGGGCAGTCACGGATTCGGCATGTCCCTGCGGTTTATCAAAATAAACATTCAGAACCATTATCCCCCGTCTTATCAGGCACAGAAACAGACCGCTGAGCGACACAGACTGCAGTGCCATTGAGCGCACCATACTGAGCCCTGCACACTTCACTGTCAGAGCCGCTTAATAAAAACATGGACCGCTACCAAACCTTCTGGTCTGCTAGTGTGGAGGAGTGTTCTCAGATAGAGAGAAGGACGTTTATATATCACTATCCATTAAGAGACGAGTAGACGGGGGAGGAAGGGGTGGCGTATTGGGGTCAAAGGTCAGAATTGTGGGGAATGGAGTGTCGAGTAGGTTTGTCTGAGACACATTCTGCTTCTAAGTGCTCTCTTGAGCGTGATCGTACATAAATCACACTGTGACGGCGAGTAAGAAAATGACCCTTTCCGTAAAAGTTCCACTTTGCATAATGACTCAGCATGGGAACCAGACGGTTGCAAACTAGCCTCATAAAGTCAGGCTTATTGACATGGTCCATCTTGTGTCTTATTCTGGCTAAGTACAGCCTTGTGACTGTCATGAGAATCGGCCAGCCATGTTTTATTAACTTTTTATGTGATGTTTAGCGTAAATCTGAAATGCGATATACCACAAAAAATTACCAGTAAGCCATAAAGTTGTACAGTAGCTCAATCAAATAATACCGCAACAGCCTCCGCAATAGTTTGCACGGACAACACAGATGACTGTTGCATGTTGAAAGTTTTTGTCTGTCAAAAATAAATAAATTATTATTTCACAGTAGTGCTGTCAAATCTATTAATCGTGATTAATCGCACCTAGCTTAAAAGTTTGTTTATTCAATATATGCGTGTTATATATATATATATATATATATATATATATATATATATATATAGGCCTACAGTATATGCATACAGTACATGTGTGTGTGTGTGTGTGTGTGTGTGTGTGTGTGTGTGTGTGTGTGTGTGTGTGTGTGTGTGTGTGTGTGTGTGTGTGTGTGTGTATGTGCTATTGAATACCTTTCAAAGAATCAGTGTCAAAAATCCTAAAAAACTACTGGTTAGATCTTCCTCAAAAGCTTTCAATGTAGCAACACTGTGGACCAGTGTTGTTACTGTTAACTAAAACTAAAACTTCACTTACTGGAATAATTCTGACATAAAATAAAATAAAAATATTAGATGAAAAGCTTAAACTAAAAAAAAAAAAAAACTTCAATGAAAGTTAAATGTTGCCTTGTCAGCTAACTGAAAGAAAATAAATATATACTGAAAAAATGCTAAAATTACTACAACTGAAACTGAAATAATAAATTAAAGCTCAATAGAAATAGAAAATAATTAAAATGACAAAAGCACAAAACAAAATTACTAAAACTTAAATTCAATAATAAAAATAAATAAAGAACTAGAAAATTATAACTATAAAAATAAAATTCTAAATATTGAAAAATACTTAGATAATACTAAAATAACACTATAGTGGACTGATAAATCTTTCTACTTTTAATTCAGGAAGTTGGTCAGGCAGTCGCAGTCCCATTCAAGTAAACTTCTTCATTTGCAAGTCTTCATTTGTAAGTTACTTTGGATAAATACGTCTACTACTCTAAATGAATAAATGTAAATGATATGCAAATTTCAGAAAGCTCTTGTAATTTTGTGTGCAATTTGCATCAGATAATAAGAGGAAGATGTGAGGACGTGCCATCTGAAATAGAATTTTATGGAAAGTAATGTGTTTATTTATGTTATTAGCATGCTAGCAATGTTCTTGAATAGAGCAGATCAGGAAGTTAGTTTTTCTTCACTTTCAAGCTCGCTCTACCTCAATATAGACATGTGATCAGAGAAAGCATCACAGGAAGGATGTTGTTTCAGATGTATTTGTCAGTAAGTAAATGAACAGAATAGTGTGTAAATATGAGTATAAACATGCTATTCACCAGTAAAACTTGAAAACTTGCTAAAGGTAGCAAGTTCTTTCTGTAGTTAAGAAGTCTGGTGGAGACACCATCATAACAGCATTACATCATGGAAACCATCATCCAAAACACACTCTTTTCATCAGGGGTCATAACACGCATTATATATAACATGGTATCCTGTTAACAAATTTGTTGCAAACATCATTCACAGTCTCAGCACTATTCTTAGGTTGAAAGAGCTGGGGACCAACTTTTAAAACACACTCTTTTCAATATGGGACGTAACACGTGTTCTGTTGGTAAACTTGATACAACCATTAATCAGTCTTAACATTTTTTTCACAGTTTGAAACCGCTTCATAACAACACTGCATGATGGGAATCAACTTCCAAAACATTGTTTTCAGCAGGGGACGTAACACGTGTTACATGTAACATATTATCCAGTTAACACATTTTCTGCAAACAATATTCACTCTCCTAAACACTTTTCACAGATTAAAAGAGCTTTGTAACAGTATTTCATAATGAGAATCATTTAAAACACTCTCTTTTTAGCAGTGGGCGTAACAAGCGTTACATGTAACACGCTATCCAGTTAACACATTTGTTGCAAAGATCATTCACAGTCTCAACACTTTTCACAGGTTAAAAGAGCTTCCCTCCTGTTCCCTGATCAGTTTAGCTGTTTCTCCTCGAGCTGTGGCTAGAAGTGTTAAGGCTAACTGCTCCGTGGAGGAAACCCATCTGTGCTAGGCTAGCGTGGCCTTGATTAGCTTAGGCTCTGTGTAATGCTCCTGCCAGGGATTGTTCTACTCCTCGGAGCATGCTTGCCTTTTGTTTGAAAAGCTGTCATAAATCAACCTCTCAGGCCCTCGTCCTTAAGCTTAGCGTAGCTTATGGCCTGGCGTTTTCTGTGCTGATGAATGGCCATCACAGTTCTGTTTAGATGAGTGTCCTCCTGGCATTAGAGATCAGATAGCTTGTATTTCCCCTGGAAAGTTCTCAATCACATGATCAGACATGTGACCACTGGATTAGCAGGCTTCATGGAGATTTGGGTTGAAAATAGACTGATTAGACTGATTTAAGTGCCACTAATTTCACAAATCCATCCATCCATCCATCCATCCATCCATCCACTGAATTTTGAATCGACAGCCATGAGACTTTTGTTGGCAGAATGCCCATGTCTGCTCCTACATAACCTAGTGTAACCTACATACCTGGCATATCTGACATTCTGAAATCACAGGATCTCATTAACAAAACCATGTATTTATGTAAGGTTGTTTTTAGTGTTTTATAAGGATCAAGAAAGTAGGGTAGCACTGACCTTTGACCCTCCATCTGGAGAAGTATGTGTGAGAACACATTACACTTTACAAGACCCCACAAGATGTGTCTAATTTAGTCCTTCAGCCAGGCGGCAAAACTTGGAATAGAGAAAGTCCCTCTCATCCTTTTTGTTGCTTGTCTCTTACAAATCCCCCATCTTATCTTTCAATCCCCTCTTCTTTCCCCTCTTCCTTTCTTACCTCTCTCTCTTTTCAGTTGGGATCTCAATGCCATCGGTAGCAGGGCTTCCACTGAAGTATCGATCAGCTTCTCTCTCTCTCTTCTCCCTCCTGATTGAAGCTAAGACTCAGTTTACAGTCCCATTAGAGGCCTGGTCAGCACTGCCTGCCAAACAGAAGAGAAAGACAACGGGTGCCAAGAGAGCTCAATTACTCTATTCCTCCCTCACACTCTAACACTCCTTTCTTCTCTTTTTCTTGATATATAAACACACATATGTTCTTAGAAGCCGAGTCTCATGATGAAATGTCTATATTTCAATCCAACCGACCCCCGCCCCCCCCCGCCCCGCATAAAGAAAATAAAGCTTTAATAAAGCTAGTCGATGTAAATTAAACATATTGTCCCCCATATTCACATTTTCATTACCATATTACAATGATGCCAAACCACACGGTACAGAAACAGTCACAAACTGTTTTTGTATATATATATATATATATATATAGTGCTATGCATAAGTTTAGACACCCATGCTAAAGTTGACTAAAAAGAGGAATAAAAAATCATCTTTTGGAAATTGAACTTAATGCCTTAAAGGAGAACTCCGGTCAATTTTAACATTGAGCTCATTTTTTTGTACATTTGGAGTGCTGTCAATACAGAGAACAACGACAAAAATCGGTGTTGCCTACACCGAGTTATTCTATTTTTAAAATTTGCACCCTGTTGACTTCAATAGGGCAAGTACTAAACCTGCTTTTAGCCTCTTAACATCCTTGATGTGTCATTACAAGTGCACAGAAAATGTGAGTGATTCCTTCTGAGTGAACACGAGTGGATCTGACTGCAGTAGATGTGATAGAAATGTATAAAAATGATGTTATTTAAGCCAGCGCAAATACCTTTGTTTACATCCTGTTTTCGGGTGAAGTCCAAAGTAGTCGATTGCCGAGTTCACGCGCATAGGTTTAGTTACCTATGATCACGCGCGTGAACTCGGCAATCGACTACTTTGGACTTCACCCGAAAACAGGATGTAAACAAAGTAGGGCTGTAACGATACACCAAACCCATGATTCGGTTCGTATCACGATTTTTGACCCACGATTCGGTTCGTATCACGATTTTTTTGGGGGGTGGGGTGGGGGTGGGGGTGGGGTTTTTTATTAAAACAATATTTTTTATTAAATAACATTTGTAAAACCTTTACAAACTGAACACCAAAGAACAAGATTAACTATGCAAATTATTAACAATATAAATAGCCATATATAAAATAAATAAATAGCCAAAGCTATAACACTTCTGTTTTCTTTGTAACAAAATACTGTTGAAAAACAAACAGAACTAAACTCCATTGTGGTGATGATTCGAGCATGTTGAAAATTCTCCTTCAATCAAGTTCTCTTACATTTACAAAGTAGGCTAAATTAAATGGCTACTGTTTCACACTGTGGTAACTGAGGCTTACTGCCTGTGCTGCAAACCACCAATCAAACCTTCCAAGTGGAGGTAAATTGTGTTTCTCTTGCTTTTCCCCAGTCTTAAAGTGAAAAAGATAGTATTTAATTAAATACATTTATGGTGAGATTACTACATTTTATTTAATTAATCGCATTTATTGTCAATCTGTTTTCATTTTGACCACGAACCATGCGCTGTCACTTTAATTCAGCGCGTGCAGCACAAAAGAATTACGCCGGTTTCACACTGCACGCGATAGCAGAGCGTGAGCAGAGCAGGAGCAGTGTGTATGGTGAGCAGGAGCAGGACACGCGCGTTTTGCTTTCACACTGGCAGCGTTTGTCACGTGCGGCTGAACCGCGGCTTGTGTACAGACAGAGTACTCTATAATGGATAAGTTGGCATTGCTTTATTTCGTTTTCAAATACATTTAAGAGAAAAGACTTGTCAAGAAGCTTATTTTATTAATCATTTCATTTATATAACTTTTGATTCGTCTTTGTTTTTATTGTTGGGGCAACAAGTTTGTTTTTGGACATTTGTTTTCTTTTTAAATTGCTGTTGGTCATTTGAGTGACTGTTTAAAACACAATAGATATCATCAATGCGCTTTTGGGGTAAAACTGCGGTGTATTTTGGCCTTGATCAATGCGTGTCACTTTAATTCGGCGTAAGCGGCGCGTTAAAAATAGACTGGGCGCCGAAACTATCGCTGCACTGCTGTTCCTGCTCTGCTCCTGCTACGCGCTGCCGCGCCGCTTCTGCGTGCGATGTGAATGCACTCATTGAATAACATGGACGCCGAAAAAAATACGTGCTGCTCACGCGCCGCTGACGCTTGCGGTGTGAAACCGGCGTTACTCGTTGCGGAAACGATTGCTGCACTGCTGTATACGCACGGCAACTGGAACGGATCGACGGACGGCAACCGCGTGCAGTGTGAAAGCTCTAACCTGTTAACATGGGTAGGCTACGGAAAAAATATGCACCGCATACGCACTGCAAATGGAGTATGTGTGAAACGGCCGTTACTCTGAGAGTTGGAAGGGGTGTGTCGCGATTTTGCCTTCTCACACCGCGAAACAGGATCGTGGATCCGAGTGTCGCGATTTCGATTTCATATCGCGTATCGTTACAGCCCTAAAACAAAGGTATTTTCGCTGGCTTAAATAACATCATTTTTATACATTTCTTTCACATCTACTGCAGTCAGATCCACTCGTGTTCACTCTGAAGGAATCACTCACATTTTCTGTGCACTTGTAATGACACATCAAGGATGTTAAGAGGCTAAAAGCAGGTTTAGTACTTGCCCTATTGAAGTCAACAGGGTGCACATTTTAAAAATAGAATAACTCGGTGTAGGCAACACCGATTTTTGTCGTTGTTCTCTGTATTGACAGCACTCCAAATGTACAAAAAAATTAGCTCAATGTTAAAATTGACCGGAGTTCTCCTTTAATTAAAAAAAAATAGGAAAAATCCAGCCTTTAAGGACACTAATTTTCTTTGTGAATGAATAATGTATCGTAAATAAATAAATGTTCTTCCTTAAAAAACAGGGTGCATAAGTTTGGACACCCCTATGTTAAATCCCCATAGAGGCAGGCAGATTTTTATTTTTAAAGGCCAGTTACTTCATGGATCCAGGATACTATGCATCCTGATAAAGTTCCCTTGGCCTTTAGAATTAAAATAGCCCCACATCATCACATAGCCTTCACCATACCTAGAGATTGGCAAAATTGTCCAAACTTATGCACCCTGTATTTTAAGGAAGAACATTTATTTATTTACGATACATTATTCATTCACAAAGAAAATTGGTGTCCTTAAAGGTTGGATTTTTCCTAATTTTTTTAATTAAGGCATTAAGTTCAATTTTCAAAAGATGATTTTTATTCCTCTTTTTAGTCAACTTTAGCATGGGTGTCTAAACTTATGCATAGCACTGTATATATACATATTTATATATTTTGTTTATATATATATATATATATATATATATATATATATATATATATATATATATATATATATATATATATATATATACAAAAAAATATATATATATGTATATATATTTTTTTTTTTGTAAATGCCTTGACGCTTTCAGTTCCTATTTATTTTATCATTTTTAATATTTATTTTTATAATTTTTTTATTAAACATTTTGTTTTATTCAAATCAACAAATTCAATTCAGTAAAAAAAATTATTACAATTAAAATTAAACTTTACAATTAAAATATGTACAGTGCCAGAATGCAAAATAGTCTTCTATTTATTCATCCTAAATATAATTTTCTTTTCATGTTGGAATGAAATAACACCCATATATTTCTTAACAGTTTTTGTGAGATTTCACACATGATTTGGAAAGTCTGACAGAAGAATGTTTCAGTCCCTGAGTAAAATCCACTTAAAGCTAAGTTAACACCAGTTTACTGGTGTAACCCAATTAGCATTGAGTTCGACATTAGCAGCTGGTCATGCTCTCGGGATATGTGTGTCCTGAAGATTGCAGAGTCATATGTTTAAACGGATGTATGCATCTCTGCTTCAGAGCTTGTCCTGTGTACATTACGCAGCCTTGATCGTTGTCCAGTGTTTGTGCACAGCCAGAGGATGTCCTAGTGATAGTGATGATGGTGTGTTGTGTGTGTAAAATGACAGTCCAGGGTTACCGCAATATCCCATGATGCTATTTCCTTCCAGATGAGCTGGTCCAGCACAGTCACACACACACATGCTGATAATGATTGCTCAATATAGAAATCACAGGATGTTGGGATAGTTCTCACAGATGTATTTACATGTGTGGAAATGTTTAATTTAAAAATTCCAAATTCTGCCTACGGGAAAGACAGATGTCTAACTCTCTCAGATCATCTGTGTGATGGGAAATGTTATTGCGTCAGAAGTAGTAGTGACTAGAATAGCACAGGACATTTCTTGGTATATATTCAGTGTTTTAGCAGACCAGTGATACACTGAATTCTCAACTGTATTTCCTCATGCCATACAACGCACATACAGTACTGTACACACACATCTGCAACATGTTCAACATAAACCAGCATCTGTATACTGTGAGAAAAGTGCTGACAAGAAATGTGTTATAAAATGAGCTGTGTTTGAATTCTGATGTGAGAATGTTAGTGACATTTGGCTTTTGAACCTTTAAACTCACAAAGATCTCAGTAATACCATTAAAAGTGACTTTTCTTTGTCTGTTAAGCAATCAAAAACTTTTTTTTATTTGAAGTTGGAACGATACAGTTACCAGTTACGATTTTAATTTTTTTAACTAATTTTAGAAAGTAACTCATACTAATCTTTTCATAAACCAGTGAAAATATATAGACATAGGAAATATATATACAATATATATATATATATATATATAAAATTAGTCTTTTTAGTACCTTTGCTCCACCAGTCTGACTTGTCTCCTTATTAATCTATAGTTTTAAATATTATTTTATTAAAAATTATTACAAACAATATTTTACATTTGCCTTTGATTCTGTGTCCATTAACTCAAGTACTCAAGGCTCATTTCCCGGTTAAATTCCTGCCTATATACTTGTCTGTGCGTTTGTTTTTGGGTCTGTATCTGGAGACTGGCATTTACTGCAAGGTCATAGCTGGTGCTTGTGCTATTTGTCAGTGATTACCAATAAGGGAACAGAGACTCATGGGAAAATCTGAATGTTGTGTGATTTGTGAGAGTGCTCAGGCCTGCTTGTGAGTGATCTATGACTGTTATTCTCCTCTGTTTTACACTGCCTTGACTGGGTTACAGAAATGTTTATGAGTTGTAGTACTGATGGGAATGTGTGGTTGGTCAGTGTGGTTAGGGTTATTTGCTGTAATCTCAGTAAATCATAAATATTTACTCTTGTAATGAGCAGAATCACTGACCTGTGAGTAGTGAATATAAAATATGACCTGCATGCATATATCAAAGACACACATACATTCACATTAGTGCACCCTTTTCTTTCATTAGTGTGTGTGTGTGTGTGTGTGTGTGTGTGTGTGTGTGTGTGTGTGTGTGTGTGTGTGTGTGTGTGTGTGTGTGTGTGTGTTGTTATCCTTCAGTAGGTTCATATAGAGAACAGAAGACTAATCTCCCAGGCCATTTGAAACAAATGAGCCATTCTTAACCAGTCACACACTATCTGAATCTCAAAATTTCTCTGGCTGTATTCGAAATGGAGACAAGCCTATGGCATACTTCACATGTCTACACTGTATACTGCCTATTTCAAAAAATAATATGTGAAACAGAATGCAGTATGCAACAATAAGTTTCAAACAGTAGTAAGCCTATGCTACATGTCTCATGACCTCATTACGCAGCATAATTAATTCAGAAAGTTTATGTATGTAACCCATTTTTTTTTGTCCATTTAAAAAAAAAGTATTCATACAGTAAGTAAACTATTCAATCCACTTATAAATAAGCAGTTATTTTGCATTTTTAAAGGGGTCATGAACTGGATTATTCTATTATTTTATAATGTTTCCTGGTGTGCCCATATAATGTTAGTATGATTTTTAAAAATATATTTTTTTTTTATAATTTAGAAATAAAAGGCATTTATCCTAGCCTGATTTTAGCCTCTGATTTGAACGCTCTGTTTGAAGGGGCGTGTCTGTGTGAGACTTCAGTGTAAACGCCCACTGCTGTCATTGGCTGACCACTTTGCATATGAAATAGCCAGCATTACATGTGGAACTCTCAAAAAATTGGCAATTGCCAGAATTGCCAATGAAAGGTGCTAATGTGCCTACTATATACATACCTGTCTAATGTATATGACTGCATGTTTTGTGAGAGGATGTGTTGAGAGACGTTTATTCTTTGTATTTTGTATTTTGTGTTGTCTCTGTAAAAACTGAGTCCAAAACAAATTTCCCTTCGGGGACAATAAAGTATATCTTATCTTATCTTAAAATATTTTACAACGTTTTTACTATTACAGCTATCAAGATTAACGAATCGTGGAAAGTTAGATGTATTCCCATCACATGAAAGGTTGCAGTGATGAGCATTGAGCAGATGACAGATTGACAGTTGATCGCTTGAATGAAGAGATTTCATCATTGTAACGCAGTTTCTGCACTCTCATGAATGCTTTCACCAAATAACAATGCAAACACGATGTAAATGCAGTAAGAGCTTCGTTTTGGCAAGTAGCCAGATAAACTTGTGCTGTGCAATTGGAAAGGGAGCTTTCTTTGATCACAATCTGTATGTAATATAATCACAGTTTAAATAAGATTATTTTCATAAAACGATGTAAAGTTGATCGTTTAGTCACTGGCTCGAGTTGCTGATGCATAAACAGTATTGAACAATTTTGAGAGATAGTCTGTCTAAACTTGAATAATTAGGTTATACATCAGAAATCACTGATCACAGATCAGGCATTAGAATAAACATGGTTAATTACATGTTTGTGGCGTTTGCTGGCAGATCCATATCATAAAAGTCTGTTTGCAAAGCCTGCGCCGAAATTGCGACTGATTCACCAAATAATCCACAGTGAAATACACAGAATACAAACAAATAATGCACTGCTGAGACATTCACATTGTTGAAGAAAAAAACAACAACACTTTCCTAGCATTAGGATCCTTTGGAAGGTAATGGTATTGATCCTGCAATCTTTTCTTGTTGTCATGTTACTATATTCACTAACGCTCCAGTGGGCGGGGCTAAAGACGCGGTGATGTAGACGTAGACGTTGATATTCTTCTGCAAAGGCGGTCTACAGCTGCCCTGTGACCACTCTGAGAAGTCTCCACTTCTCAGATCCTGTCATTTTCTGGCCTTGGTTTCAATAAAAGCAGTTTTTGGAATAACAAGGACGTTTTGAGATTTGAAACTTACAGGGTATTTTTTATAGTATAACAACCTCTTAACTGTCAAAAGATCAAGGAAAATTTGAATTCTCAGTTCATGACCCCTTTAAATGACTTTTTGTAAAAAATAAAAAAATAAAATAGCATGGCAACACAGGTTTTGAACCTGACTCAAGTCTCTCTTAAATAATAACATTCAACATTTGCACAACGATAAATCAAGCATCAACTGATAGGCCGGATGGTGTTACGTAACCTGGAAAATTAAACACTGAACGTTCCACAAACGAGACTCAAAAAATGGCCTGCAATCTTTTTGAACTCCCAGGGGAGAAATTCTTATGTATTTTGACACACATATGTCATAGTGTTAAAAGGGTGTTGTTGAGTTCAAACCTTAGACAGTCTGATCACATGAGTCAAGAAAGAGACGTTAAAAGTCACGATTGATATTGCTGGTCTGATTCGTCACACTGTAAATGGAAGGTCATATTGAAGGCGTAGTACATTTTGGCAAATGTAGTAGCAGGACATGTGATTCTATGATTCTATGCATACAAAATCTGCAAACAGTGCACACTAGATACTTTATTTAATAATGCTGAAATAGTAAAATTAGTTTGGTAGTATGCAATTCCGAAACATGCCCTCTCTCTCTCATGAGGTTAACAGCATGTGTTGTGCACTTTCACTGGCTTGTTTGTAGCTTTGTGTATGTTGTGTCTGTCTGTGTTCATGTGTGTGTTCAGAAGTTAAATGCTGATTCTCTTTCTCCTATAGTTGCTTGTTCATCGATATGGCTGCTTTTGCTGATGTAGTCGAGTGTAGGCAGAGAAAAGAGTCTGAATATACTGTATAATGGCATTGGACCCACACACACTCAAAGTAATTCTCATAACCACTGACGACGACCCCACACTGTACATCCCTAGTGCAAATTTAAATAAATCACATTATTGATTTCTCGTGTTTTAGCATGAATCATTCGCCATATAGATTGTACTATGTCATGTATTTATGTCGGTGCTCGTGAAGTTATCTGTGACCTAGTCTCAGTCTCAGGCAGACTTCCCACGGAACACCCACAGTATTATTATTTTCTTTTATATGTTATTTTAGAAAATTAATGCATAAAATAAAAAAAACAAAATGTTTGCCAGGTTATTGACAGCACAACTTTGTTTGAGGCAACTTCTTAGCAAGTAAACTAATTATCAACTAGTTATCCATGTTGGCCAGGTGATCTCTTGCTGTTTAATGGTATGTCTTTTTAGTCTGGTATGTAAGACTATCTGTGACTTTATGAAACAATCGGCTGATTTTCCCGTGTTTTATTAAGATGTGAGTGGCAGAAGAGAAATGACTCTTTTTAAACATTGTGAAATATTTACGACCCTCAGAGCACAATGAAAAATGAAGACTATTTCATTTTTCAGTGCTCTTCTTTTTTTCTCAGCCCCATTCATTTTAAGCACACATTGAAGGGCAATTTCATAGAGGTTTAGTGGCATATTGAACAAGAAAAACTACATGAGAGAGATAGAGAGAAAGAAACTTTGTAGAAACTTCGGTATGTTCATCTGTTTTCATCACACAAACATCCCCACTGAGAAAATGAGAGATAACCCTGGGATAGAATGAAAGAGAAGAAGAAAAACTCACTCTGTCAAAACCTACAATCTGTCTAGTGTCTAGATAAAACTAACTACAGTATATGTCTAGATCAGTGGATCTCAGATGGTTTTGCTTTAAGACCCAGAATTTACATTGAACATCAAGTGGCGACTACAAAACAGTACCATATTTGTTTAAACACAAATATCCTTAAACATTTAAATGTATTAGGGATGCAAAATACAGTATAGAAATACTTTATTGTTATCAGATTGATATTTATTGTTTAATTTATCGGTTAACCTTGGATATTGTCGATATTGGGTATCGTACTCTCCCTGCTTATTATTATTATTATTATTATTATGTATTTTATTTAGAGAGCCGACAGCATGTAATTCTCACTTATACATGTAGCTAATCATAAAAACACTAATAATTTAATCTTTAGTAAATCTCAAAATTAATATATACTTTTCATACTGTATATTATATATTGTTATGATGTTTAATTTTAATTGTATCATTTAAAATAATTAATTTCCATTTTTAGAGTTTTATTTTTAACTTAAATTATTACATAGTTTTAATATTGTTCATTTATTGGTTGTCAGGCATAACATGAAAATAAATATTGGTTTATTGTAGCCAACTTACAGAATTTTAATAATGGTCCATCCCACTTATTATAGATCAGTGGTGCCTCACTGAAATGTATTATTTTGGCAATATTTATTTACATCTTTTATTATTTATTTATATATAATAATATTTTTAATGCAATATTCATTTTATACTATCACCTTGAACTGAAATAGGTCCAGTAATATGCTTTATACATGCAAGATTATGTGGTTAGTTGCATTTTATTGTGCATTTAGCTGTGTTATCTTTCCCTGTAGTCCTAATAGACCTTCAGGCCATTTTCTGGGGTCATGACCCGCCAATGGAGAGGACTAGCTGTGTTTTTCTCTTTGTGTGTGGCTGAGAGGAAGACAACCTTTGCTGACTCAGCAGGCCAGAGCTGTGATCCCAGAAATAGGGCACAGCTGGAAGTGTAGGGCGTACGTGTCTTTTGTTAAAGAGAGGTGGATGTTCTAAAAGAGTATTCCCAGACAGGATTCTGGATGATTTAGCTGGGAGCTCCTCTGTCAGACTAACGCTCAGATACACACACTTCGCATATATAGAGAGACCCCTCTGGGTAAAACCCAGACTGCTTCTGTCTGAGAGGAATCACTGCAGCTGAAATCGTATTTTGACATGGAATGAACAAACAGAATTGTGATGTACTTTTCAAATTTTAAACTCATTATTTTTTTATTTATGATTGAGCAAGGTGGAGATTGTTTATTCACACAATATATTGACTAAAGCCACTTTATGTAATGTTTATTCAATCACTTATCCACCATAGCAATGTCTTTGAATTATCTTATTTTGGGGGCTTTTCTCCTCAAATATTGATATATTTGAATAATTAATTGAGAAATCATGTATTTAATTCGATTGTGTTTATTTCAATTGATTCAATCCTAAAATAAATAGTTTTTTTTTTTTTTTTTTTTTTACATCTTGAGCTCCCCCAGAGGTCTAAGGTCAAAAGAAAAGGATGTGAAAGCGTGATGAAGCATGTCTCTCATTTATACTTAATGTACTCATGCTTTTCCATCTCTCTATAGTATAGCTGTGTTTGCCATCCAGTTCTTTACACAGTTCTGCACCCACACACATTCATTTACAGAGTGTGTGTCAGATTATTTCATGCAGACATATTCTGCACTGTTGAACTGAACTATTGAACTGTATTGAACTCTTGTGGTAGACGCTATTAACATCTTATAGAGCCTGTCTTTGTTGCCACACACACACACACACACACGCACACACACACAGTGTTTTTACAGACTCAAAAAAGATGGAAATGATTGATCTTGGTCTTGCAGTGGTAAGCCAATAGATGTTTGTTTATGCTATTAAAGGGGACATATTACAGTATACTTTTTATGGCATTTTATGAAAGTAAATATATTTTTCCATGTGGGAAAACAAAACAATTCCCCATGCAAATTTCACAGGATTCGCCCCGTTGACCAAAAGAAAGCTGATTTGCTTGAAGGTTTGTTTTGAAAGTTACTTCTGTGTGATTTGTGCTACACTATTGACAATAGATGTTGACAATGGACCCTTTTTACCCATGAAATGTGACTTTTTCTTTTGTCAAGGTTTCTAGCACCAAAAACCATTTTTGTTTACATTTACGTGATCATTTTACACCCTCTCTGTGAGCTTAAGTATCAAAGAGTTTTTTGCTACTGTACCTTTAAGACTTCTATATGCAAATGACCTCTGTTATGATTGGCTAATGACTAATAATGTTATTTCACAGTCATGAATGACCCGCTTTAGCTTTAGCTTGTAAGCCTTATGTATTTCTACACTACATTGTCTTGTATGGCCCCTATAAAGGGCCTGAAATAAAGTGTTAAGTGTTGACAAACACTCACGCGTATGTACACACAAGTACATGAATTCACAAATTCACTTACTGTAATGATTTGAAATTCTAGAGATTTACACTCTGCCTAATTTGGGGGATGGTTTGAGACAGAGAGTGAGAGCGAGAGAGAAAGAGAGAGAGAGCAAGAGAGAGAGAGAGAGAGAGAGAGAGAGAGAGAGAGAGAGAGAGAGAGAGAGAGAGAGGGGAAACCAATTATATGCCCAATAACAGAGTGGTATGGATTTTCCTCTGGGCTTGTAGCCAATCCCTCTATCTTTCCTGCTTTCTATCTCTCTCTTCACTGTCTTTGTCTCTTCCTCCCTCTCTCTCCTTCTCTTTCTCTATCTGTCTGATGTATGTTTGATTAAGGGAGGTGAATGAGCTATTTAAATATGTGGCTGTTACTATGTGATGTGAATGATCGGGGACGTTTCATCAATACTTCTTATTCTCATCACAAACTCATTCACAAGTATAATGAGGCTGCTACAGAGTGAAGAAACAAGCTAGAATACCTTCAATAAATCAATTGAGCCATTGTTCCTCAGGAAAGCTAGAAAGCATTTGCCATCACCTTCGCCGTTGGTGTTAGGAAAGCAGGATAACGCGAGTACGCTAGTTTGCAATCCATTATATTTTACCACATTCTTACATTGCCGCTAACAAACCACTGAACTCAAGGGGGTGATGGAGTTACCTTCAATGTTGAACTGTTGCTCCGCCATGACTGAAAGAGAATAGTGACACACGTTGTCATATTCTTCTTTACACATGTAAAGTAAAAAAAAGTTGTGAAATGCTCACTAGCACTCCTCGTGGCAAAGCTGAGAATGCAGTTTGTATTTGCGTTGCCTTATGAATTTTGAAATAAAATTTGCGTAAATAGTAGTACATGCTGACACATATCAGGACTTCAGACTATCACCCTGCCTCTACCAATACCATCTAGAGCAATACATTGGCCCCTGTTTGTTTTCTATGTACTGGCCAACATGTAACGGAGGGCCCCAACCATACACAGGTGTCCCTAAACTTACATTTGTTGTATTATGATTATATTTGATTACATATGGCTATAGCGGCTGGCGCGCACCTGGCAAATCTGCCATTATAGTAGCAATCCGCCATGGAACAAGTGCGCCTGCTCTTAAAGGGAATGTGAGATGTCGCTCTGATTGGTTTATTTCACGTTACGCCCAAACCACACCTATGAATAATGAAGCTACTTCAGACCAACCCATTTTAGATTTGCGTCGGGCGCAAGAGTCATTTATCCCGCCGGCATAATAGCAACAGCGCCCAAGACCCGCCCACAAAGTTACTTGCGTTTCACGTTTGATACTTGCGTTTCAGATCGTTAAAATAGGGCCCTATATCTTTAAAATTGTCACTTTTTACCAATTATTCCATACACACTGAAGGAAAATATACATTTCTTTCAAAAAAACAAACAAATAAAACATCCTTATTAACCCAAAACTTTTGCATGTATGTGTGTGACTACATGACGAGAGTCTGAAAGGCAGGTTTTGCGAAGCGAGAATGAGCAGCTCTTGCAGAGCAGAGGACGCGGGGATGATTAAGACCCTGTTTTCATTTTCATAAGAGCACCTGTCTGTTCTTTAATTAAACCCACTGACCCTTTTAGCTGTCACTCACCTGGCACAGCATAATGGACACACAACTCAGCTATTGTGTGCTGTAGTCATGTAAATGATGAGTCATTGTGAAATTAAGAGCGAAACGCGTGCGAGTGTCACTTGAGTGTCGTTTCTGTTGCAGCGTTTGAGTACCTGTGAAGCCGTAAAGCAGAGCTGCAAATGGCTCTGTGAAACACTCACTTAACCTCATGATACCATCATATTGCATCGATTCTAAAACTACTGTACACCACCCTCAGACTGTCTCTGTGTGTGTGTGTTAATTTATGTGTGGATTGCTATATGTTCCTCCTAAATGCTGTTCTCCATTTTCTTTAGTCCTTGCTGGTTAAACACGCAACAACAGAGGGCCGGTTGTGACCGTTCAGCATAAATACACACTCCATTTTTCGGTTGTTTGAACACTCATGCCATTGATTGAACCTGGTTGGGGGCCATGTTGGGCCACTCGAACAAATATTTGACCACAAGGTGTAATCTGTCTTCTTTTGTTTGAATTGTTTGGACATCAAAAGTTCTTTGTAAGGTTGTTTGGGAAATTATGAACAACCAAACACGACTCTAAGATCTGAATGATCCTCCTCCGAATCCGGTCTAAAACTTTGAGGGTGTGCAAGAAAAAAGGAGGGAAAGAAAAAGTGAGTGAATATGTTCCTTTAGTGCAGATTGGTTTTGTATTGAAGGGTGGGAACGGATGGATTTAAGGAACAAACAGAAACCAACACCTTTACTTGGAGATTTTATTCATAGAAGATGACCGTATGGATGTTTTTATTACTTTTTTTTTTTTTGCAAACTCATGTGGTAAAATGCAGTGTTGCTATTGTTAACCTAAACTAAAACTATGAAAAATAAGTTTCAGTAATTGAATAAAAGATAAAAAAAAAAAAGAAATCTAAATCAAACTGAACTGACTATAACAGTATATGAATACTATTAAATAACACTGGTAAAAAGTTGTCTTGATATGGAAAAATGTTCTGTGTGTGTGTCTGTTTTGGGTGCACTCCTTCTGGACTGCCTGGAAAGTGCTGTAAATAGCATTGGAAACTTTTTTAAATTTCAGACCCTGAAATGCATCTAAAATAACCATCCCCCACCATCCAACACATTCACACTAATCTGTGAGTTTATTCAGCTGAGGTTTGACTTCATTTAGTATCTGTGCATTTGAGTTTGACTATGTGAGTGAAGCGTCCTTCACCCTGCTCCTGGCGCTTATTCACAATTATATAATGCTGGTCCTTCACAGTGTGCACAATTAATTGCATTCTGGGGATGTTCTGCATCTGTACACATTTTTTTGTTTTTCTTCTTTCTCTGTTGTATTCAAGAATTTGGGCACTAAAGCCACACTTAAATGTTTGAAGTGCATTGCATAACGACATTTTAAACTAAGTAGCATCCATGAACAAATGATCCAAGTTTTTCTTTTCACTTTTCAGAGTCATTTTATAGCTATTACTTTAACCTATTGTTGTAAAGGTAATCTATAGTGAATGAATGAAATCCTCAAGCTATACAGAGTCAGCAAAGTAAACATAGTATCATGTTCCTTTGTATACAGAATCCACGTTTACAAAAAAATCAGTAAACCTTTGTCTTATTTTATTTTATTTTATTACCTTTTATTTTGCTTTTTTTATTTTTTTTTATAAAGAAAATACATATTTTATTTTATTTTAAAAATATTTTATTTCATTTTATAAAATGTTAATTTATTTTTAATTTATTTTATAAAATATTGTATTATTTTATTTTATAAAATACTTTATTTTTTAATGTTTTATTTTATTTTATTTTATTTTATTTTATTTTATTTTATTTTATTTTATTTTATTTTATTTTATTTACATACCTTGAGTGTCAATATTAATCTTTTTTAGGCCATTTTAGATTTCCCACATTCCCACCATATTATCCTGTGTTACTCAATTACTGAAACAACTGGCTAAATTAGCAACTTTTGGCCTTTCTACCACTTTTATTGTGGGCAAACTGCTAGGCCACAGCTACGACATAAGCAAGAAGTCCTGATACTTTTTTTATAGGCAACACAAATTTTTCCAAAACAAATAATAAAGGCCATTGATTGCCTGTGGAAAGAATGATGTCAACATGAATGCTGCTTGTATTCTCATAAAAGAGCACCAAGAAATTTGAGCATTTCACTGGACATATAGAGGATTTGAATCAGAATAATACCCACAGTGTTCATCTGCCATATGTTTGTATGTGTTTGCATGCAAAAAATATGACATGAGGTGTGTGAGTCTATAAAATCTTTATTATAACTCAAAGCTCCACAGCCCAAAATAATATGCAATTTAAATCTAAAAGTTAGTGATATTAGTGGAGTGGAACTCTAATTATTGCGAGCATTTGAGTGGACAAAAAATTGTAGTGCATGTGCATAGAGCAATTTTTGGTCTGTTTTTAGTGTTGTTATTGTTAACTAAAACTATTAAAAATAATTTTCTGTAATTGATACGAAGCTGAAATAAAACCTAAAGAAATCCTGCCTTGGGAACAAACTAAAATAAAATACGTTTAATTTGAGGTACTATAATTACTAAAACTTAAAAGCTAAATAGAAATATATAAAAAATAATAAAAATGACATAAAGCACATAAAAACTAAACCTTAAACCAAAATATAAATAAGTACTATAATGGTAACACTAAAATAATACTGGTCTGTTTTCACAGACAAAAAATAATATATTTTAAATGTGAATATCTGCTAAGTTTATTTTGTAATCTCTAATGAGTTCTCTAGCATATAGATGACTTCAAGACATGTACTAAAAGCTCTAAATTGAATGTGATGGATCCCAGAACAGACCAATGACACTCACCTGTGACCACAAACAAGAAGATAGCATGAACCCCACAGATCCCAAATCAGAACATATAGGAGCAGTAAAATGGGATTTTTTTTCTGTCATGATAGAATGAGGCTGTGGCGAATCCATCAAAGTGCTGACAGTGACGAGGAAAGAACGATTACACGGGTAGCTGCATGTTTGTGATTCTAATATAACACTAGTACAGGTGTGACAGTCCATTCCTCAGCAGGACAGATTCATTTCCAAGCAGCCCAAAGAATATGCCTGTTTTATCACTCACCTGCAGGCAAAAATCATACCTTTCTTTAAAAAGCTGCGCGATTTGAGGTGTCGTTCATGTGAACGTGCGTTTTAGTTGATCTGTTTAGTCTATATTAGTGCTTTGTAAGTGTTCTTTCTTGGCATCTCAGCAGGGTTTGCTTTCATGAATCCCTCTCCACAAACTGACTCATCACATGGTCTTTCTGTGCTTGTGTGTGTGGGCAAAGAGTTCATCAGGGCAGCTTTACTGTCCACTGCTTTGGCTTGCTAATGTAGATGTAATTAGAGTGTGTATATGTTTGTTTGTGCTGTATACGTGTGTGTTTGCTCTGTGTATGTGTGTATTGTGTTCGTTTTAAGCCATTTGGCACTCGGAAACGAAACTGCAACATACAGTAATTACTCGAAATGCCACAAGAGCCTTGACTCAAGGGTGTATGTGTGTATTTGTGTAGAGGAAGTGTTTATTTTGAGGTAAATCTCCAGAACTAGTATGCTAATATTTCCTGCAGTCCCTCAGGAACAAGCAAATTATGCTTTTGGTTTGGCAGTGGTGTGTTTAAAGATGTAATTTAGTGTGTTAGTGTGTAATTACTCTACTTGTAATTGCTCTAAATGTCAACGTTATTTTAAGTGAAAATTTGTTTTAATGTCAGTATAGTTGTATCAAATGTGTTTATACCATGATATATGAAAACGGTAATTATTCAATACTATATATGTATATATGTGTGCGTGTGTGTGTTTTTGTATTGTATAGTCTCTGTTTTAGTTCTTACATTAATTTACTTTAGTCAATTGGCTAACCCATTTCAGAGAAAATATTGAGAAATATTGCAAATGTTCTTAAAAAGTAATTTTTAGAAAATTACTGTTTTTAAAAAGATGTTTAAAATGTGCCCTGTACCACTACAGTCACAGTAACCGCTCAATCACTTGATCATTGAACTGTCATATTATTTTTGAATAGTTTTGAATTTTTTATTTAAAGACAAAACAAATGTTTGGTAGACTGTTGCCTCTGGCTTTCTTAGTTGGGAACACTTACTCCACAATCTTACTGTACTGACGCTGTTGTATGAGAACTGAACTAAGCTGAGCGATGGCATCTTTTTTATTTTTTCAAGAACTTCTTTATAGATGAAATCATTTAATAATTGAATGTAACTGACTTCAGCTGAACAACAGCCGAAAAGCTTTTTTTTTTCACTGTAAAGCTGCATTGAAACAATCTGTATTGTATAAAGCGCTATATAAAGGGGACTTGCCTTGATTTCTTTTGTATTTCTATCTTGAGCACATTTCTCTCTCTCTTTCTCTCTCTCTCTCTCTCTCTCTCTCTCTCTCTCTCTCTCTCTCTCTCTCTCAGTATGTCTGCTGTATTGTGATAACATGCTCTTCTTCGGTCATTGCAGCAGGCACAGAATATGGCCATGTAATGTGTGTCACTGCAGAGAAAGCATCTGTCTGTCACTGAAGTGTCTATCTGTCAAGAACGCGTCTGTCTGTCTTAGATTTCCTATTATAAAAGTGCCTGTCTGTCATTACCGTATCTACTGTTTAAGCATCAACCTGTCTGTCATCTTTTACCCTGAAACACAACATTGCAACAGGCTGACAAGTGAGGATGTAATGGTTTTGTGTGGTCACACTGAGACATTTTTGTGGAATTAATTCTCTCTAACACTCTCTTTCTCAATCTCTTCAGTGAATAAAAAAAGGTTTCTTCTCACGGTTAGTATAAAGATAATTTAGCGAGAACAGAGAATATAAGCGAGAGAGAGTGTGTGAAAGAGCGAGACTGGTCTCTGCATACATCAGCAAATTCACCTGGAGAAATGTTCAATTACTCAGAATTTCTTCTTGTACGTTTTTCTTATCTTTAGAGTAAAGAGAATTCTGCAGTGACCACACACACACACACACACACACACACACACACACACACACACACACACACACACACACACACACACACACACACACACACACACACGCACACACTAAGACCAATAAGAATCAAGTATTCCAGAGTGCTGTCATTGTGTGCAACCCGATCAACTTAGCAACTTCTTTTACATTTCACTGAAGAAAGAATGCCATACAGGGTTTGGAATGACATGAGGGTGAGTAAATGAATATTCATAAGAATATTCATTTGTGATTGAACTATCCAGGCTACTTATCATGTCAAATGAGAGTACAAAAAAAGCTGATAGTCTACCGACTGTGCAGTTCTGATGCACATTACATTAGGCAGAGCAGACTTTGATATGCGGTTATGGGATGAATTGTTCTCTGATCACAGAAGTCTAATGCACACCGCAGATGGACCGTAGTGTGACATAGCCCGGTGTTTGTGCTGCAGCTGAGCAGAGATCTGTAATTACCATCACAGCACGCACCCACCATTTGGAACTCATAATACAACAGAAAACGTAATGTTTTATACATACAGTGAACTCACTACTCGCTATACAAAACCTTGTGTTCGTGTGTGTCTAAAGGTCCACCCTTCTCTGGATATTTGTTCATGCATCACATGATGTCCTTATACAAGGGCACATGCACTGCTGTCCGCTATACTATTTTTGTTTGTTTGTGGCACGAACATCCGTCTTCACCTCTAAACCATCAGAGCTCAGCGCTTCTGCTCGGGTTGTGACTCAAAGGCTTTACTCATGTGTAACAGACTCCACACTCATGCTAGCATACCATTTGCAGCACTCTCTGTGGAATGACTATTGTGGTCAACAACCTCTGACCTCCCTAGCATTTTGGTTGACCTATCACGGATCGGGTGTGCCTTATTCCAGCTTCTGTACATCGTAAACATGAATTTGGCCGGTAGCAATGGCCTTGATCCAATAAGCACTGGTGACTTAGACACTGATGATTTACGGAGTCATGCATTAAAATGAAGATGGTATTCATCAAAAACATCGCAGTATATTATGTTATCATGAATCTTCATTATAGCTTATGAAACATGCAATTTATCCTGCATTCTTTGTTTTGCAAAAAGATCATGCGCATGCATTCAAACATTACAAAAAAATGTAATAAAAAAATAACCGCACCCTATTCTAATTCCTGTAATTCTCAAATGTTTCTACTATTGTTTCCTTTGAAGCACATGGAACAGGAAGCAAGACAATTAATTTTTTTAAAAACAAAACATTAGTATAAATAATTTATGTACATTTTTATTAATCAAGGTATGCTAACTGAAATATAATAACAATAATTACTATATGAAATTGGTTATGTTTTCCATAGAAAGAGGAAATGATACTGCATATTTGGGCACATGTAACACATACATCATTTATAAAGTGGCTAGATTAAAAGAGTGAGCGAGGGAGAGGAGAGGAGAACGGGAAATCCTTTTGCTCGAGGCTCCCAATCCTATTTCACGATGTTTAACATTAAAGCGGAGCAGTGACAGATATCCGCTTGAGGCGCACACAGCACCTTTCATCACCTGCCTAGTTTTTATCGAGTGGCAATGAATTCTGACAAGGTTCATGTACTCATTCAGATTTCCCTTTTCATCATTTTAATCAGACTAAGTCTCTTGCTGTCTTCTCTTTCGTGTTCAGTCCCTGATGTCCTGTTATTTTCCGCACGAGAGTATGTAAGTGTAAAAGAGGCTGGTTCTAGTGGGAGAGTTTTTATGGGAGAGCTATTTTGATAGAGTGAAAGTCCAAACAGTCTACTGGTGTTTAAAATACTTTCTTGTGGGGAGTAATTGCACCCAGCTGTGTGTGAGCAACTTTACACTCAACCCATTTGACAGAGAAAGTCGCATGACAATCTGTCATCCCAGACTCTCTTAATTTTACATTTTAATGTTAAAGCAATTTATTGGCATTATTGTACATACATACATACATACATACAGATAGATAGATAGATAGATAGATAGATAGATATATATATGAAGGGTTCAGATGCAAAAGCCTTTAAGTGCCATCTGAAATTTTCTTCTAGAATTATCATTTTTATCAAGCTCGTATATTTAATAATTTCACTTAAATGGCAATGCAAATTACCTATTAATTGTCATTTAAGTGAAATTACTGAACTTAAATATACGAGCTTGATAAAAATGAAGAAAATTTCAGATGGCACTTAGAGGCTTTTGCATCTGAACTCTTCATATATATATATATATATATATATATATATATATATATATATATATATATATATATATATATATATATATATATATATATATATATATATATATATATATATATATATATGAATGATAAAACAAATAAAAAATGTAAAATGTATAAATACATTAACTATTTCAGTCACTCTTTCAGCTTACATCGTTACGCCAGTAGGTGGCGGGAGGTCTTTAAGAGTGAGGCATTGTATACATTTATTCAATCGATTCGTTCAAATCTTCGATTGAATCTCGTAGATTCAAGTAGCGCATACTCTCGTTCTGGAATGAAACAGTCATTGAATCGTACATTCAAACGATTCGTTCAACAACGCTGATTCATTCACGATTGAGTCATCGAATCATTCAACCGATTCCGTCCAAAACTTCGATTCCCTGATAAACACCGGACGCCCATCGATTCTCTTGTGGCTGTGTTTGGAACTATTTGCGTTGGTGGAGCAAAAACAGCCAAAAAAAAAAAAAAACTAGCTAAATTGATCCTAAAATGTAAGTTGCTCAACATGAACCTCTTTAGTTGTATAAAAGCTACATCACACTCATAATCTTTGTTTCTTCCCCCGAATATCACCACGTTGTCACTCGGCTCCTGATTCACAGCCGTGTTGATATTCGGAAAAACATCAATCCATGCATCCATCTCTGAGATACGTTGCTCCATAGCTAGATAGCTGATTTTGACACATTTTTCTTTCCGTGGGATGATGTTTTATGTTTATGACAGTCTCCAGTCAGACACTGTAATATATTCTATTCGTTTGTTTATTGTTAGCGTGACGTGCGGGGACATGTGACGTGATGATGGGTCGTGTTGACGGCAAGTAATGGTCTCGGAAGAGGAAGAGGATGTGTAGAAACCAAACAGCTGCTCTCCTAACAAACATAAACCCTTTCAAATGTCTACCCCATCATGTCTGAACTGTCAACTGGTTACCATAGTGAATGGCACAGGCGCGCGCACAGGTATAAGATACTTCAACACCGTTATCTTTGAGATTTATGCATACACAAAAACACTTCTCCATGCATGTTTACGCTTGTTTAAAGAGGTAAAAGCTAGTTTTAGAAATGCAGCTGCATAACAAAGTCCATATATAGCCATGTTTGTGTGTGCCTGTTTTATGTTTATGTATCATCCTGTGGCCTGTAATTGCTCAGATAAACTCTTTGTTAGGCAGACAGGATGCCAGCACATGTAACTGTCCTCCTTGACTGACTGATGACCCGGATCACTCTCAGTAATCAGTCACCAGGTCATTGTAGGTAACTACAGCGAGGTGATGGATCTCTGACCCCACTGATGCCCTGGAGAATCATCTGTTTGATCCTCGGCAGGTTGGACACACAGAGCAAAAGAGGAGGAGAACATGTTCTCTTCATCTCTTAGATTGGTAATCAATAGTTAAGGTCAGGTCAGGCACATAAATGCTTGGTGTGGTCAGATCTGTTTTTTCTCAAACACTTTCTTCTCCAGTAGATCAAAGCTAAATCCAGAATAAGACCCTGGAGTTTAGTTATCTGGCCAGCACTGATGACCACCTCTGTCCAGTGCATCAGCAAAATGTGTTTCTTCAAATGCTTAGGTTGATATGTGTGCTTGGTTTAATGTTACTTTTTAACATTTATATAAAGAACCAACAGTGCATCTGCATCAGCACTGCTCCAAAATTTAGTGAGCTGTCTGTTTAGGCAGCCTTTTAAGGTGTCATTGGCATGCTCCCAATGAGAAAGCTGTTCCAAAAGGTGGACAACATGCTGCCAAAATCCAATGTAGAATCAAATCTATCCTTTGTGTAGAAGGCGATTCCAGAATGCTTTGGAATCAGTTCAGTGGAAAATATACACTACCACTCAAAAGTTTGGGGTCAATAGGATGTTTTTGTGTTTTTTTGTTGTTGTTGTTTTTTTTAAAGTGTCTTATGCTTCCAAAGGCTGCATTTATCTAATCAAAATTCAGCAAAAACAGTAATATTTTGAAATATTAGCCTATTACAATTTTAAATAACCAAAGTTAAATCTAGTAAAAACAAATTGCCTGTTTTAACAGGAAATACAATATTTATATATTTTTGTACACTGTACACACTGTTGTATCACACTGTTAGCACACTGTCACACTGTTAGCTTATCAACATTAGCAACTCTATTGCAATAATTTTAGCCTACCAAAAATAGTGAGGTTCAATCTAAAAAAAAATATTTCCTGTTTAACCCGAAATACATTATTTGTTTGTATTTTTGTGCTTTCATGAGTATCACGCTGTTAGCTTAGCAACATTAGCAACTCTAGTACAAACATTTAGCCTACCAACAATACCAAAACTATTGATTAAAATAGTCTAATGAAAAGTTGCTTATTTAACTAGGCCTAAATATAGTTGTGTTGATGTGTTTTTATACTTGGTATCACACTGTTAGCTTAGCATCATTAGCAACTTTGTGTGGCTTGTGGAGTTTTTTGGGATTTTGCCTTAGAAAATATGTAGACGCTTGACAGAAATACAGCATGCCCGGTTAGTACAGAGGGACTGTAAACACACACAGTGGTCCAAACTGAAGGCCAGTTGTGACTGGCTGGTCAGGGTGGCAGCATGCATTGTGGGATAGTGGTGGTCAAACACTGGCGAGAACTCTGGTAAGAAGTAACCACAGAATACTGTACGTAATCCACACTCAACTGGCCTTTAGCACAGATGTCATAAGCACACTTTGTTCTTACTACATGCTTGCTTGTGTATCATTTAGTCATTATTTGTCCTTCAAGTAGAGATTAAGACTGTGGTAGGCCTGAGGGATTCATACTGCTCCCTTGTGTTGGGCTTTCTGATTAAGCTTTGCTTACGTGGAGAACAGCTTGTTAAAATCTAAATTCGGCTTCTGCTCAGATCGTTTGGCAGCACTGGATATACAAAATCTGTTTAACACATTCACACACAGACGTAGAAACTTTCCTCGTGGGTTGATGTTTAAGCTCGTGTCAGGTTTCCCACACTGGTGATGTATGTAACAACAAATTGCCCCATCATTAATCAAAGCGATTTTCTGTAATTAGATTTTGCTAAGAAATGGCTGCTTGTTAGCAGACTGCAGGTAGACATGAAAGATCTCGAGCCGTGCCAGACTTTGTTGAGCGTGTTCATATGTCTGTGATCTCTCATAAGGAGGCCACACACGCCCAATAACACTCAGAGGGCTCATGGGAGAATCAATGACATCAGTGCATTTCCTGTGCCCTCGGGGTACGTTGCAGTTATTGATTGCTCGTGTCTGGTTTTAATTATCCTCCAGTGGAAATGAAAGGAAAGGGGCATCGGCAGACCCTGCCAGTCAATCTGACGCACAATCTGATTGAGCCACTTCAAACAATATGGGCCAATCGACCAATAAGGATGCAGGAAGCCTTATGTTTTGCTTTTTTAAACACAATAGACGATATTGAGAGTAAAGCAAACATTTCAGTTACTTTTATAAGTGTTACACTTTGTTGTGCAATAGTGCGGTTACATTAACAAAATTTCATGGCAAAAAAAGTTCTATTTAATATATCAATAGTGTAGATGAATCAAGCACAGAATACACAGAATTCACTATCAAACCAAGCTTTCTGTTGGTCAACGTCAATCATGGTAAATGTGACCGTATCTTAACATGTCTGCACATGTCATGTCATGGGACTGTCATGAGTAACTGATAACTCAAATTAATTGATTTTTATGGTCATGCCATGTCCCATTTTACATACATCTACACCATCATACTTTCACTTCATAGCAGAGGTGCTAAATAAATGCTAATGACGTGTAACTGGAAACCGTTGAATGCTTGTTCCATTTGAGAATATACTACAATTCACATATAATTCATACATAGTGTGTAGTATATAATTTGGGACACAACTTTTCTCTGTAAACAGAATGTTCAGATTTGCTTGTCAACTAGATTTTTTTTGTCATTTAGCTTTCAACATGTTTGTTATGTCATATACAAACAATGACGTGTGACATGCACTATGTAGTCAACAGTGAATGAATGAACGATCAAGCCGTTTATGACACATGAAATGTCTGCACCGCTCACATTTCTTTCAGAAAAGAAAAAAGTACACTACTGTTCAAAAGTTTGAGGTCAGTCGTTTTTTTTTTTTTTTTTTTGAAAAACAGTTGTATTCAGCAACGATGTATTAAATTGATCAAATGTGACAGTACAGACATTTGTAATATTACAAAAGATTTCTTTTTGAAATAAATGCTGTTTTATTCACCAAAGAATCAACATGCAACTCAGCATTGATAATAATAAGAAATTTTTTGAGCAGCAAATAAACATATTAGAATGATTTCTGAAGGATCATTTGACACTGAAGACTGGAGTAATGATGCTGAAATTCTGCTTTGCATCATAATAATATACTTTTTAAAATGTATTAAAATAGAAAACAGTTCTTTTAAATTGTTATAATACACTCACCTAAAGGATTATTAGGAACACCATACTAATACTGTGTTTGACCCCCTTTCGCCTTCAGAACTGCCTTAATTCTACAGTACATGGCATTGATTCAACAAGGTGCTGAAAGCATTCTTTAGAAATGTTGGCCCATATTGATAGGATAGCATATTGCAGTTGATGGAGATTTGTGGGATGCACATCCAGGGCACGAAGCTCCCGTTCCACCACATCCCAAAGATGCTCTATTGGGTTGAGATCTGGTGACTGTGGGGGCCATTTTAGCACAGTGAACTCATTGTCATGTTCAAGAAAACAATTTGAAATGATTCGAGCTTTGTGACATTATCCTGCTGGAAGTAGCCATCAGAGGATGGGTACATGGTGGTCATAAAGGGATGGACATGGTCAGAAACAATGCTCAGATGGCTGTGGCATTTAAACGATGCCCAATTGGCACTAAGGGGCCTAAAGTGTGCCAAGAAAACATCCCCCACACCATCACACCACCACCACCAGCCTGCACAGTGGTAACAAGGCATGATGGATCCATGTTCTCATTCTGTTTACGCCAAATTCTGACTCTACCATCTGAATGTCTCAACAGAAATCGAGACTCATCAGACCAGGCAACATTTTACTAGTCTTCAACTGTCCAATTTTGGTGAGCTCGTGCAAATTGTAGCCTCTTTTTCCTATTTGAAGTGTAGATGAGTTGTACCCAGTGGGGTCTTCTGCTGTTGTAGCCCATCCGCCTCAAGGTTGTGCGTGTTGTGGCTTCACAAATGCTTTGCTGCATACCTCGGTTGTAACGAGTGGTTATTTCAGTCAAAGTTGCTCTTCTATCAGCTTGAATCAGTCGGC
The DNA here is from genome assembly GCF_964197995.2 of Scardinius erythrophthalmus. Taxonomy (NCBI): domain Eukaryota; kingdom Metazoa; phylum Chordata; class Actinopteri; order Cypriniformes; family Leuciscidae; genus Scardinius; species Scardinius erythrophthalmus. The sequence continues at coordinate 13,758,865 of NC_138224.1, read as the reverse complement.
CCATTCTCCTCTGACCTCTAGCATCAACAAGGCATTTTCGCCTACAGGACTGCCGCATACTGGATGTTTTTCCCTTTTCACACCATTCTTTGTAAACCCTAGAAATGGTTGTGCGTGAAAATCCAAGTAACTGAGCAGATTGTGAAATACTCAGACCGGCCCGTCTGGCACCAACAACCATGCCGCGCTCAAAATTGCTTAAATCACCTTTCTTTCCCATTCTGACATTCAGTTTGGAGTTCAGGAAATTGTCTTGACCAGGACCACACCCCTAAATGCATTGAAGCAACTGCCATGTGATTGGTTGATTAGATAATTGCATTAATGAGAAATTGAACAGGTGTTCCTAATAATCCTTTAGGTGAGTGTATTTCATAATATTACTGTTTTTACTGTATATTTGATCACATACTGTATATGCAGCCGTGGTGAGCGTAAGAGGCACAAAAATAAGTAAAAGTATTGCAAAAGTATTTTTGTGCAAAATGATGCCAATTTTTTTTAGAGTGGTTTGTCTATGTGAGATATTTTAAGTTTGTTTTTGTGACTATGTGTCTAGAGAGCAGTTGTCAATTCTCAGTCGGAGCTCTCTCTCTGTCGACTTCTCCACGTCTATTCATATCCTCCTCTTCAATAACCCTCCCTCATGCGCTTCCAACTACTCACGATTCTAGAGTGTGTAGCTATGCCAATTAGTTCTGCGCTGCTGTGTGTGTGTGTGTGTGTGTGTGTGTGTGTGTGTGTGTGTGTGTGTGTGTGTGTGTGTGTGTGTGTGTGTCAGGTTGGGTGATACTGATATACTGTATTCAGTGCAGCACCCTGGTGCTCTCCACACACAGGATGAGTCATACGCTCACAGCAAAGGCAGGGCTTTCCCTCGCTCTGAGCGCAAGAGAGGGAAATGATGCTTAGATTCCCGTTTGTCACAATATTATACTTTTATCTCAATCCTTCTCTCTCACCAGAATCATCAGCATGAGACGTTCATCCAGCCACATCATGGTCGCACTGCCGCCGACTGTGACCTCTGCTGAATGCAGAGGGAATAAACACTTGACGTAGTTGATGTAGGAAATACCCTGCATAGTTGCCTAATCCGTTGAGGAACGGCCTTGTTTTGCAGCTCGATCTAATGCTTTTAACTAACTCAATTTGTACCTTCTCTGTTGTTTCTTTGATGTGTGCTGCTGCACAAAGTTCCTTCACAGCGGCAAACAAATGCTAAAATGCATGATATCTGTGCTGAATATAGCAGCTCATCTGGTATGTGTGTAGAGTAAAAACAGCCCTTTGGAATGAAACAGAATTTCTGAGGGGGTTTTCGCTGATCGTTTGATTGATAGACTCTTAGGTTGATGTTTGATGCAAGAACGTGCTTTGTATGCCTGATGTTTAAGGAATGGTACGGGTTCAATATAAGTTCAGCTTTAAAGGTGGCTTATTACCACAGAAAATATTTTGACATGTCCCTTTTTTTTTTATAAAAGCAAACAAAATTGACACTTGCAGTATAATGGGAAAATTATGTTTGTCCTATTTAATACTTCCTTGTTTAAATCCTCATTAAACATTCTGTACACTAGTACCATGCAAAAGTTTGGAAAATAAATTAATACTTTTATTTTATTAATACAAAGACGCATTAAATTGATTAAAAGTGACAGTGAAGACATTTATAATGTTACCAACTATTTCTATTTTAAATAAATGCTGTTCTTTTGAAATTTATATTCATCAAATAATCCTAGAAAAAAAACTATCATTGTTTCCACAAAAATATTAAGCAGCACAACTATTTGCGACATTGATAATAATAAGAAATGTTTCTTTAGCACCATCGTATTAAAATGTTGTCTGAAGGATAAATTTGCACTTTTAAAGTTCATTTAAATTTTTTTTTAATTAAATAGAAAAGAGTTATTTTAAATTGAAATAATATTTCGCAGTATCATTCTATTTTTGACTTGGTGAGCATAAGAGACGGTAACATAGATCTTCTATTAAGATTTCATAAAAAATTCTTGATATTTGCATCATGAAATTGTCAATTAATAAATTGAATTTATTGAGGGGTGAGTCAGAATGATTTTCTATGTTGTGTTGAGTTATACTGAACCCAAAATACCCCTTTAAAGGGTCCTGATATTTCTGGTTCTCTCTCATAGTCTCACACACTCTCAGTTGTTGTCCTCTGAACTAGCTTAAGAAGTTTTCTCATGCTCCTCTGTCTAATGTTGTTTCTGCAGACTATTGGAATGTCTATTTATGGCAGCATGGGACACTGTGTGTGTGTGTGTGTGTGTGTGTGTGTGTGTGTGTGTGTGTGTGTGTGTGTGTGTGTGTGTGTGTGTGTGTGTGTGTGTGTGTGTGTGAATGAGTGAGTGTGTTTCCTGTTGTCCTGTGATTGGTCAGTCATGTTGTGAGTCATATCATGGGTCATGGTTGTCCTCCTCATCTAGGGTGAGTCTACTTATCAGTCTAGACATCAGTACTCTTGAGTATTGACTCCTCATGGTTATGGACATGTTCTCAGGTATTAACGTGTGTGTGTTTGGTCCACATGAGGAAAACAACTTATAAATAATACTAAATTATGTTTTTTGAAAATATAAATAATACTAAATTATGTTTTTTGAAAATGTAAAAATGCAGAAAGTTTTCTGTGATGGATAGGTTTAGGAGTTTAGGTGTTAGAATGTACAGTTTGTACAGTATAAAAATCATTATGTGTATAGAAAGTCCCCATTAAACATGGAAACCCATCGTGTGTGTGAAATAGAGAGAAAGTATCTGAAAGTATTACTTGCCGTAGCCTCGATTAAACAATAAATCAGCAATCTTTATGCCACAATCTCTCATTTGACAAAGTCACAGAGCGTGACCACAATGTGCTTTCTGTTTATTCTATAATTGGAAAATGAATGACTTTAAAAAAAATTTTTGGAGAATGAATGATGTTTTTTCTGCCATTACTATGCAATTATTGATTTATGTGCAAGATTTAAAAATTAGAAATGTTGCTAAATCTGACAAAAACCTCTCTTGAGGACATGCTATAAATAATATAATACAATAGTTTATAAATAATACAACTTTTTTAGGGCTAGCATACTTAATGTGTTAACTTAAGGTATTAAATTTGTGTACTGAAATATTTTAACACATTTGTGTTTTAATAATAGAATAATAATAGAAATAAAAATGATTAAAATAAAACTTTTTGTGGAAGCTCTCTTTCCTTTCTGACGTTCATACATTAGTTTGTGTAAATATTAGTAGATGTTTTTTTTATTTTGCCTTTTTATTTAGAAAGTGGTTCCTGTTCTTAAACAAGAAAAAGCGTGAAAACCCTTGTTCAGGGGTATTTCCCCATTTAGACCTTGAGGTAAACGTGTGTGTGTGTGTGTGTGCTCTAAGCAGCATTTAAGGTCCTCTGGAGATCGTGAGAAACGGGAGAGTCTCATAGCAATCTTGGCATGAGTGTAGTTTACACAATCTCTGCTGTATCAGCTCTCAGATCAGCTTTTTAAAGAAATAACTCATGAAAAATATGCTATATGTGGTTTTGTTGTAGGTGTATAGTAGTTTTGTACTGATGTCTTTTTTCGTGTTTACTGATCTGTACTGAGCACTATCTCTTCTCCTCTGCAGCATGTGGAGAGGCCTCAATGTGAACTGTGCAGACGGCTCAGGATACACACCTCTGCACCACGCGTCTCTAAACGGACACAGGTGACACACTCATATTCTCTAATCCATTTACAGGTTCTTGAAAAGTGAACTGCTGAATCAAGGTGCAAATCAGTTAATGCTCAATCAAATGAACGCTTACACACAACAACCCAGCAAGCAATAGCTGATAGTCATTCCACTATCTAGGTTAACTATAGACCCGAGACAGTCCGGCTATAAGTAACCCACTTCTAGCCAAAATAACCTTGAATTAGGTTACATGTCGTTTTTGCCAAAATACCTTGTGAGATGTATGATATTCCATCATGTAAGCAAAGTCAACAGTGATTAAAAGGTGTTTGGTTTCATTTCTTCGACATTTTCTGTGCATAGCCTGTGCGTCTATTCTTGATTGCTGGGAAGCTTCGCACACATTCACTCCAGAACATCTCAGACAATCACTCCCTCCCAACATGGTATTATGGATTTAAAAAGGGAAAACGCTTGACGTCAGGATTACTTGAGATTCCAGAGGTGTAATCCAGCTCATATACATCAGGATTAGAAGAGTGTGATGTCAGATTAGGGCGGGGTTTATGAAATGGGGGTGAGGTCTAATTAGGGCAGTCTGGAGACAGCTATATTAGGGTGGATAGAGTTTTATTTGATTAGTGAGGGGTTTATGGGATGGGGCGGTGTCAGATTAGGCAGATTTTTTTTAATGCAGGAATGGAATTAGATTAGTTTAAGGTTTTTGGGTGGTTTAAATGCTCACTGTAAGAATGAGGCCAGAGTGGGAGAGGGATTTTGCATAACATGAATTATGTATTATTAGGATTAGAGCACAATTACCCCCTTCATATTGTGCCTGCTAAGTTAAATAGCACCACAGAAGATTTATGTGATTTTGGTTATTTAAGAATGAAAATTGCCCACACAATTACAAAAGCGTGAAATTTTTCGTTATTTGTGTTTCTCTCAGGGACGTGGTGTTGAAGTTGTTGCAGTTTGAAGCCTCTACTAATGTGGCCGACAGTAAGGGCTGTTTTCCTCTGCATCTGGCCGCATGGAGAGGTGACGTGGACATAGTCCAGATACTGATCCACCACGGGCCGTCCCACAGCAGAGTTAATGAACAGGTACTGTACCCTTACAGCAAATTTAATCTTTGTAAGCTCAGTGTCAATCACTATTGTCTTTTTAGAGCTGCTTTACAGCAGAAATAGAATTGTTTGCATCACTGAATCATTATTTTCCGGTTTATCTCTGTAAAACTGCTATGAAACAGTCTGTATTGTACACATTTCATCATGTGGCAGATGAAAATAGTACGTCTGAAAAGAAATAGCATACCTTTCCTCAACATGCTGCCACAGTTTGAGGTACCATCCATGTCCAAAATAATGGGTGATGAGCTGAACTTTAATACTTAAGGGTTTGTTCAAATCCAAACAGCAGTAACAAGCACTAGTAATGAGTGCTATTGAGCTCTTTACACTAGTCTAGTACAAATGGACAAACACTTAAAACACCTGTTTTGAGTGCAGTCCCCGTGTACTCAATCATGCACACATACACACTCTTAACCAGAGGTGGACAGTAACAAAGTAGCCTACATTTACTTGAGTACTGTACTTAAGTACACTTTTTGAGTATCTGTACTTGACTATTATATTTTCTGGAAACTTTTTACTTTAACTTCACTACATTTGAAAGACATTTTTACTCCACTACATTTCTGTCAAGGTCCTTGAGTAGAAAGTAGTAACGTCAGTCAGGGGATGATTGTGGAAATGGAATGAAATGAAATGAAAATCGGGTTGACGTCAGATTGACGTCGGAACCCGACTGATGTTGGTTTCTGATGTCAACCCGATTTTCATTTCCAACCACAATACAACGTCTGTCCAATGTTGGAGATTAACGCCAATCTGACGTTGGTTTCTGATGTCAACCCGATTTTCATTTCCAACCACAATACAATGTCTGTCCAATGTTGGGGATTTAAGTCAGTCTGACGTTGGATTCTGACGTCAACTTGATTTTCATTTTCAACGTTGGGTTTGGTCTTCTAAATGCGAATTTTGTCATTGTTTTCGAGCACGCTAGCTTATAGATAACAGTAAGGCTAACATATTCATACTAAAAGCCAAAAAACTTTAAATAGGGCAGTATTTGAGGGAACAGCCATTTGGGTGTCTGAAACCATTGTGGACGTTATTGAGTGCACTTATTCAATCTCACATTCAATCCCACTTCTGGATCTGTGTTCTAGAAATAAATGTGATATTGATATGAGGGTAGGTATGCAGGCATAGATTCAGAGGCATACGGTACTTTAAGTATTACATACAACAATGCAACAATAATAAAACAATGCATTGACATTTACTTTTTACTTCTGATACTTTAGTAAAAACGAGTACTTCTTTACTTTTACTTAAGTAAAAATCGGTCTTGTAACGGAGTAATATTTGACCAGTAGTATCTGTACTTTCACTCAAGTAAGGAAGTTGTGTACTTTGTCCACCTCTGCTCTTAACAGGTTTTTTTTTTTGACAGTTTCAGACCTGTTCCTCGCATCTCAGCGTTTTGATGGGCTGATGGAGGGTTTGTTGAGCATAATCAGGGCAGCTCTGTGAAAAGCCTGTATTTTCCTGCAGTTAAAATGCTGTCTCGGTGCAAGGAAGAGTGCAGCTCTTCTCTCCTGCTGTCTACCTCACTCTTAATGACCACACCAGCCTGAGAAACAATTACCTCCAATCTTCAGCCACTAAACCATCAGCTTGATGGATAGACCTTCACCGCCGGCATGAGTGCGTTTCGGAGAGACAAAGACAGCGTACGGCAATCATTTACAATGTCAGTAGTCTGTTAATAATGATTAGGGCCTGTTTTTGAGTTTGCTCGTTTTTAATTCATGAAAGGACGTTGTTTTGAATTGGCTTAAAATTAATTCAACTCAAATTCAGGAAGCTTTCTCAACTCAATTATTAGCGCTGCACAACCCTGACTGATGGCTGGTGGTTGATAACAAACAGCTGTGACCTTTCACTCTGTTAAAAATGTTGCTTTCACTCCATTTTACATCCTTCTCTCTAAATAAATACAGGTACAGTATGTGCAGCACCTTAGGAGCAATAAGCAAAGCAAAAGTGGTGATACACACACAGCCGGTGGCACAGACATTATGGCATATATTACACTGCAGCGTGGGATGCTGAGCTCTTTATGACTTGGACATTACTCATATCCGAATACAATACTCATATATTTGGTGTCAGAGGGTATATGCTATTATTTCAGCACTGCTAAATAGAGGCTGTTTATAGCCCCATCTCTTAAAGCGAAGTGTTTTATAGTTTTTTTATGCCGACACAAACAAACACAATGGCTGTAAACCCTCCGGGAATGTCAAAAAGTTTTTTGGAATTGTGTGCCGTTCTAAGTGCCTATTTAAAGATTGTGGTGTGCATTTCTAATATATAAAAATTCATTTGAGCCTGTGTGTTTCGTCCAGATTTGTAAATCAGGGTTTGTACAAGGTGCTTAAAGCTTAAAGTAATGAATTTAAGGCCTGGAAAACCCTTGAAAACAGCCATATTTACGAAGAGGTGCTTGAAAAGTGCTTGACTAATTTAAATACAAAATATATGAAATTTATTTTTTTGTTTGTCTTTTCACGCACAATTTAACACTGCATCCTGTCTGATAAACCTCCATCAGACCTTTTCTCGATATGCCAAGTACGCCAACATTATAAAATATTATTTATAGAACAATAATAACCATTATAAACGTTGTATTTAATATATATTTTTAAAAACGTTGTAAGCTGTATTTTGGATACCTTATATCTGTAATTTGAGTTTAAAAAATACTAAAAATATTGTTTGATAAGTGCGATCTCTGATGTTAGTCCTTGAAAACCAAAAAGTAGAGCTTGAAAAGTTATTGAAAGTCCTGGAATTTCAATTTACAGTATCTGTACGAACCCTGAATACAATAAAAGTGGAGAGTTTCCATTTATCAATATTCTATCTGGAACGACATAAAAATCAATCTAAACACTCAATGCATCTCTGCCATGTACATATTGAACATCCGCTTCAAACGTACCTGCAGGTGATTTGTCACCCAGCGATCTCCATCTTTACAGAAAAGAACATGACAGCCTGTGACAGGCCCATTTTATAGCATAAGACTTTATATTAAGGACAGTCTGTGCTAATTTACTTGAGTACTGATAACATTCAGCTAAGTGAGCAAGTTCTGGAAAGAATAGTTCACCTCAAAATAAAAGTTCTGTCATCATTTACTCACCCTCAAGTCTTTCTAAACCTGTATTACTTTCTTTCTAGAGCACAAACAGTGAATTTATGTTAGTGCACTAGAGTTTTGTTGTAAATACATATAAAGAGGCTATTGGCGTGTCCATTTGTGGATTGATGCCTGATTTATCGACCAATTACAGAGAGGCAGAAAGTGCTTTAGTTAAATTATTTTTGGTTTACTTAGCTATACATTGGGGGACAAATCTGTCCGCAGATGTGAGCTAATTCTGAGTAAACCTTCCTTTGGGAAAAATGAGTTCAATTAAATCAGGATATGGTTATTCTGTAGCATTTAGATTCATTTTATATTAAAGCTGATATGATATAATATAAAAAAAAAACACTACTATTCAAAAGTTTGAGGTCTACTATTGTTTAATGTTTCTGAAAGAAGTCTCTTATGCTCACCTAGGCTGCATTTATTTGATCAAAAGAAACATGCAGTAAAACAGTAATGTTGTGAAACATCATTCCAGTTTAAAATAACTGTTTCCTGTTTGAATTTATTTTAAAATGTATTTTAATCATTCTAATATGCTGTAATACAGTATTTATTTGGAAATTGGAATAGAAAACTTTTGTAACATTCTGTCTTCTCTGTCACATTTGATCAATTTAATGTGTCCCTGCTGAATAAAAGTATTTTTTTTTTAATCTTAACAATCCCAAAAGATTGAACAGTAGTGTAATATATTTAAAAATACTGTTATGTTAAAAACAATAGATGTAGGCCTATTTAGATAGCTAAGATGTGTGTTTGAACATATGGGCATAGATGCTTAGTGGATGAGTCTGTATGTGTTTGAGAGAGAGAGAGTGTGTGTATGTGTGTGAGAAAATGGCTAGTTTTGTGCGTTACTCAGGAATGTTTTGTTTTCTGGCTGGGAGGACGAAAGGTTACACCATTTTCTCTGACTCCAGATTCTCTGAGCCCACAAGAGACAGCCCTCTGAATTCCTCTATTTCTCTCCCTCTCTCACACACACACACACACACACACACACACACACACACACACACACACACACACACACACACACACACACACACACACACAGTGTTTGCCAGATGTGTTTGTGAGTCCGGTGTCAGATCCACCGTGTTAACACTCTCACCCATTTCTCCTTACAATTCACAGTTCTGGATTTAGATCCACCTTATTGGTCAAGTTGCACAGAGAGGCGTTCAGTTCTCAATAGATTTTTGGATTGTTTAAAATTAATAGAGAATATCTTGTGTTTTTCCATGGGTGCTCGGCCATCCCCGGCTCCTATGCTTCCTGCCTTAGCCAAACAAGAGTACAGTATGTAAGAGAATAAGTTGAACCATGTGTCTCATAGTTCGATGGTCACTTCTGGACCCAGCTTCCTGTGTATGAAATGGCATGGTGGCTTATATAAAGGATTATTCCGGGCACAAAAAAGCAATTTCCACTTGTCTCTCATTTTCTTAAAATAATAAAGAAGCAAAAATCTGGGTTACAGTGAGACACTTAAATGGGAGTGATGCCATATACCCTAAAACCCTAAAATGTCTGTAAAATGATTATCTAAATAGTACACATTTTAACAGAAGAATCAAAGTGCTTTTATAAAATTATACATTTTACATTTCTGCTTTTAAACCCTCAAAAATGTTTCCCCATTCCTTTCCATTGTAATTACCTTTAATTACTTAAGTACATTTTATTTTATTTTATTTTATTTTATTTGTGGCAATCAACATTAAATGCTGTCTATTGAGCTTAACTTGTATTGAACCCGGATACATTCCTTTAATTCTAAAATACTAGCTCAAGAAACGAATCCGCATTAAACTGCATTGGATTGTACAGGATAGCCGAGACTAATGCACTCATCCACACCTCTTCTATCCTCCCGTGGGCTGTACTGTCTGTCTGTACATCTGCTTTAGTGCTCCGCTAAGAGACGAGACTCACAGGGTCCTCATCTCTGAACAAAGCACTTTTGTTGAGACTGTTTGTCTATTTTATACTTTAATTATGTGTTTTGTGTCGTCTAAAGTGCTGATCGCTCTAGATAACCGTCACTATTATGTGTCATTTCATTTATTGAATGTGATTGCCTGTTCTCCTGTTGTTTTATCATGACAGCCCATCTTGGAAATTAACCAATAGGGTGTGAACCGTATGGAGTGGGAAAGCAACCTCGCTGTCTCTCTGGATATTGCGCTGTCTGGGCGACATACAGATGCACAATGGGGGCTGCGCTTATAGATGCAGGAAATTACTGTGTGTGTTTGGTGTTCAAGGCCAAAAAAGGGAGATTAAAGGAAGAAAGGCAGGACAGAAAATATGAGTGAGCGATAAAGAGAGTGAGAAAAATCTGACTGCAGTATCAGGTCTGTTTCTTTGTGCTGCTTCAGGGACTGGGAGTCTCTTATCATCATTTTCAATCATGTCTGGCTAATTAAGGAACCCATTTGCTTGAAATAAGTCATTGCAGTTAAAGCAGCCGCGCTCTCTCGCTGCAGCTGTCTTGTTTATTGCCAGACTTGCAAGAATGCTCCTTCTGTCTTCATGCTACAGACATAACCGCTCATTTCTCGCTCGCCTAAGTTTGTTGAAACACCCCTTTAGACACACAAACACAAACATATATAGTCAAGAGAACAAGTGTGGTGTGCAGTAGTGGCAGTAGAGGGTGCTGTTATGTTACAATAGGGTTATGGCCTGTTTGTCAATGCACAGTTCTAGTTTCATTATTGGATGATATTCTCAGTACACTTGTAGGTTTACAGATTTGAACAAACCTCTAATTCTTCCCACACCATTTGCGCACATGGAGGATAGTTGTGCTATTACGTTTCTAAGCGATCAGTCAATGAAAATAAATAGACTTACAATAAAGGGGAATCCTGAGCCATATCTTGCCATATATATTTTGACTTGTGTCACTAAAAACACCCCCCATTTAACACTGCCATTAGATCTATCCTTTCATAATTATATGATGACAACATGACAGCTAATGCATGTTTCACTTTCAAGTAATTTGTATCAGTTTTAAAGGGATAGTTCACTTTGAAATTAAATTTTGGTATGTTTTAGCTTACCTCAAGGGCATCCAAGATGTAGGTGTCTTTTGTTCCGTAGTAGTTTAAATTTTGATATTTTTAGGTCGAACCGTTCTTGTCTGTCAGTTGTATAATGCAGGTCTATGGTCACTGTCTCAAAGAGCATGCACAGAGTCCAAATTAAAACAATTCCCCATCGTCCAAATTAAACAATTCCCCATCGTTAGTACACATTGATGGTCTAAGACACGAAACGAGTGGTTTGTGTGAGAAAACGAACAGTATTTATATCGTTTTTACCTCTTATACACAGCCACGTCCAAGTGATCTGAGGGCGCTCGCGCATCCTGCTGTGTGACGTGTACGCAGACTGGTGCATAGATGTCGTGGTGCATACACTAGATGTCGCCTTAAAGACATTTGTTCCAATGAACTGCCGTAGACAAGGCGACATCTAGTGTATATATCTATGCACCAGTCTGCGCACACGTCACACACCAGGATGCGCGCGCGCCCTCAGATCATTTGAACGTGGCTGTGTATAAGAGCTAAAAACGATATAAATACTGTTCGTTTTCTCACACAAACCGCTTGTTTCGTGTCTTAGGCCATCAATGTGTACTTACGATGGGGAATTGTTTAATTTGGACGATGGGGAATTGTTTTAATTTGGACTCTGTGCATGTTCTTTAAAACAGTGACCATAGACCTGCATTATATGACTGACAGACCTAAAAATATCAAAATTGAAACTACTGCGGAAAAAAAGACACCTACATCTTGGATGCCCTTGAGGTAAGCTAAAACATACCAAAATTTAATTTCAAAGTGAACTATCCCTTTAACTAGCATTCATGTGATAGAGGGATCCGATCAGGATGTGCATCTTTGCTGCTGTGTATCGTCTTATGTGTAAAAAAAACCCTGACGATAGCCTGCAGGCAGTTGCATTGCATTATGGGTGATATTTATGGCAGTGAGTGATTGACAGTGAGTTGTCACGGTTAAATGACAGCTCATGTTTGGATAATGGATTTTTCATAATGAATTTATTACACACTGTCTCTCCTTGTCTCTCTCTCTCTCTGATGTAGAACCTTGAGAAGGAGACGGCTCTGCACTGTGCGGCTCAGTACGGTCACTCCGAGGTGGTCCGTGTTTTGCTGCAGGAGCTGACGGACCCCAGCATGAGGAACAGTCGCGGGGAAACACCGCTGGACCTGGCCGCCATGTACGGTCGCCTGCAGGTGGTCTGCATGCTACTGACAGCCCACCCCAACCTCATGAGCTGCAATACACGCAAACACACGCCTCTTCACTTGGCCGCACGGAATGGCCATTACACTACCGTTCGAGTGTTGCTGGAGGCCGACATGGACGTTAACACACAGGTCAGTGGGTGAACAGGATATCCTCTTCCTCTTGAATTCTTATGTTACACACACTTTTTTTGCTCCAGCTCTTAGTTCTGTCATGACAGCTCTCGGAGTTTGGCATGGGTATAAGAATGTATGACAATGCTAAAGGACAAGTTCGGTATTTTACACTTAAAGCCCTGTTTTCAGATCGTTTCTGATGAAATACAATGGTTAAGGTTGAAATTTGGACAAATACTGCTGGCCCTAGAAATTTCGGTTTCTGTGGTAGCACCCCCCCACCTACACAATGGCTGCATAGGTGCACTGGAACAATCCTTCCTAAAACGCATTAAACTTTCGTTTACAAAGACGTGAAACTCACCGAGTGGTCAGGGGTGTTCACTGATATGCTCACACAAACATCGCTGCAAAAGATGCATTCCAACAGGTGTTTTACCATTCGTTGTAAAACTGTGGACCTATTTTTCCAAACGCCTCACACCCGTACATTCTTCCGTTGAGAGCTTGAATAATAGACACTCCAGTCCAGTTTCCGGCGGCGGAGTAATACCGTACCTCACAGCACATCCAATACAAGTCTACGATAAAACCTGTTGGAAAGCATCTTTTGCAGCGATTTTCGTGTGAGCATATCAGTGAACACCCCTGACCACTCGGTGAGTTTCACGTCTTTGTAAACGAAAGTTTAATGCGTTTTAGGAAGGATTGTTCCAGTGCACCTATGCAACCATTGTGTAGGTGGGGGGGTGCTACCACAAAAACCGAAAAGCATTTGTCCAAATTTCAATCTTAACAATTGTATTTCATCAGAAACGATCTGAAAACAGGGCTTTAAGTGTAAAATACCGAACTTGTCCTTTAATGTGTTTGGTCTTAGCGGAATAGATCGGCTACGCTGCTGCTGTTATTGTTGCAGAGCGAGGACAGAACTTGCTACTGCCAATACATGCTGCTATGAGCAAGCAAGAAATGCTGCTGCTGTACAAAATAGCATACATGAATCACCCTTTTAGCAGATCTATTACAGGTGGAGCTGGGGGAGGGTTTCTGAAAGCGCACTGCAAACTGCTACAGCAAACAATAGGCAAGAATTGAAATGTTGAGCAGCTCGCTCATTGGCTACCAATCTTAGCTGTGCCCTATAGATAATGATGTAATTGCAATTAGATTGGGTTAAGGACTTATGAGCCTGCGCCATCTAGAGTTTTATAACATAACTTTGTATTTTTCATGCTCATTTGTGAGAGAGAGAGAGTGTGTGAATGGTTTAAGGGCTCAAATGAATGAATAATTCATCTAGCTGTGAGAGTAAGTGAAACGCAGTAGAGGAACACTCTGTTCTCAATACAGGGTTTCCTCAGGCTTCCCTGGTGTGTGTTTACTTATGTTATACTTCAGGGACAAATTTTGTACCAAGAAGTGACCCTAAATCGTACAAACCTTCCCTTTGGGAATATTTGAGGACATCTGGGAATGCCCTCAATTGTAAAAACAATTCATTACTAAAATGTAAAAGGAAAAATAAATTCCTTAGGGTGAATTCCTTTGAAAACAATTTAGGATTAGACAGAGAATAGTAAATGTATCATTGTTAGTATGAAAAAAATAATTATGTGTATGAAAGGTTTATTAAAATAAAGGTTTTGTCTCTGTTCTTTTTAGATATGTGGTTGTTAAACTACAACACTGTTTGTATTTTAACTGCATTTTGTGATTTTGTGTGTGTGTGTGTGTGTGTGTGTGTGTGTGACGGAAAGCTGCTGAATTGTCTGTGTTTGAAGGGTTCTGCGTGTGTGTGAGAGGATGATCAGAGGAAGCTTTGATCTCAGAAAGCATGGATTCCCCTTCCTCTGTCCCTCTCTGTCTCCTGTCTCAATGAAAAATACAGTATTTTTTGAACATTCATATTTTAACACTGTAAGGTGCAACAAAGAGTGCTAGTTACAATTTGTCTGTCCACTGTGAATGAGAACTGATGTTTGATGCTTAATACGCATTTATGATAAGCTGAATTTTGGACAAATGAAATGTATATTTGAAAAACACAACAAAAATATAACAAAACGTATTTCCAGGTTAACATGGAATGTGAAAGTGAATCTTTTATGATGCATTTCTCTCTAGTCTTCCATCTTCTTTCCTCTGAGAAAGACACCGTGTCAGTGCGTAACTTGCAAGAACATTCAGCTGAAGGAGAACAGTGAGGAAGAGAGATGAAGGCAATCTTTTCACTGCTTCTCAATTCCTGGAAGCACAGTGAGAGTGAATCGATTTCCTCCTCCTGGTGACATCAATAGCTAATCGCCATGGGAAACAGGACAGGAAGTGGTCCTCATTCAGAGGAGGGGGGGGACTTCCTGTCCCGTTGTGGGTGCACTCGCTGCTCATCCCGAACAGCACAGAATTCTGAGTTTAAACTTTCAGAAGAACAGTGCGCTCTGCAGTATTTACCATACTCATTCAGGATTAAGCCTCATTCACAATTTTTTAGTCGTTCTGGACTATTCAGTGATCTGGTCTGGACTTTAACCTCAGGTTCAAGGATGAATGTCTTATCTGCAACTATTTTGTGGGTTTTCTCTGAGTAAGTAGTAACAGTGGATGTGAGCTCTGTATGTTTTAAAGGCGAAACTTTATGTAAGCTTTATGTTTGTATCCTCAGAATTACTGGGTTTAAGCTTGATAGTATGCTGTCTAAAAATTTGTACCATTAAATTGTCACTGGGGCAGTACCCTCAAACACATACTTTTGTGCCTATCTACATCTAAAGAATGCAATATTTGTACCCAAGGACTCACAATACTAAAGGTACAACATTTTTCCACATTTCTTCCGACATTGTACCAGCACTACATTTATAGTCTTCTTTTAATGTAACCTCATGTGTGTGTTTGCCTCATTTTCTTTCTAAGAACTTTCAGCAGACTAGTGGGCGTTCACAGGATGCGTTCTTGTGATCAAGAACAGTACGACCGGCCCGACTGAATGGAACAAAACTCAGGGGTCTTGAGACACAAGCTTCTTCCATTTACACTGAACTTGTTTTTGCATTAAAAAACACAAGACACAGGGTGTTGGAATAGAAAAAACACAATGTCACAAGATGCGTTTTTTTAAAGTTGAACTTCTTTTAACTTGCGGCACATTTTTAGAACGCTGCAAAAGACACAAAACACGAGTGAAAAACTATAGCGAAGAGTGCAGTGTAATGTTATAACATATTCTACTGTATGTGAACGTCCCTTAGGGTGCATATCAGAAAATAATACTCAATTGATTTAAATGGGGATGATACATTCCTAGATCCTATATATAAAAATTGAAATGGGTATGAAAGCGAAAAATTTCTTTTCTTTTTTTTGTTTGCTGCAAGACTCTGTGACGTAGACATCTGTTGACCAATGAGACCATCCCAAAAGCGATTCCAGTTCAGAAATTTGTAGCGCTCTCACTTGATTTGAAATTGACCCAGAAACTTGGCTTTACACCAAATCAGATTTTTAGCATTCCTAACATCCCAGAACCCACAATCTTATTGCAAGAAACATAGAAACTGTACAGCGGCCAAAGACGTTCATTAGACATGTACATTATTTTTTTTAAAGCACATACGGATGGTAAGAATGCCCTGTTGGTATTGTTACAAAGACTTAAACTTAACATGATCTATCAGGACTATTAAGAAAAAAAAGGATAAATGCCATTAATGCTATTGCTAGACAAAAACAGTGCCTAAAACTTTCTCAAAATTTTGCACAGAGGTAGTTTTGGCTCTCTCAGACTGCCTTGCAGAAGGTCAGTGCTGATTTTGCAGCAATATGAGGTGCAGGATTAAGTATTACAGTGAGTCCCTGTAGTTCTTGTTTAATGTGTATTGCATCATCACATCCATTGAGGGAATACAGGGAGAAGAGCAAGCACTTGAGTTGTACAGATGCCTCTGTACTAATGAAGGCCGGAGAGGGACGATTTGAATTGGTATCGTGTTCGGTCTCCCGTTGGCCTATTAAAATGACCACACTCACCAGTGCAAGAAGCTCTCGTAATCTGTCTCGACTGCCGTTCGGTCTAATTTGCCCGTTTCTTTCCCTCTCAAGCTCCCGTCAGTCAGCCTCATAAATTCACAGCGCCATTGTAGTTAATTGTAGTACACTGAATAAATGTTTCCAGAGCTAAATTGGGTGTAGTTAAGGACTTCACAGTGAGCGTGATATAAAATACCCCGCCAGTCGCCCCAGTAGACAGCTGATAGACTGCAAGTAGTAATGACGCCATAGTGTATTACTGCCGTTTACTTCTTTATGCGAGGCATTTAGGCTTAAAATATTGACTTCAAATCTTTCTATCCCTAGACAGAGAAAGGAAGCGCTCTCCATGAAGCTGCTCTCTTCGGAAAGATGGATGTAGTTCAGCTACTGCTTGACTCAGGTATGTCTTGGGGAAGTGCATGTGTGTGGGGTTGGGATGGGGATGTTGCACGGCCATGGTTTGTTTAAACTACTTGTGTGACCTGTGACCTAACAGCTTCCCTGTCATTTGGCCAGCTGTGTAACAGGAACTGGAGATTGCAGAACTTGTTGTATATGGAAAGGGCGGTGTAATCACTCTGTCATAGTTTTATTGTCATGGAAAGTTTTATTTTGGGAAAATTGTTTGTTTTGTGTTTTTTTATGGATTTATGGGAAGAAGTCCGGATTTTTCTATTGTGTCATTTCCATAAAAAAAAAAAAATTATAATAATAATATCTAATTTATATGAATTTTTTTGTTAAAACAAAAACTAAACTGTTTGAAAATTAAACTGAAACTTTAAATGTGCAAAAAGTCAAATGAATTCTCAATAAAATTAATTTTCATCACTTTGGATCATGTTCACTGTGTCACAAAAAGCACCTCTTAATTAAACAAGACGCAGCCATCTAATTGACATATAAAATAGCTAACCACAGTTCACTTGTTGTATTTTCAAATTAAGTGTTGTGCCATTATAGGCAGATGGAACAGTTTTGTGGTGTTGCTTTATCAGGAATAAAAATAAAATAAAAAAAACATTAAAATATAAACTAAATAAAGTAATACACTAAAACTATTTTTTTTAAATAAACGGGGAAAAAAAGATAAAAATTAACCTTTTTTCTTCTTCTTTATTAATTTTTTTTTCAGGGATTGATGCCAACATCAGAGATTGCCAGGGAAGAACTGCTCTAGACGTACTGAGAGAACATCCGTCTCAGAAATCACAACAAATTGCTTCTCTCATACAAGGTAAAGCATTTGCCAGACTTACTCGCACACGCATTAAAACTTTTTTAAAGCAAAAAAAGCCATTAAACACACAAGCACACTCACACACACACGTGCACAAGCTAATGAGGGAGCGCGTTCCTGGTGGAGATCAGAAGGCGGATGCTTGCAGATTGATAAAAGTTAGTTTCAGGAAGTTTGTGTTAGATTGAGAACAATGGTTGTTTAGTACGTGTGAGAAATCCTTGTTCCTTGAAATATTTTATGCCAAAACGCCAACCACAAATACCACCAATACTGAGTCCTTACTCACTTTGTTGAGGTATGTATGAGATCTTGGAGTTATTACATGTTTATTAATTTGTTATACACATATTATTACGACTTTAGGCCATTTTTAGTATTATAATACCTTGGATGATTCTGAAGTCTGATTCCATCTTCCTTCATGTACTGATCCAACTAAACTCATTCTTTCCAGCCGAGTTTATCATACAGCACAAAAGACGTTGGGTGTTTGAACCCAATGTTCCATCTCTGCTTTCAAAAACACACCCTCGTAAAATAATAAGATGTGGTTATCTGGTTTTTAAATTAAATTCATTTTAGCTCTCTTGTTGTTTCCATCCACTTTATTCCCAGCGTTATACATTTCTGAGGGTTGTGAAACTGGGAGTTTAGGACTGTTACTGCTCGAAAATGTCTTCTTTAGACACATGTGAAGTCTAAATCACCCTTCATCCTATATAGGACAGAGGCAACATTAAAGTTCTCCTCCCTGTCTCTGTGTGGTCAATGAACCCGATTCCCCGGAGTGAAGGAATCTCAAACTCACGCTTGCTGTGGTTTTATAATCTACAGTCTTTGACGGGAGTCTGAAACTATTGTTGTTTTCATGGTTATCATGTGGCTTGTGTAGCCTATAGTTGTTTAGAGCTGCAATTACAGCAGCACATTTTGGTTTTCACCAACCTAAGGTGTTTTTTTTTTCCCCAAAGAACAAGAGAATGATTTCGGTTTAGCCTGTTTTGACATTTCAACCCCTCATCTGTATCCCTTAATGCTGTCCTAAAACTGAGCAACCTTGCACATGTCAATGTACTTTTGTGGTTGTGTTTATCTGTGCACTATAAATTAATTTATCTCTGTCTCTCTAGATTATATGATGTCAGATTGTGACAGAGGGAATTTCCATGAAGATTTAGCACGGCAGCGCCCAATACCAACGCCACGCACATCAGTACCCTCACCTGTGCCCTCCCCGTCTCTGAGGCATAAAAGTATGTATGATTGTCAGATCAGTGAAAACTGCAATGTTCTTAATACATTCAATCAAAACCACCATACACTATTTTAACACTTAAAAGTTTAAAAGTAGACAGACTCATCCAAATGCTTACCGCTCATCATGACTGCCGTCACTTTCATGTATTTTAGTGTGCAGTGCGACACCCAGTGGTCAAGGGATAGCATTACAGCACATTGTCTGCTGCTTTGTTTTTTTCCCTAGCAAATATTTTACTGTTTAATCCTATGTTTGAACGCCTAAATCACTTAAACATTGTTTTTAATGAAGAATAATCTTATTTTGCTTAGTATTTTCATAACAGGAACAAACAGTGACATAAATGAATATATGTTTTGAGTAGTGGATGTTCATGATGACAAAAGTGCAGTCAGCAGCGCCCCTAGTGGTCAGTTGTTGCAGCGCAGTCTCACTCGTTCCCTTTTGTGCTCTAAATTACTGCTGGATGTGCGTCTTTCGTTCCAGCTGGAGTAGCATTTTGGTAAGGATAACAGGTAAATCTGAGAGTCTGCCAACCACAAAATGACTGTTAGCACACATCAGCACACTGAGTCGGTGCCAGAAAACAAGCATTTGACCCAGATTAAATATTGAAAAACAGAAAAGAGAATAAAAATAAATAGGTCGGCTCTCGCGATGAATGCTCTCTAAGTAAACATTTATTTAAAAGCCCCTACAGAGCAATTAGATGTGCTTTTGGTAGCATGATACATTCCATAAATGCAAACAATTTAAAATGTATTTTATTACATTGTGCTAATTTGACGTGATAGAACTACTGGTAGCACTCTACAATAAGGTTCATTAGTTAACAGTAGTTAACTACATTAGTTAACATTAACTAATAATGAACTGCACTTATACAGCATTTGTTAATCTTTGTTAATGTTAATTTCAACATTTACTAATACTTTATTAAAATCTTGTTAGCATTAGTTAATGCACTGTGTACTAACATAAACAATGAACAGCTGTATTTTTTATTATTAACGTTAACAAAGATGAACAAAAACAGTAACAAATGTATTGCTCATGGTTAGTTCATGTTAGTTAATACATTAACTAATGTTTAATAAATTAACCTTATTGTAAAGTGTTACCTCTGTACTTTTTATTGCTGAAATGTTTGCACTATTGTGCACAGTATTTGTAAGTAATAGTAATAAATACAATGATATATTAGTAGAAAGTAAAATAATATACATATGAAATAAAGTAAAATTGCTATATATATATATATATATATATATATATATATATATAATTGTAAAAATTTATAGTAAAAAAAATATATATATATTTAACTAAGAAATAATAATTCTCTCTCCCTCTTTCTCCTTCCGTTTGTAGATGATGCAGTAACAGGGGAGTTATCCAAGTTGCTGAATGAAATAAAGATCTGCCGTGATAAGGATTGCTCCTTTGAGGAGCTTTGTCAGACCATCTCTTCTCACTCTCAGTCCATGGAGAGCTTCGGCAGTGGGCGGCTGTCTGACGAGGAACGCAACGGCACTCTCACTCGAATAAACAAGGTGTGCTTGCGAAGAAAATACAGTCCAGTTCATGGCTTTTTGGTGGTTTTTGAACACGTTTTACACAATGATTAGAAACGTTTAATCTGAATACATCCCTCTAAAATCTAAAAAATATTTCTGTTTTCCAAGAAAATGAAATCGGTCACGTAAATTGATCAATATCAATATTCAAGAGATTCTAATGAGATTTTCACTGTTGATGCAGTATCTAACTCTAGCCAGCAGAGGGAACTCAGAACTAAACACTGGGTGCAGTGCTGGGTATCCCTTCAATTTATATAATCTCATAAATATATATTTATAGCTCTAAACAGCCCCAGATTTAATCACTGACGTTATTTAACACAAACAGAATCTTATTTTTGATGTTGCTTCATCACACTGCTGGCTGAGGGAGTGAATTTTATTTTATGTAAGAGACAGATAAACTGTGCATTAGGAAAGTGTGCAAGAACGTTATGTAATGGTTATTTGCTGAAGATCTGTCACAGTGACCACTGGATCACGGTACACTCCGCTGCGTTTGTTTGATCGATACAATTAAACGTGTTTGTGTCGGGTCAATCAGTCAAAGTCTGCAGAGCCCAGATAAACAAGTAAAGACACGCACACACACAAACACTCTTCCGATCAATTCCAGTCACATGTCAAAAACTCCCAAGACTTGACTGAAGGGTTTAGAGTTGTTTGCAGCATCTGCAAAAGGGTTGTGGGTACATTTACTGGCTATACATGCAGTCAGCAAACAATATTTTTTATTTAAAACAGCTTATTTATCTAATTTAATTTACTACTATATAATTTATCTTATTTATCTTTATCTAATTAAAAATTAGATGTTTTGCTTATGTCAAAGGAATTATTCAGCTATTTTTCCCTTGCATATTTACATTTACATTTATGCATTTGGCAGTTTCTTTTATCCAGTGCAACTTACATTGCTTTCAAGGTACACTTTACCCTTTTTTTAGTTCTTACTTGTCCCGGGAATCTAACCCATGAACTGAGCTACAGAAAAGCAAATATTTGAAGCACATGATCATTGTTTCACATACTAGTATCGTATACAAATTTATGTGTATGATACTTATATATTTTAGTTTTGTGGCTCAACATGACTAGGAATGTGTTTCTACATGAGTTCTGGAGTTACAAAAACCTTAGGAAAAGAATCAGACAAAATGGGTCATTGAGAGTCAGACTATGATTGTCACATGTTTAAATCATGAGTCATGTTTTATAAAGTCTAAAAGTCACAGAAAAAACTGTCTAAAAGTCACAGAAAAGCAAAGCAAGAAAGACACTTATCAGAAGTCCTATCAAAGTAAGTCAGTTCACATTTGTACAGAACTACGGAGCTCCCAAAGGGACATGGTGAAGAAAAAAGGAGAAATTATTTGTCAATGCTTTTTCATTCTTTCGCAAATGTTTTGCTTTCCCCAAGAAACTTTTGAGTTCGCTCGCAGAGAACACACAGTGTTTTTTTTGTGAGTGAACAAGTTGGTTCAAGTGTCTGTACATAACCGTTCCTATCTACCTGAATGAGGAATGTCCAAAACATTTTGTCAAGATTGTTTCAGTAACGAATCATCAATAAAATCTAACAAAAGTTGATTCAAAATTTAGCTTATTTGGCTCCAAAAGGGCAAATATAGACTGAATCCTCTAACAAAATGCTTATTGGCTCATTTAGGTATAAGGTGTGGTAGATTTTTCCCTATCTCGCTCCTACTCTAAGTCAACCTGGGTCGTCTCCAATCGACGTTCCCTAATGTCTCCAATCGACGTTTAATATATAGTCTACCATGGTCGTCTCCAATCGACGTTCCCTAATGTCTCCAATCGACGTTTAATATATAGTCTACCTGGGTTGTCTCCAATCGACGTTCCCTGGGTCGTCTCCAATCGACTTTCCCTAACGTCTCCAATCAACATTTAATATGTAGTATTAATATATATATATATCTCTAAACTAACTCACCTGCTGCGCAGCAGAAATTAACAGACAGACTTCAGCAAATGTCCTTTAAATTCTTTAATCACGGCCGGGAGAGTACTCGAGCAATTCTCAGAGAATCTCACCCAAGCTGAAGAATACATCAGGTTTTATAGGATAAAGACAGACACATCAAAATAAGATCAGTGTTACTAACATGTCACCTTCTATCAATATGATTGGTTCAATTGGTAAAGCAAGCCCCTCCCTTCTTTACCCTCTGTTACTGGCATAAGTAAAATCATCAAAAAAACATTGTAAAGGGTTAACAGTTCAGTTGATTACTCAATATAATACATAATACAGGCAGAGAACAGAACGTTTTGGTGACATTGTGTTCAACCTTTGTCAAAAGGTTAGTAAGACCTAGACCTATTGTGAGACCTAGAAGGGGAAGTCAGGTAAAAGTTTAACACACACTCTCAAAAAAAAAGGTACAAAAGCTGTCACTGGGACAGTACCCTTCAAAAAGGTTCTAAAATGTACCATTTAGGTACTAATATGTACACTTTTGGAACTAATATGTACAAAAGTGAGTGACAGCTTTTGTACCTTTTTTTCTGAGAGTGCAGGTTAAAGTCAGATTTTTATAATGGTTAGTTCTAAAATTTATCTTATTTATTAAAAATCCACCACAAAGGCAACAGCATATATCCGGCATGTTATGTTGGCATGAGCTGAGATCCTGTGTGTACTGTATGTAACTGTATGTATCTCTCCCCCTGGCTGTAGCGTCCCACACCCCCGTTGCCCCCGGCGATGGAAGAGGAGGAAAAGAGCTGCGGACCATCAGGCCTGTGGGAGGCGCTCACTCCCTGCAACGGCTGCAGAAATCTGGGCTTTTCTCAGGTACACACAGTATCACATGTCCTTTTTTTACTATGCTGCCTCAGACTCCTTAGTGGATAAAGAATTTTTAAAAGAAATAATTGTATCAATCATGTTTGGGGTAATTACAAGTAACACGAGTTATGTAATCAGATTACTTTTTTCAAGTAACTAGTAAAGTTACTTTTTCAAATTAGTTTTAGTTTTCTCATTTATTGACTGACTTATCTCCTGTCTCCATGTTGAGAGAAATCAGGTGCAAGTGCAGAGGCGTTGTGTGCGCTGTGTGAACATGATGGATATTGTATTGTTCTAGATTAAATGTGAGCATACTCATCTCACTTGAACAAAAACAAATTCAGTTATCCTCAAAATGCAAAGTTTATTTCTATTACGCAAACCTACAATAATTAAATATGTTAAATAACACAAATATACTTTATGTATTTAATTTCACTTTATTATCCAGTGTTTTTGTTGATGATCTTTGATGATCCAATTCAACCATTTGAAAAAGCAAAAATGACTTTAGCTAAGCATCACATTTGTGTTTCAATTATTATTTTTTTTTTAAATTCTGTGTGTAAATAAGTGTAAGAGTGTTAAATTTTCTTCTCCTGTCTTCTATTCCTTTGCAATCCAGAATTGCAGCACAGCTGAAAAAGTTACTGTACAGACATATTTATTTAACTTTTGGTGTGAAATTGCCTTTACATTTGCCAAAAAAAGAACTTTTTTCTGTTATTAAAAAACAAACAAGCAAGTTCAACCCAGGTGAGAAAAGGTAATGGAGAAGTAACGTAACATGACTTTTAAAAGTAACTTTCCCTAATACTGGTCATAAAGTAGTCAATCAGTAAAAAAATTAATCATTTATATTTTTTTATTATTTAAATTATCTATTTATTTTATAGATTTACATGCTTTATGATGCATTCTTAATTTTTTATATTTTTATGTAAATGCAATAAATCAATAAAATATTAAAATATATTTTAAAATATATATATTTTTTTTTTTTAGAAAAATCTAAATCAATCTATATCTATCTATCTATCTATCTATCTATCTATCTATCTATCTATCTATCTATCTATCTATCTATCTATCTATTAATATTTTTATATTAATAGTATTAATGATAATTTATTTATTATTTCTATTTTATGTATTAGCATACTTTATGATGCATATTTATTTTTTGTATTTTTGTTTAACATTTTATTTTAATTTCTTTCACAAAAATGATTGGTGGATCCCTAAATGGGAATTAAAGTGGACCCCATTGTAAAGTTTTATATTCATATTGATTTATAGTCATTCTCATAGACAAAATGTGAGATGAATCAGGTATGTAAGTCATGGCATGTTGTTATGGGAATCTTAGCCAACTAACCGCGAAGATCTTCAAAGACTTTTTTTATCTTAAATTCTGATTGTGGATGAAAAGATAAATGTGGAAACGTTGAGTGGATTGATGTTTAGGATGCTTTCATAATGCCAGAATGAGCAAGAGGGATTCCCATCCCTCAGACAGGAAGTCTAATTATCCCACAGGAAGTGTAACCGTGTCACACGCTGATCCGCCCACCTGCGCCATGTGAGGAGACCTACCGCTACCATGGAAACATGGATAGTGAAGGTGGGGGAGGGGAGACTCAAGCTCCAAGTTGGGGTTCCTTGGACTGCGAGTCATACTTCTGCACCCGCAAACCAATCCTGAACTCCGTCACTGGCTCTCCTCCGCAGGGAGAGAGATGCACACGGATTTCTGAAGGGTTCTCGTAGTTGCTAGGAGACGCAGAATTCATAAAGTGCAAGGCGTGGGATATCCACCCACTTCTCAATTGACAGATCTGAGTCTCCATCAAAACAGGTGCGTCACAGCACTGCGCAATAACATCCAGAGAAAACATCCGGAGACAGAGAGAGAGAGACACTGGGTATCAGCATCTGCTTTCTCATTCAAGCTGCTATCCAGCATTCCTCTGCCTCTCTTTTATTATATTTCTATCCATTCTTGTTTTTGTTTTTCCTGTTACGTCATACATTTGCATATTTCAAATCTGGGCCTGTGCATTTGTGTTGTTTGTTTTCTATGGTTTGCACTTTTTCCCCCCGCCTCTAATCCAAGTGCTGCAGTCAGCAAACATGCTTTTCATGTTTATGCTGAAAATGTCTTGTGATTTCAGACCAGAGGAAGCGCTACCATCTGTAGCATCTGCTTTGCAATGTTTTTCTCTGCAGATGAAATTACTGTTTACAAACAGATATTCTTTTGTGACATTTTCAGATTGTTTTCGCTCCCTGGAAAAGACCCGTTTTAGATTAGGAATAATATAATTGAACTGTAAATGACCCAAAAGTGCTGTGTGGGTGGTTGAAACACACTTTATGCTAAAGATTTATGATTTTTATTTTTTTTACTTCAATACACTGCATTTTTTTAGGCTTAGGGATTTGGTTTGTTCTTCATGAAGAAAGTATTTCTTAGAGAGCAAATTATAGGCAATGTTAACTCATGCTTACAATAATAAGCATTCTTTTTATATATAAGGAATCTTTTTATATACATTACAGTTAAAAAGTTTGGGGTCAGTAAGATTATTTTTCTTCAAAGAAATGAATACTTTTATTCAGATGCATTAAAATGATCAAAAGTGACAGTAAATACACTGTGATAATGTTCCAAGATACTTTGATTTCAAATACAGTAAATGCTGTTCTTTTGTCATTTCTATTCATTAAAAAATACTGATAAAAATGTATCATAATTTCCACAAAAATATTAGGCAGAAATACATTTATAGTGTTTTCAACTTTGATAATAATAATAAATGTTTCTTGTGCAGTAAATCATCATATTAGAATGATTTCTGAAGGATCATGTAACACTGAGTAATGATGCTGAAAATTCAGCATTACAAGAATAATGACATTTTAAAATATATTAAAGTTGTCAATTGTATAAATTAGTTATATCTTACCGACCTATATAAATATATATATATATATATATATATATAGAATGATTAACTGGTGGTTTTATTCTGAGGTTGCTTTTTGTTTTTCAGATAATTTCACTTATTGTTATCCTCAGTTTGCATACAGCATCATGAATTATGGCTAAATTCTGGCAATTCATTGCTGAATTTGGTTGGTCTTGTCCAGCCCATTGACTTTGTGCTCTTACAAAAGCCACTAATTACAGCTAATGAAGTGCTCTGGGAAGTTTTTCATGTGTATTGTCCATTGTAATCGAGCAGATTGGCGTTATATGTGTGTGTGAGCTTGTATTAGAGGAAACTTATGTCCCTATGGTCTCTCTAACTGCCCAGTGTGATTTAGGAGCCGCTCCCTGTGTTTAATAGATCACTCTGAAAACAGTGATGGGATAAGAATCCTAAACGACTGGTTGTATTTTATGAGCCGTTTAAAGCCATATACAGGAGATTGAGTGAGAACAGGCTTTACTGCATATAAATATACAGCCTTCATAAAGCTGAATTCAACATGAACTTCTTATTAGTGGATGATTTATAAAAAACATAAACTTGTTTTAGGAGTGATTTCAGTAATAAAAGTTATTTACCACTAAGCGACAAGACACAATGCCATTTTCTCATATGCTTCGTTCCTATTTATGTTTGTGCAGTTCTCTTGATACCAATTTTGTGTGGCATTAAAACTGAATGAACAACCACCATCATTACCTCTGCTGTTCTTGGTGAGCATTTACACGGTCTCTGACTCTCCACGTTGGAAATCATCGTTGTTAAGCTTTCGGATTACTCAAGCTGGCGCTTTTGTTATACCGTATAAATATAAAGGAAAGCATTGACTGTAGTTATTCCAAAGCAGCAGGGTCCCTCGAGTGATTGCATTAAATGTTTCCTCCGTCATATTTGTTTTAATCTTCATCGTCCTCCTCCTCCTCTCCCACAGTGTGGCATAATCTCTTTTGTATATCCGTGACTCATGTTTAAAATCTCAGAACCCCGACTGTGGCGTCATCTACTGAGAAGGTTTCCGCACTTCCTCCTAGGTGCTGAGAGATAATTAGGGCAACTAATGAATGTTAACTTCTCCTATACTGTACAGGATGTGCATGATAAGGTGATGACGGTTTTTCCTGCATAAGAAAGCTCTCAGGAGGACTCAAAGCTCAAAATGCCTCCGGTCTGCCTGCTGGCCCTTTATGGACTATCTGCTCAGAGTGTGTGTGGTTGACTAGCTAAGTTTTTTCCTAATTTGTCATGCTTTTTGCCTGTTTTTCCATATTGTCACTTGCTCGTCACTCTCTCTCTTTAAAAGTTTAGTTAACTTATAAAAGTTAATGCCTGTTTCCCTTCTGGGAAAACAGAATACAACTGTTGATGACTCATCCTGCACCAGACAGATTTTTGTCCAATCAGAGGATCTCTACAACGAGGATGCCCCACCCCTAGTTCCAAAATTTAGTTTTAGCTAAATTAATCAAAGAGATACTTTTACCTCAGAGGAAAATTTAACTTAAACCAAAATCAAAATTGTGGCTTTTAGTCCATGCCTGTTACTGTAGCTTTGAAGCCTTGCATATGGCTTTATTTTTATTTTATTTTTTTAATTTTTTAATTTTAAATTTTTAAATTTTTACATTTTTAAAATTTTTAAATTTTTAATTTTTAAATTTTTTAATTTTGATTTTTTTTTCAGTCCATTTCAGAAGTTCACAATTAATGCAATTAATGCACCTAAAGCTTATTGGCTGTTGTTTATCCCTTCAATTATATATATTTTCCTGATTTTCCTGATTTTGTAGGAAATACATCAAGACATGAAAGACCTGCCATACTCAAGTCATTTAATTAGGTCTGCCAGAAAGCCCAAACTTGTTTTTTCTTTTATTGCCATAACTCCAGGACTCAAATTTTTTTCCCTAAAAAATACAAACATAAGGAACAACAAAATGATGGACCTTGACATTTTAATGGTTTTCGTGACAAATAGTGTTTTACAAAGAGATGTGTGATGCTAGGAATAACAATAGTCTTTGCTGTTTGCCACAAATACACTTGGGAAAATAATTTTTCAAGCAACAAAATAGATTTCAGAGAACAGTCGATGTTCTCAATCCAATTAGCATTAAAATGTGTGGCAAAAGGTTAATTTTGGATCATATTTATTAGCATTCACTGACTAAACAAAGCCTTTAGGCCTTTAAATCACAAAAAAACATCTAGTCCTCTCAGCTTTTGGGGTTTGACCTGCAGATGTACCTCATCCGGTGTGCTGAAGCAAAAGTGCATCACAGAGTTCATAGTTACATTGGGAGCAGGTGCTAAATCTGCAAAGGTGTTTAATAGAAGAAGGTAATAACTGTAGTCAGGCATTTTTATGAAAGTCAGAAATCATTGCCATTTTAATTTGCTAATTTTCACTTTTCATGCTTTATTCTCTTTCTCCAACTCTGTTTTCTCTCTCTTTCTATCATCTCTTGCACTAAGTCCGTTATATGTCAGGCAGAATGAGATTATTTTGGCTGGAAGTCTTTTAGTGAGAAAATGGCTGTCTCGAACAGGCTACTTTATCTTGCTGATGTTATTTATTTGTAGTGCCTTCATTTTCCCGCTTATTGTTTGTTCAGTTTATAATGAAGCTTCGCTGTGAAGCATATTGCAACAAAATTGTGTAAGCCTTCCTTCCCACCACTGGTATCATCTCTGCATGCAAATCCCTCCTCTAAAGCACATGACCAAACATATCTTCCCTCTCTTGCTTTATATCAATCCTTCTATCTGTTCTGAGAAGGTCTCTGAGGGCCTTTTATGCTGTGGGGTCCTCCTCCAAAATATGCAGTGCTCAGATTAGAAAAGCACAGGAAATGACAGTGGCCATCCAGATCAGATACTGTATCAACTGAGAAAATAGCGAGAGACAGAAGTGACACAACTCTGGATAAATGTGAAGAAAACCAAAGGGAATAAAGCGAAACAAGCTGATTAAAGAAGAGAATGAGAAAGGAAGGAAGACAAGAGTTAAGCTGGCAGTAAAGTCTGTCAGGCCCCAGTCACATGTGCGGCTGAAGATTGTAGACGTGACTGAGGGACGTCCGGGCAGATTTCCTATTTGAATTCGAGTCCAGCAACTGCAGCTCTATATCAGCATGCTAATTGCTGAGTTTGACCGTTTCTGTTTGTTGTGTAGTCTTCCTTTTCTGAGAAAAAAAAATGAAGTTCCTGTCTCTGCTGTCAGAGAGAGATAGAGAAAGAGAACAAGAGTTGTAGTGTGCTCGGACAGTCAGGCGCTGCGAGGTCGTTTTGGTCGTACGCTGAAGAGTTGAAATTCAGTCACAGTGAAGAAATCAGGATCTGCTAGAGATAAACAGGTACTGAACTTCTTTAACTATAGTGTGTACTGTATACTCTTATGTGTGTATGTGCTTATAGATTTGAGACAAAATTGTTCTTAGAAGAGATCTTAATCTGACAAAACAGAATTTTTTATCAACAGAATTATATATTGAATTATTTGATTAAATTAATATAATGTTTATTTTTACTATCACGATTATTATTATTTATGATATTACTAATATTTATTCATTTATTTGGTTGTTTGTTTATTACATATATTTATTAATTTTTCATTTATTACATTTTTTTTTAAACCACTTAGTTTTCTTCCAGGATAAGGGTTAGTTTAGCAAAAATTATGTTGTATAGTCATATTATTTCACCTGCAGTATAACTAACTTCAGCAGAGGATGATTGCCATCCACAACTTTGCTGTAGTTTTTTCTCATTCTATTCTGCCAGTGGGTAGTTTCCTGTGCAAGCGTGTGCATGCTAGCGTACGATGCAGGAAACCACTGCCTGTGCATTTCCCCTCTTTCCTGCTCTCTCAGTAATTTCCTCGGCATGTGCCTGACTCCTCTGTCCCGCCCCATCACGCTACTAAAACTGACACAGAAAGTCCAAAAGTATAAGTTCTTGTAAACGCAGCTTTGATCTATCTCCGTCTTTCTCTCTTTCTCGCCTCTCTATTATTTTCTCTGTTGATTTCTCCATGTGGCTCTCTGGAGGGCCTCTGTGCTTTATTCAGTGTGGCTAAATTGGAAAGAGAGGGGAAACGATCATTAGAGGAAGTGGGAAAAGAGTAGAACGTTTACAATTGATGCGATCAATGAGATGAATATTTGCTAAGGCACATTCCTAACCATAAGTTTTAAACTTCAGTATGTAACTTGCGGGTGGACTTTTTGTTTTCGGCCAGTAAGCAACCACCTAACCACCACCCAGAACAGCCGTTGTGTCGTTGAGGTGAATTTTGTAAGCAACATTTTCAGAAAATGTTACAAATCTAATTATGAAACAGCAACCACAGTAACCAGCCAGAATACCCTAGTAACACCCTGGCAAGCATCCATAACAAATTCCCTAGCATTTAGGAGATGACTTTGGGCAAGCACCACTTACAATCACCTACAGTAGCAATTCTCTAGTAACCACCTACTAGCAACAGCCTAGTAAACACAGTGAAAACCCTAGTAACCACTAGGGATGTGACCGAATACCTTATTTGGAAAGGCACAGATAATGGCTTCAGAATGAACAACAAATACTTCCACTCTAG
Source organism: Scardinius erythrophthalmus (assembly GCF_964197995.2). NCBI lineage: Eukaryota > Metazoa > Chordata > Actinopteri > Cypriniformes > Leuciscidae > Scardinius > Scardinius erythrophthalmus. The sequence goes on along the minus strand of NC_138224.1, from coordinate 13,727,920 downwards.
CATTGTGGACGTCACTTTTTCAAGGGAAAGCATCACACACGCACATACAGAAAATTTACAAAAGAAGCTAGTTATGAGATTTCAACTACATTAACCACACAGAACCTTCTAGCAACACCCTAGCAACCACCCAGAACACTCTAGCAACACCCTAGCAACCACCCAGAACACTCTAGCAACACCCTTGCAACCACCCAGAACACTCTAGCGTTGTGGAAGTAACTTTTACAAGGGAAAGCACTGCACACGCACATACCGAAAACGTATAAAAAAGCTAGTTATGAGATAGCAACTACATTAACCACCCTGAACGCTCTAGCAACACCCTAGCAACCACCCATAACAAACAACTTAGCATTATGGAGATGACTTCTAAATGGGAAAACACCGCTCATAGTCACCTAGAAGTGTCCTAGCAACTACCCACAGCTATCTGCCATCATAGAGGCAACTTTTGCAAGGGGCGAGTATCACTCACAATCATCTAGTAATGCCACTTGAAATAATGCAAAATCTAGCTGATCTAGCTAACCCAGAACACCCTAGCCACCGCATAACAACACCTTTGCATCCACCCAGAATACCATTGAATCATGGAGGTAACTTTTACAATGGCAAGTACCACTCACATACAGAAAATGTAAAACAAAAAGCTAGTTGTGAGAAGGCGACTACAGTAACCACCCTGCAAACACCCTAGCACACAGGTGTCAAACTCAGTTCCTGGAGGGCCACAGCCCTACAGTTTTGTTCCAACCCTGCTTCAACACACACACACCTGCAGTTTTCAAATAAGCCTGAAGGACTTGAGTTTGACTGGAGACGAATTAGTCCTGCGGTTATGAATAATCATACCCACGTTAATACACATTTAACCACGTTTATATATATATATATGTGTGTGTGTGTGTGTGTGTGTGTGTGTGTGTGTGTGTGTGTGTGTGTGTGTGTGTGTTTTAAACCACCTGTGTCTGAGTGTGTGGAGAGTGAATGATGGAAGGATTTAATTTACTCTTAACCAAGATCTGATCTTGAGTGTCTATATGGAATTTACTGAACAGCTGTATCATAGATACATCAGAAGAGAGACAGAGAGAGGGAGACAAAGGTCTTTCTTTCAATCCCATGTGATAAATCGTCCTTCCCCTGTGCCCAGTGCATGATGGATGTGTCTAATGCTTTCTGGGTGATGCAGGATTTGGGACTGACAGGTAGAGTAATAGTTATCTGAAAAGAAATCGATGGGGTTCATGGGAAATAAGTGCGATGACAATGGGGGCCTGTGCTATGTTTACTTTGAGGGATGGTTGCCCTCACACGCCTGCTGTGTTGCACCCATAAAGACAAACAGGCAGCAGGAGGTGATGGCAATGTTTCACTGAAGATGATGGAGCAGGGTGTCATGGGTGGCTGTTTATCCCTGTCATTGTGCCCGCGAGACAGAACAGTCTGTCTTCATGGGGAGAAACTCTCAATTGGATGCAGAGTGTCTTTTTTACACTTGAAAAAAGTTGCGTTTTTCAAGATGATCTATCTATCTATCTATCTATCTATCTATCTATCTATCTATCTATCTATCTATCTATCTATCTATCTATCTATCTATCTATCTATCTATCTATCTATCTATCTATCTATCTATCTATCTATCTACAGTATCTAGTCTGTCTGTCTATATATCTGTCTGTCTGTCTAAAGACTCTGGTTTCTGTCATGTTGTTTGTGCAGGACAAGCGATGTGGTGAAATTGCCCATTCTCCATCACTGGACGTGTTTTTACCAGAGGATGAGGACAACCCTTACGAGTCAGTGGCTACAGCTGTCACACGCAAACCTTGCTCTCTTGACATCCAACTCCACAACGCCTGTCCTCGCAACGGTTGGTAACTTCTAATCAATGAAAACTAGCAAAAAATCAATCAATAGAAAATTGATGTAAATAATCTCCACATGCACTAACTCAGCATTTATACCTATCAGAAAAATACTTTGTACACCTCAGTAAGTCAACATAAAGCATTAGCAGTCCATTTTTCTTCTATATGATGCATTTCAACGTCAAACAAGATGCTCAGTAAGGAAAAATGGGCAGGACTTTGTATCCATTGGGAATTGATTGGATTGTGAAATGTTCATAAAAATGTATATACAGTATATTACTTAATAATAATAATAATAATATCATTATTTTTTAATTAATTGATACTTTATATTATAGTTATAGTAATAATTGTAATAAAAATAATATACAGGACTATGCAGAGAGTTTCTCTGGGGCAGGGGTTAGGGGTGTAACGGTACACAGAAGTCACAGTTCGAGTTCGATGCAACAGGAAAAAGCAACAAATCCCCAATGCTAGGTTTCTTTTCATTTATTTTGAACAGACAGTCGTGAAAATTACAGTTTGTTCCACTTAGCGGCATTTCGTCCCCCTGAGATAGTTTGTACAGTACAGCATCCTTTAGTGTATTAAAAGCACTTAGCAGTAAACAGAATGCACTCTTGCATTGGTCATATTTTATTGTAGGGCTGATAAAAAAAAAAAAAAAGAAGGCATTTGGTCACGATCACCTAAAAACTGAAAAGCATCTCTTGTGTAATAAAAGTACACAATAAATAGAACAATGAAACATAAAACTTGTTCAGAGATTAGTTTTCTTTGCGTGTTAGAGCTCATTAACATGCTGAGACAATGGTGGATGCACAAAGTTCAATATTACACTTTTTCAAGATGAGCGATAAGGAGAAAAAGTGGCATCTACACCTGAGCCTGTTTCCTTCCCGTGAAGTTAGTGAAGCATGTCACAAATTTGAATCGAAACTCAGCGTATATAGGCTACTAGCAAGGTCTTGCGTGCCATCTGAACTTGTTTTGGGTTGGTGCATCGATCATCTCTTCTTCTGTTCTTTTTCCTGTTGTGGCGGTTAGGAAACAACGTTGCATTACCGCGTGTGCCTCCTTCTGGATTGGAGTGCAATGGCTGACTGCATGCACCGAATCGCGATGGTTCGGGACGAATACATGTACTGTTACATCCCTAATACTATATATATATATATATATATATAGTATTAGGGATGTAACAGTACATGTGGGAAAGGGAAAAAAGTGGACTGAAGGTTAGAAAGCATGACACTCGTGTCAGAATGCCAGTCTGTCAGTCAAGTCCAAAGCAAGACAAAACCCATACAGCAACGTGTTATGCCAAATACGTCTCGTACAGTCTGACAGCAGATACATATAAACTGTAAATAAATTACTTTTTGAGTGATTCGTTACTAAAGTGTGCATCAAATAATAGAAGCTCGAGTGTGGGTGTGTGGTGCGCTGGAACAGATCTCATTCATGCGTGCACATTGAGCTGCTGCTTCTCCTTTTATCAGCGGTTGGCAAATCCACTTGAAGATGCATACTGCCACCTACCGCACAACACCTGCGTGACAGCTGACGTAAAATAAAGCAGCGGGTTTAGGATAGCCGAGACCGATCAGTTAAAAAATGCTAAATCGCCCCCCATACCAATCCTTGAGATAGACTCGGGACATCCCTAATTATTATTATTATATAAAATAGTATCACAATAGTAAATGCTTCACAATCCAATCAATTCCCAATTGCTCCCAAATCTAGGGCTGTTTTCGACTAAGGATTTTCATAGTCGAATCTGATTCGTTAGATTTTGCCGTAGTCGACTGATAGTCGAACCTTTTTTTTTTTCTTTTTTTTTTAGATAGCAGCTAGATTTTTTCCATTTCAAACAAAAGAGCTAAAAAACACATATATATCACACATATATCATAACATTTCATAAACATGAGGAGCAATATGAGAGAGAAATTTGGTGATGGTTGTTTAGGTACATTAAACCACGTAAAGCTTTTTCACGCCCATGAGAACCGCGTGGAGTCAACTCACAGCCGCTCCGCTGCCCTGCTGAAAATGTGAAGCAGAAACCCTTAATAGAATCAGATAACGTCCATAATAATTGGACTCTGGGTTCGATTTTTTGACCATTTTCAGTGGTTATGAGGAGCAATATGAGAGGGAAATTTGGTAATCGTTGTTTAGGTACATTAAACAACGTAAAGCTTTTTAACGCACATGAGAACCGTGTGGAGTCAGCTTTTTAACGCACATGAGAACCGTGTGGAGTCAACTCACAGCCGCTCCGCAGCCCTGCTGAAAATGTGAAGCAGAAACGCTTAATATCAGTTAACGTCCATAATAATTGGACTCTGGGTTCGATTTTTTTTACCATTTTAAGTGGTTATGAGGAGCAACATGAGAGGGGAATTTGGTAATCATTGTTTAGGTACATTAAACCACGTAAAGCTTTTTAACGCACATGAGAACCGTGTGGAGTCAACTCACAGCCGCTCCGCAGCCCTGCTGAAAATGTGAAGCAGATTTTTGAATACATTTTTATTTATTTACATTAGTAAGCTACAGGACATCGTCTTTCAAAACATGACCTGCGCGAAAGCGAAAAAATAAAATAAAAATGGCAGCCCTTCTGAAAATGCGAATGCGTCTCTGTCCCCAGCACATTTCAAACCAAACTGACGCCCATGTATTCAACTATGAGGTTCATAGTCGAATCAGACCTCTCCGAATCGAATCGTCGAATCCTCGACTATTAGAAGTCAGCCCTACCCAAATCATTACTTTTCTTATTATATTTCAGTATATTATTTTATAATGTATTATATTATAAATACTTCACAGAACACTGTCCATGCTGTATTGATTTGACAAACACAGAACATTAGGTCCCATGGCGCCTCGTGGCGTTTAGGTCGACGCCTGTAGTCCTGGGATGCTCCGGCCCCTGCCGCAGTACTTTCCTCTGGCATAATTCCTGCAGTAAGGGTTAGGGTTGTCGTGGAAACCGCTTTAGCCTTACCCAGAGAGGTTGGTGAGTCACATTCAAGTTGTCGTGGAGACGCAGTGAACAGTGTTGCCTGTAGGCCTGTGATTCACACCTGATGTTCATCTCCCAGATGACTCTATTAATGCAGCCGCACAGTCTGGCGGGACTGATGTATGTGTGTGTGTTCTACTATTTCCTGTGTTACTGTACTTTAACCCTCTGTTTGTGTTTGTGCGGGTATTTGTGGATTTTGACCAGCTCTATTTTTGGCCCCCCTCAAGCTATCTCCACAAGCATGAAATCACAGCTTTTACAGGACTGTTCTCTGCCTGATTATAGTCAACACTGCAGTTTCGTGCTGCAGGATTACACAGGACCAATCAAAACATTCACATCCATATATCCCACAATAAATAGAGATGCTCATACATCACAGTTGTGACGGCTTATCACGTTAATCATGGTCTTGGGGAAAAAAAAGAGATACATTTATGGTTATATTTTGATTTCAGGTAGACTTCAAATTAAGTTTAACTTTCTGACTTTTAAATATCACAGTTTAATGTCCATTGCAATTGAAAGAAGTAATGTCTTGTTATTAAAGTATTTTTGTGTAAATCACCTCCTTGAAATCTATTGCGTTTAGTGTTTAATATAATAAATATGTTGGAGACGTTTACTAAATGAATAGAGAAAGAGAAATATGTCTTCATAGTTCAGCTATCTAGGTCATATCCTGAATGTTAACCATGAATTGTAAAAAATGACTAGCAATCAACCAAGCGGTTGTGAAATCTTTGTTAAGAGCTACTCACAAGCAGAATACTAAACGATTCAAGTTAACTACAAATAAAAAGATCATGGAAGGTCATTTAACTTTTATGACTTTCAATAAACTCACAGCAACAGAAAACTAGTCAGTTCGGTATTCTGCTATCTAGTTACTTGTCAACATAAGTGTTACTGTTTCCAGTCAGTTTTTGTTCTTTGCAATAATATTGTGTTGTGTTTCACGGTCAGATTGTGTGGGATTTGTTGAGGATTTATTTAGTGACAGCTTGTCAAAAACAGGATTTAGGTGGAAAGAGTCAAGACGTGGCTCAGCATAAGTCTTGTTACAGCTGCTTTTATGCGTCTTTTCCTGTTTATTTATCTCGTCTCTGTCCCTATCTTCTGTCTGTTTGTCCTCTCTTCTTTTTTTTTACTTAAATGAGTTAGCCGTGTTCAATTATGGACACATGTGATGAGCCAAATGTAAGACTCCTGTTTTTTCCCCGATGTGACCTCAGATTAGTTCAGCTGGCTCCGGTCCACCATTACCATACTTAAGCAAATCATATCTGTCTGTTTTTCTTTTAACCCTTAAACGCATACCTCAGGTCTTTAGTGACCCGGGACGTCATTCACCACCCTCCTCGTCCTCATTCACTTTTTACATCAAAGTAAGTACTGAACGCAATTAAATATTAGCGTCACTGTCACTTGATGGTGGATCTGGTGAAGAAGCTGTCAGCGATTAAAATATTGATTTTGAAGATGTTGAAAAGGATAGTTTTGAGAATATGTTTGAGATCGCGAATATGAGTCAGATGCTGAATGTACTGGGAAATGAGCTGGGACTGATGATGGTGTAAAACATCTACTCAAACTCCAAACCATTCCAAGCTCCAAAAGATAACAAAATATGCTTGATTTTATTCTTCTGTAATTGCTACTCTAATATCACTAATAACTCATATCAGAGTTTTATATTATCGCGACAGGTAGAGATTCATCCATGTTAGATATAGATCCGGGTCGCTAAAGACCCGAATATGTAATGATGAAACATTCATGCATTTAAGGGTTAGGCATTTGTCCAAATGTATAAAAAAAAATACCTTGTTTCTCTTCAATGCTTCAATACTTTGACTAGTGTGGTGGTATGAAAGAAGCAGTCACAAATACAATATAAATTATTTAATTTATATTCAAATTTAATTTAATTTAATTTTAGTACTTTGATCTGTGTGGTGGGTTTAGCAAAGACAACATGGGCATAAGTACAATGTACTTAAAAAAAAAACATAAATACAATTTATTTATATTTTATTTTATTCAACTACAAAATTGAATTAATTTATTTTCTTTGGATGTACCAAGGAGTCCAGGTAGGGTGTCATTCAGTCAATCCATCAATCAATCTTAAATTTACAAAATAGTACTACAATCAAAAGCAGTTTCATCACTACATTTGGTAGTTGTGCCATCAAAACTGCACATAATCCAATAATCTAATATAATAATATGTCTGCATATATTTATATTTGTGTGCTGCCGGAGTAAAGGCCTGCTAATCTTTTAGCATCTGTGACTGAAGAGTCTCTGTGTTCCCATGGCTCCTACATGCCTCATTTCTCTCTCAGTATCGCAGCTCAGAGAGGTTAATGGCTAATGGCTGAAAGAGTAAAACACAAGTTAAATTCATCCCCTGCTTCCTGCCCATTACCAACGGGGTCAAGCCCCACTGAGCTTCCTACCACAGTCACAGAGCTACCCGCTGTTATCGCAAAAACAGCTGCGAGCGGTTTTGACAGAGTCACAGTCTTTCCCACCAGCTCCATCAGGTTTTCTCTTTTTACACTTGCACACGTACTATCCCCTGACGAGGACGAGTGTTTTGATCCACCATGAGCATCGTTTTAAGCGGTCCGCTGACAGGCGTCAACAAAGAAAGTACAAATATAAATGCGTGTGCAAGCAACAATCGAGTCTGCCATTTTGTTTCAATTATTAACGCCGCTCAGTTTAGTGGTTCATGAATATTCTGCCATCATTTGCATACCAGAGGAATGGAGCTTGTCAGTATTCATGACAGTGGTGTGTGTGAGGGGAAAAAAATTATCTGCGTATAGAAGTGTGTCCATGTGGACCCAACAGACCTAATAGCATTCATATGTCTGCTCAGCATTCACCATGGATACAGAATATCTTTTTATCAATTACATAAACCTAATGTGTTAAGACTTATAGTGTTAAGGCTGCTAATGTGTTAAGGCTGACATTTGTTTATTAACACACTTTCGTGTCAGTAAGGTGCAGTCATAAATATTCAGCAAAAATGAGTGTTATCTCTAATCTACAGTGGTGATTTTATTGTGAAACATGCTAATGCGTGCAAAGTCTGGAACAAACATGATCAAGCATGATCTATGATTACCCAAGAGCTGTTAAAATGAGAGTCACAGCATCGGATGGTTTCTGTCATTGTTTTTTCCAGACATTTACCTACAGTAGCTTACTTAAGGAGTACAACTTGTTAACTCGTCATCAGGGTGCTTTAAATATGTACTGTATGTAACCCAAATATACTCTCTCCCTTGAAACACAAGGCTCTTTTTAGTATACTAGAAGTGAATGAATACTGGGACTATCAAGCGTTTCAGACACAGGAACTGCAGCAGTCAGGTGGTACAAGTCAGCTCTCTTTAAGTTGTTTGCGTTGATTGCTATAGTAATGTTCTTTGAGACATAGGGTAATTTGGACACAGATTCTGCTCTGCGCGTTCATGTGATTTGGAGGAGGCGTTGCTTTGGAGATCGTTCTGAAGGGAGGATGGGATCAAAGCTAGTTTGCTATTGTTAACCTCTCTGAAATTGCCTACCCTACCTTTAATGTCTTCTGAAGCCATATAGTTTTGCATGACAAGTGGATGGAAATATGAGTAACATTTACTTAAAATCCCAGCTCTCCTTTCACCATGAGAGTTCATGAGAATCATTCTTTTCAATGAATCAACTGATCCAGTTCACTAAACACTTTACAAGGATGGTCTGATTCATTCACTTGAACTGATTGTTCTGCTTCACTACTTCATTGAGTCATCAATACTTTGTTGTCATTGGTTAACAGCTCACTGGAGGGGAAGATGTTCAGCGAATAATGACTTAAATTTCAGTCTGTCATCACAAATATATAGTATGGCCTACTAAACTATAATATGAACCACTTTTATGATATTTGTATGGTGCTTTTGCAACATTTTGGAAGATTGAATGCTCTCATTCTCTTTAATAATTGCATGGAAAAGAATATGTAATTTATTTTCCTTTGTGTTCAGTAGTAGAAAATTATAAAAGTTGGAATGACCCTGATGATAAAGGTGAAGATGAAGATGAAGATGAAGATTTACTACATGTATGAATCTTTTTTTTTTTTCATTTGAGATGAGGTGCCCAAACCTTAGTGCCCAAAGTGAGGTTTTATCAGATTTAGCTCACTTTTGGGGACTATTTTGTCCTTGATGTATAACTAAGTAAACATATATGCATGCTTCTTGGATTTTATTTGTTTTATTGCCTAATTACCTGCTTGTTTATTTTTTTCCTTTGGAATGCAGGGGAAAAGATGATGCTTTGCACTTGTATGACTATGGCGAACCTTGTTACTCATCTCCTGCCTTTGAGTTGGCAATCAGCAGATTTGAAAAACAGAAGGAAAGGAAGATGAGGAGGGTGTTGAATAAATGTATGCAGTCTCTGATTTTGTCCGGATGGATGCCGTAGGGCTTGTTGACTCACTTGGTAGTCACTCGTTTAGAGCCAACATAATCATCCCATACTGTTTTCCGCATTCCTTCATGCAGAGCTGGAGAGACAGAGAATGCAGGGATGGAGTTACCGTTTCTGAACAGCGTGGCTTTCTGTAGTATGGGCGTGTTTGTGATTGATGGGAAGGGTTTTTCTCAGTAATTTGGTGGAGGAGTCAGATGTAACCCACCCTTTACCTCGTTCTGCTCTCTTTCTTTCTCTTTTCCTCTGTTTCATCCCTCATTCACAGAGAGTGATCTTACTCTGGGGAAATCTGCTCAGACCATAATGTGATCCCACTCCTACACTGCAGCGTGTGTGTGAATGTATATACAGTACATGTGCTATTTTTTTATTATATGGCTTGAAACCAAAACACACATACATACTGTAAGCACACACAGCAAGATGTACTGATCTTAGGGATGAGAATATATATATATATATATATATATATATATATAATTTTTTTTTTTTTGGTGTATGTACTGTATAACAACAGAAGTCAAGCTTCCCTTAAAAAAAGCGATACAATAGTGGTCCAATGGTATACATTGATGGTGTCAGAAGGTAAAACCATGGTGCTTTGATAGATACCATGCTACTATATGACTTCCATATTCAAGATACTTCAAATACCATGATAACAAATACAAGTTTGCTGTATAAAGCAGCATAACAGACTTTTTTGTACAGCTAAAATAAATGGAAGCGAATGACACCGTAAGTCTTACACATTCAAGTTTTCCCAGTACACAAAAATTATTTTGTATCTTTTTCAGAATACACAAACCAAAAACTTTTTTTTAATCATCATTTACCAGTATGGCTTATTATAGATTAATGTTCAAAAGTTTGAGGTCAAGTAAGATTTTAGTTTTTATGCTCACCAAGGCTGCATTTTTTTTGATCAAAGGTACAATACATTTTTTATATAAAATTATATTATTATTATTAGTAATAATGATAATAATGTGAAATTATGCAATATTGTGAAATATTATTGCAAATTAAATGAATGATATTATATTTGAATATATTTTAATATCATTACTCCAGTCTTAAATGTGCTGATTTGGTGCTCAAGAAACATTTATTATTATTAATGTTGAAAACATTTGTGATCCTTAATATTTTTTTTGTGGAAACCATGATACGTTTTTGGAGTTTTGGAGTTTTTTTTATGTTTGTTTGAGTTTCTTGGGGAGGAGTTGGTCGAAGTTTGTTGGTAATTGTTGGTGTGGATTGGAGTTTGTTGGGGTTGGTTGGAGTTTGTTGATGTTTGTTTGAGTTTCTTGAGGTTGGTTGGAGTTTGTTGGTATTTTTTGGAGTTTGTTGGGGAAGAGTTGGTTGGAGTTTGTTGGTGTGTATTGGAGTTTGTTGGGGTTGGTTGGAGTTTGTTCATGTTTGTTTGGGTTTCTTGGGGTTGGTTAGAGTCTGTTGATGTTTGTTTGAGCTTCTTGGGGTTGGTTGGAGTTCGTTAGTGTTTGTTTTAGTTTCTTGGGTTTTGTTGCAGTTTGTTAGTGTTTGTTTGAGTTTGTTGGGGTTTGTTGGTATTTGTTGGGGTGGAGTTGGTCAGAGTTTGTTGGTATTTGTTTGGGTTTCTTTGGGTTGGTTGGAGTCTGTTGATGCTTGTTTGAGTTTCTTGGGGTTGGTTGATGTTTGTTGGTGTTGATTGGAGTTTGTTGATGTTTGTTGGAGTTTCTTGGGGTTGGTTGATGTTTGTTGGTGTTGATTGGAGTTTGTTGATGTTTGTTGGAGTTTCTTGGGGTTGGTTGTAGTTTGTGGATGTTTGTTGTAGTTTGCTGGTGTCTGTTGGGGATTATTGATATTTGTTGTAGTTTGTTGAAGTTTTTTGGTTTGTTGGTGTCTGTTGGTATTTGATGGAGTTTGTTGGTATTTGGTGGTGTTGTTGGGTCACTGTGAATTGGCCTTATTGGGTAAAATGCAGTGGTTGCCCGATATATTTCCGTTCCATTCTCCTTTGTAATAGCTTTTTTTATTTTATTTTTATAAAAAACTGAGGGGCAAGTCCAAATAATTTTCTGTAGTAACTGAGTATAAGCTGACATTGACAAAAAATAGTACATATAACCCAGAATATTCTTATAATTTAGAAAATAATTGACAAAATACCATAATTTAAAAAATATGATGGCAAAAAAACAGTAAAACAATGAGGTGGTTCACTTCTGTGTGTGTCCTACACTGACTTTCAGAGTGTGTGTTAAAGGTAATGGTGCAAAGGCTCTGCATTAGAAGCTCAGTGTTCAGCCATGTCATTAGCATTAAAGACACAGGGTTCCTTCAGAGTCTTTTCCAGCTCTTGCTGGATGTTCATTCTTTGAATTTCTGCATGATTTAGTTTCTTTCCATAAGCCCTTTTGCTTCCCGGCTGCATCGGCTATAAGTCCTACTTTATGCTGATGACTTTTTAAATCAATGGTGGGAATACATTTATCTGACCAATTCCTTTCTAGTAGTTAGCTCATTGTTTTTAATGTATGAATCCAGCAGTTTTAAATTCAGTATATCTCTCTCTATTTTGTCTCTCTGAAGGCCACTTCTCACATGTGTCGGTCAGTGATGCAGAGCGAGGTAACCATGGTGACGACTCTACAGGCCTGACTCCTGACTGCTCGCCTCCTTCACCTGATACGGCCCTGAGGAATATTGAGAGAGTCATCCGCCCCCAGGTACACACACACATACAGGAACACACATCCACACAGAGTCTATTATGTTGCTCTGCTCTCAAGGTTAATGGTGCTCTTTTAGATAAAACGTAGTCTGGCTGTAACTATCGCAGCATCTGTGTGTGGGAGTCATACACACATGCACACACACACACACACACTCAAAGAGCAGTACTGTCTTACATCTACGCTTAGATACTGAGCATTCTTCATCTTAATTATATGGCTATTATAAATATGCACATGCCCGACGGGCGGATTCTCTTCATGCTTTGATATTCAATTGTCCCATGACGCCCTCATTTTCACTCCTTCAAACTTGAGGGTTTTTATTTGATTATCATCAGTTACAGTATAGTACTATCAAGCTTTAGTGTTTCCAAAAAGTGCCTGGACACTTAAAAAGGCACGCTTAAAAGTGGTATGAAAGTAGTTGCATTTATCAAACCAAGTGGCATTTAATAAACAAATAAAAAAGAACAGAGGCACACTAAGCTAAATATTATAAAAAATAATTATAAAAAAATTATAAAAATTTATATTGTTTTTTTATTAATTCATTATATTAATATGAATTATAATTTAAATACATGTAATCATAAATTACAAAAACAGATCGTAAAATAAGTTGAATAAAAAGATTATTTGAGGATTGCTATAAAATCACAAACAGCTTTTTTTAAACTAAAAATTTTTTAAACATCAAGTAACTACATGTACTGTACTTACTATAGGGTTACGATTAGAGTTTGGTTAGTTGCATGTAAAAAAAGCTAGTGTTGTTTTTGGCAGCCTGTTTTAATTTTAGTTTTAGTCTAGTCTTTGTGTCAGGCTGTCATTTTAGTTTTTATTAGTTTTAGTCACATTCATACTCTTTTTAGTCTAGTCTAGTTTTAGTCGACGAAAACTGATGACATTTTAGTCTAGTTTTAGTCAATGAAAATTGTATTTTAGTCTCTTTTTAGTAATGTGATTCTATTTAACCCAGTCAATATAGAATTTCAAACAAGGCTATCTTATTATAGGCTATTTAGCAGGCCTATATTTAGGGCTGTGACGGTGGCAGGTTTTTTTTTTTACCACCGCGGTAATGGACCAACTACCGGCGGTGGTTGGGGGGTTATTTAAAAAAAAAACTCGTTTTATATTTCCACACAAAGACGCGTGATATACACTCTGCGCTTTGAGAGGGATGTGGGACGCAGGAAAACACGAAGATATCGATCTCCATCGATCTCTTTATGATATCTTTGTTTTTTCTACTTGATGTAAATTGGTTTGAATTTTATCCTCCACAAGGCTGAAATATTTAGGCTATGTTTGAGATTGCGCTGCCAGAGAAAGTGAAACTAAAAATCACCCGCGCGTGTGAAGCGCGCTTTACAACTAAACTTGACGCGCCCTATGTCTATATAACAAGCACAAACTGTGTTAAAAAGAATTTGACATGCAAGTACAAATGTAGGCCATCTGTCCTACAGCGTTTTTCTACGTTACCACAGTAAAGAATACGAATATAATAGGCCTAATTAAAAGCGAACCAAGAAACGTTATAATACCTTTAGAAAATGGGTGAGACGTGACGTGAGTGAAGATTTGGGAAAAGAAACAAGAGATTCCATGCAGGGATGAGTCACGATTTTTGGATATTCGATTAGTTTATTTAATTATAGGATATCGAATAGGTTGTGCGATTATTCTCTAAAATAAAATCTCCATGTTCTGGCGCTGATGCGGTGACGTGTTCATGTAACCAGAGACATGCAGCTGTCACAAAGAACCGGCAAAAGTAATGATTATGAATGTGTCAAATACATCAATGAGACATTTTAATAGAATAACTAATGGAGTAATATATTGTTAAATTCGCTGATAATCGGGTGACCAGATCGCAATCCAGAATTTAAAGCCGACAAAGCTATGGGTTCACGCACAAATCTCTCATTCGTCGTGACGTTAACATTTCGTCTCGTCTCGTTTTGGTCAACGAAAATGAAGAGACATTTTAGCATAGTTTTTATTTTTTTAAACCACATTTAGTCTCGTTTTTATTCGTCAACGATATTGCATTATACATGTATTTTAGTCATCGTCACATGACCATGCATTTACGTCTAGTCTCGTCTCGTTTTCGTCAGGTGATAACGGTTCGTTGACGACAATATTTCGTCATAATTTTCGTTGACGAAAGCAACACTAAAAAAAGCTCTAGCATAATTTTTTTGCAGATGCCACTCGGTTTCATATTGTATACAGTATCTAATGTAATTGAAATTGTTTGTAACTGTGGTTTAGGTTTTCAAATTCTATTTGAGGCCACTTTATATGATGTTGTCTCTCTCCTGATAAGTCTCTTTCTCTCTCTCTGCTTGCGACTTATTATTCTCTTAGAAGAGTGTGAATGGGCTCTTTATTCGTCCCTGTCAGAGTGCTCAGTGCATCCTATCAGAGTCATGTTTGTCCTCTTTTCAGACGAACACAATCACTCGTTTATCTGCGCTGTCCTGACTTTGGGCCGTGCTGCTTGTGTGCTGAGCGCCCGCAGGATTAGAGAGGGACACAACTGTGCATGTTCTCCCCCACTGTCTCCAACAACAAACTCCACAATGCCCCAGTCAGGCACATGACGTGTGCTGTGTGCTTTTTATAAAGATTTATGTCATTTTTTTCTAGTCCAGTCCATCTTCAACTGGTTAATAAGTCACATAACGTGACATTTTCTCCCTATTTTTATGGCTTTTCTATTTTTCATTTCAGATTGAGTTGCGAAGCTACGCAGGCAAATGTGCCAAATGAGAACTGATTTTTCTCTAAATGTGGGTTTTAAAACTACTAGCGCTTCCTTTTGCGATGTATCGCTTCAAAATGCTCCATGTGTTTACACCTGGTCACTTCATGTGTTTTTACTGATTACAGCTGTCTGATTTCTTAAAATGGTTCCATTTACACATGGCCACATAAATGTGTCTCCGTAAAACGATTGTAGAATAGGAATAGAATAGGAATGCGTCTCAAATCACCTCCTGAAGAGGTTTGAGCGATTGGATTTAAATCCATCTTGAAAGTTTTTCGGAGGGCATTTACACCTGGTCTTTTCATGATCAGATAGCTATTCGATCACAGAATGCGACCAGGTGTAAACAGCCCCTAAATCATCACACAGCACTCATGATCACTGAAGTGGACTGCCATCAGAGATGATGCAGGCTCCCGTACACTGATGGGACAATCGAGCTCCTCATTTGCTCTATGCACAAGCAGAGTGGAGTCTAGTCACGTCTGATAATCAAATGCTCTACGGCTCATCCAGGTGTGCCTCTACTTCCAGAGGGAGAGAGGAAGAGACTGATGCAGGATCATTAGCCTCTAGCTTCATTTAAATCAAAGCATAAGGCACCATTGATTAAGTGTCCATTTATAAGGAGGTGTAAGAGGTAAATGACCTGGGCTGGTAACTGTAAGGTGGTAAGTCTTTGAGCTGTCCTCAGTCAAGATACTTAACCTCAAGCTACTCCAGGGAGACCTTTTCCTTCATTTAAAATGTCGGTTAACCCCGCTTCAATCATGAATGAAGTGCCGCACGCAGTTTTGACCATTTTGCTTGTTTGCAATGTAAAGAGCTGGTTATTTGACTAAGCCAGCATTTTCTTTACTCTAGATACACTGTATAAATGCTTATGTTTTATGTATTTGAGGAGTAGTGAAGAGTGTCTTAGTCTAGCATTTGCTCTCGAATCATAGCCAATACTGTCTTGGTGTAGCACTTCATTTTTAATAACATGAGATTTTGGCCAAATGACAGAAAAAACTGAGCGCCCACATAGCTACAGTAAACTTTTAAAGTACAGTAAAGTTGATGAAAACGTAACGCGATGCACTTACTGCCTCAGATGCGGCCGTTCTGATGACGGACAAAACACGTATGTACAAAAGTTAACCTCGTAACTCCATTTGAGGTTTTGGTAAAATGTTAATGATCGAATGACACATGCAAGTGTCTGACCATATATAAAGCCGCAATGTCAACTTTGACAATGTGTTTTTGGAGATCCAAGTTTTCCACCTGGCAGCGATGATACAGTATATAAGCTTTGTTCCAAAACCTATTGAACTGCATACCTAGACAGCATTTTTAGGCAGCATAAGCTCACAATCGTAAGACAAATACATTCCATTCTATTCTATTCTATTCTATTCTATTCTATTCTATTCTATTCTATTCTATTCTATTCTATTCTATTCTATTCTATTCTATTCTATTCTATTCTATTCTATTCTATTCTATTCTACAAATATAAGCTATATTCCAAAACTGAGTGAGCAGCCTATAGTGACAGCATAATTATGATATCTTATTTTGGTCAAAATCTAAAGCACACACTTTCAAGAGGTCTTTGTGATGAAGACATTCCCAGAAAGCAGTACAACAAGCTAAGTGAAAAAAACAAAAAAAACATCCAAGATGTCTTCAATTAATCAGAAACTAAAACATTTCACTCAATATTAGTGTGTGCCGTCTTGTTAGCTTAGCAACATGCTAATTTCAAACTGTTTTGGAATCAGTTGATTCCATTAGAGTTTAACATTACAATTTTGCTAAGCTAACAAGACAGTTCCCTTTTAAACATTAAAATACAAAGAATTTTGGGTTCTTATCACTTCTGACATTCCATTTGAACAGCAGGCAGTTCACTAGAGTAGGTCTTGAAACAGACCTGTATTATTCTAAAACTGCTTTTTTGGACATTGTAACAATTGTGTTTTACCTAATTTAATTTCTTGTTTAACAAGGCTTTCCGGTAAAGAATTGATTCTTGATCTGAATGGGCCTGGCAGAGGACAATGCGTAATTAAATTTGGTATAAAAAAATGCAATTAACCTTTGTAGAAAAGCAGAATGACAGTGAAATGTGTTCTTTTGTGTGCATGAATGTTGACAGTAGGAGCTCTTGAACTGTAGTGGGGACAGAAAATCCTCTTGATGCTTTATCAGCTATATTTACATGCACACACACGCACGCACGCACATAAACATAACCACTGTTATACTGCTGAGCTAAATACTGCATTTCTGTAATCAAGTGTGTGCTTTCTCATTTAGGTTTCTTGGAAAAGAGTATAAATACTTTTAAATACTGAGGTTAAAGAGCACAAAATACAAAACTGTCATAAGACTATTCTGTCAGCTTCAATGTAAATGTATTGACATTTGATTTGGCAAAACTGCTTTGAATAACTGTGCAAATACCTCGGATATTAAGATCAACCAAACAGAAAAACAACCTGGTGAGTGTTTCCCTCATAGGTTTAGAGTGTAAACGGCCACAGGAAGTCGCTTTCCTTTATCTTGCACATAAAGGCACAGATCTTTAGGTGCTTTAGTTTGTGTGTGTGGCATACAGTTTATCTGTGTTGAAGCCCAACTGTGATTAATTTAGCTGTAAGTGGTTCTGATAATCTTGCTGCCCTTTCTGACAGTGCAAGATCCTGGTGAACGTTTGATAACAGAACCTTCACTGTGTTCCTCTTTAATGACAGAGATAAAAAAAAAAGCACACACACACACACACATACAAAATATACAGCACTGATTCTGAAAAGTGTTGGATATGCTAATAAATATGTATGTGTAGTAGACAAATAGTATATTATATGTATATATATGAAAATGTGAGATTTTTGTTTCCAATTACATTTTTAATTTTGAAAAAAAAATTAGTTTGGGTTATAAATAAAATGTTACCAATTTTAATATCAATTGTAATCTAATATATTTAATATAGTCATATATATATATATATATATATATATATATATATATATATATATATATATATATATATATATATATATATATATATATATATATATATATATAACAATTTAATATATTCTGTAAACATTTGAATATATTTATATAGATCACTAAATACTTAATAATATTTATGTATATAAATATAGGCTATATAAAATACTTGTTTGCGAATGTGTGTGTGCACGTGTGTGTGCGTGCATAGGCCTACTGTATGTAAACAAGATATATTCAGCAGTGGGCGTGTAAATTTATGAGCACAACTGGATTTAGTTGAAGAGAAACGATGCACTCAGTTTGGCAAGTTCAAGTTTCTGAGCTAAAAGTAGTTTTGGTTACGTTTGAAATATAATTTTCAAAGACTTACAACTGACAGGGTTTGTGTTGTTACTAAGCATCTACATAGCTTTTGTCTATTTTAATGACAGACATTACCGCAAGAAACGAATGCAGTGGGAAGACATCAGTCTTTTAGAAGACAGAATATCAGCCTCTGATGAGAGAGAGAGATACTCAAAGCTGTCAAAATGCCTCTTGATGTGAAGTGCAGCTATCGGACTGAATTCACACATTACAGAGAACTCTCACAGCCACCGACCTGCTAGTTTTCCCTCACAACTGTTGTGAAATTAAAATTCAAAATTGAAATTTGATGGCGGTGCATTAGAGGATCTGTGAACACAACCAGGTTGCTGCCACTGGAGTGGTTGGTTGGAGAGGGTCATGACATTATGATGTATCTTTTCTGATTTTTATTGACCTTTGAAGTGTGTGTGGGAGTGTACTAGTGAGACACAAGGAGTTTAAATTAAGAAGTGTTTAATTGACAGTGTGATCAAATGTGAGTGTTTGCACTGTGAGTAAACTAAAAGTCAGTGTAGCCCACACACACTCATCAGTGACCTTGTGCTATGTGTCTTGTGCTGAAATGTTCCTGTGGGCTCTCGAAGCCCTGTGCTCATAACATATTCTAAATTTTTTCTTTAATAGCAACTCAGGAATAAAAGATAATTTCATGCGCTCAGCTGGATGTTGAAAACCACTCTGGTGATTAAACTGTAACACTGATGAAATGGTGACAAGCTAAATGATGCAGATTGCATATTTCATGCCCATAGCCCCTTGAGTTTTGAGTTTTTCATGATGCTAATATCATGGAGGTCTTCGTATATGATACAAACAAACACAGCATGAAGCACCAGCTGCGTGAATTTTTACCTCTCCAAGTTTGTCTTACTTTCTTTTATTGCCTTTTTAAAAGGATATTTCACTCATAAATATGTTTATTACATGTACATATGTTTATGAGCAATATCACACGAGTAGCAGTGCGATATGGCTATATATCGGCCGTAGGTAATCACAGCGTGCTGATATACAGCCATATTACACTGCTAATACGATATTGCGTTTATACAACAGTCGACGGCACAAGGGAGTAAATAAGAAACAACAAGGTAATGAAGGAACGTGGAGTCGCTTCATTAAAGCTTATTGTATTATGTAGAATATTATGGTATTATAAGAGAGAGATGGACTAAATTAGTGTATTACCTGCATCTGATATAGCATTCATTCTTCAGGTTGATGTCTTAATAGTAAATCCATTATAGAAAATCTGTTTCACAATCACTAACGGACCCTTTCTCAATACCAAATATTCCATATTATTTATATAAAATAATATTTATTGAACAACAATATTTAAATGAACAACAATAGCCATTATAAAAGACAAAAAGAAATAAACACAAGCAAACAATTCAGTCAAACGTACAAAAGCAGCGCTCTAGTACAGGATTTAAGTTAAATATAGCCTAAATATAAAGTTATGAAACTTAATTTTCCCCTAACCAAAATCGATTTGCTCTGGAACAAGTAAGACCAAAGATTTACCCCAAATGAATTATATATAATGTTAAACCACTATCTACATCAGAGCCAGTGGAAAATTCCAGAAGGACTGTCCGAGATGACGCTGTTCTCTGCGGGTATGTGAGCACTGAGCGGCCGCTGGTTGGCCTGGCCTCTAAACAAACTGTAAAATAGGCGCTATGTTTATATATGGTCACATATTTGAGGTCTAAATAGCTACATTCTTGCCTAAAAACTTGACAGTCGCCGTAAGCAGAGTGATACAAACGGTGAAACGGTTTCAGTGTTGAAACTGGGGGAATATCACATGGCCAATCAGATTCGAGAACCAGAACGAACTGTTGTATATATATATATAGGTTTTGGTAATGAGGTTAATGAGATAAATGATGATGTAAATGTCATTTTTGTTGAACTATTCCTTTCATTTGTCATGATTTCTTCTGGTGTTGCTTGTTTAAGGATCATTTAAGGTTAAAAGGTGTTGTAAAACTTTGCAGTCTCAATTTGTAATGAATAGCAGCCCCTCCCCCTTTGCTGAGTGTGTTCCTGTTGTCTTTTTTTAGCAACAGGAACTCTATATTTGGTAATGTTGTTGTTATTGCGGTGTTCTTGCAGCTTTGCCTCCGTTGTCATGGAGACGGTAGTTGTATTGAAATGAGTGAAAGTGTGTGTGTTTGTGTGTGAGGTGGAGGGCGAACAAGAGGAATGTTGATAGAAGTGTTGCTCTATATGCATCAAGGTTGCTCAATCTGCATCTTTATCTGGATGAATAAACTGCTTGCGGCACTCAGTATTATAAACCAGCCTTGAAAACAGGCTACAGTCTTGTGTGAATCATTGGGGCACTTTCAAATTCACATCCACACCCTCTGTGGATCAGCTAGTGTGCAAAGGGAGAATGTGAAAATAAAAAATCATCAGCACAGCAGTTCTTTAATGACAGTGTAAATTGACATTATCACGATAAAAGCAAAAGCTTGTGATTAAATCAACTGATCACAGTACAAGGCGTATACAGAGTTATGATATCATGAAATATTTTTTAGCTTTGCAAACTTTGTTTTGGTCATATTTCAGGCCAAAGATAAAATAAAATAAAAACTTTTTTCTCATGACAATTAAACACATTTTCTAAATTCTACATTCCCAAATTCTCATTACTGCACAAAAACAAAACTCAAAGGCCCATTGTTGTCCAGTATTTCTGGTGTAATAATGACATCATCACTGCTTGTTTTTATATGTACTTTTTTTTTCTGTTGTTGTTAACAGATGCTAGGAGCTTGATACTGTTGACACTGTACATTTAATTAAATTAATTAATCATGATACATTTTTTGATTCCAGAAGATTCAAGATTCTGATTCTCTATGTTCTTCAATAAAAATAACTTGAGGGGGGAATATATATAATTTCAGTTTACCTCTTGATGTTTTTAACATTTTAATTAAGCTACATTTTCTTAAATATAATTTAATAAGTCACCCTTTTATGTTTGATGAATGCCTCTGGTTGAGAACCAGTGAGTTTTATGAAACAAGTTCATAAAACTCAAAACAATTAAACAACTCATATTACTTAAAATGTGTCAGTTTTGTGAACTCAAAAGAAAAAGGAAGTTCTAAATACTCATAAAAGTTAATTCGATGTAACTAATTTACCCTACTCAAACCAATTAATTATTTCGAGCATTATGGTTTACACTGTAATATATTTGTAATTCCCCCCCCCCCCACATTATGAGAACGAATTAGAGTTTTTCCCACATTATAGTAATGAGAATTTGACTCAAACACGTTCTTGACAAGTGTCAAGAGATGCACCCAGAGATCCTTCTGCAGATGGTAGATCAACACCCTGTGTCACTCAACGTATTTCCCAAACCAGATGAGCATATAAAATCAATGCTGAATGTTTCTCCGTAATTATAAATTCTCGCTCCGAGATTTGAGCTGAATGTGATCTGCATACGCATTGACAGTACTGCATTCCTAAATGTGCTGAATGCCCCACTGGGAGGTGAAACAGTCGCGTTAGTAGCATTTATTGCCCCGCGATCCCAAAGCCCACTGAATAATTATCATAATTACCATCCATAAATTAGCGCACAATTTCTCACTCTGTACTCATTCGCCGAATAATGCCCTGCGTAATGAAGGTAGTGTTAGTTAGCTAACGTGCAGCCACACATGCACGTGTGTGCAAGTCTACCATGTGTGCTTCTTTATCCCCACCTTGGAGAGAAATCTGTCAAAGTGTGTGTGTGTGAGACTGCTGTAGAACATTATTAGAGGAGACAGTGGGTGTGTTTGATGAACAGGCATGTTTTGTTTTTTAATTTAACTACAGTCAGCCATGACAGACTCATTAGGAGTTCATGGTGAGAGACAGCAAGTCTGTGTGTGAGTAACAGGTTCATTAGCAGCACTTCCTGACACAAGGTGTGTTTGACAACAAAATGAAAATTGCCTGAATTTGCAGATTCGGGCTAAACTGGTAGCTGTGCATAGTCAAATATGCACATTTGCTCAACTATCTTTATCACCTCTTTTCCAACAGAAAATGGTAACTGAGTGCTGCAGGATTTTTAAAAATTCATTCAGGTGGTATTGAAAAGCATTAATAGTGAGCAGTGTTTCTCAGTAAAATAAATAAAGTATACATGAAATCAAAAAAATGCACTCAAATATCTGCTTGGTATAATGATAATAATAATCACTTTGCATGAAATGAGCAAATAAAAATACAGAGGAATCAAACGGATGCAAATGAAAAACAAAATTGCAGAAACAAACACAAAACATAAGCAAAGAAGAACTTAAGTACCATAGTATGTAAAGAAAAATATCTGTTTTGTATATAAAAGAGACAAAGAATTATTTCTCCCACTGAAAATCGATCTGTTAGCCTTTTTTCTTGCTAACCTCTTTTTTTTTTATATATATATATTTAACCACCCCGAGAGGAAAGAATAAGAATCAGTTTTCCAACACTGAGCTAGTCTAGTCACAAGAACATCTTTAAGAATTATATTGCGAACAGGTCGTAGAAACGTGGTGAGATCTACTTTGGTTGGAGGCCTTTAGAGGTAAGCTGCAGTCATGTTGTACATTATTAAACAATGACACAAGAAAGAAAATTGATTTAAGGCTGGTTGAAGCACGTACAGTAAAAAAACCAACGCTATCTCATGACCAATTCGTACGAATTCGTACGAATGATAAAAAGTTGGCTAATTCCTACTAATTCGTACGACCTAGCTCGTACGAATTTGTACGATTTGTCTAAACCCACGTGATGGGTAGGTTTAGGGGCGGGGTCAGGGGTTGGTCATTCGTATGAATTCACACGAATTGGCCAAATCGTAAAATATGTACGATTTTGCAAAAATTCGTACGAGCCAGGTCGTATGAATTCGTACGAATAAGCCACCTCGTAGAATTTGTACGTTTTCCTGTGAGATCGGGCTCAAAAAAACCTTTGCTTTAAATGTATTTATTATGTATCATTTTTTTTTTATTAAATATAACCACAGTTCACCCTCTCTTTACTTCAATCTTGTTTGCGCTATGATTTTTAGCACTGGTTTCAAGTGGAGCCAGTTTTCTGCCAAGTGCGTGTGAAATTAAATCACTTAAATCAGAGACATTTTTCTCATGCATAATAATTAATTTGCCATTTTGGACACCTGTGATGCAACTGAAAGCAAAGATGATGATGTAAGGCTTCCTGTGGTTATACAACTGCTTGACTCTGCACATAGTCATCTCCTTTTGCCGTTTTCTCTCCTATCTCACTCTGTCTCTCCCTCTCGCTGAGCAATATGTATCGCACATCTATTCCACCTCCTACTTACAGGCTTACTTCTCTACTGTAGACAAACTCTATTGTGTAGTGCACTTGATTTTTGTTGGGATGTATTTGCAGAAATCGTTAGTGAAAGCAAGCATCAGAATTTCATACAAACTTGGGGGTGGGAGATATTGATTTGGGCCTATCACCAACTATGCAGGACATCTAGCAAATGCACAGGAACATGTTAACAGCCAGACAGAACACCTCAGCAACTGTGTAGCAACACCCTGACAACAGTCCACAACATTTGTGGATCGTTTTGCATGGGTACCATTAAAATTTTCTTTTTATTACGATTGGAGTCATTTATGGAAATATAAAAGGCTGTTGCGAATTTCTAACGATTGTGACCATTTCTCGTATTTAATTTATCTCTCACAATTTGACCTTATATTTTTCAGTTTCCCATAATTATAACTTCTTACTATTGCAACTATTTCCATTGTGACTATATATTTCACAATTGCATCTTTCTCACACTTGCAACTATTTCTCATAATTGCAACTTTCTCAAAATTACAACTATTTCTCATAGTTAATTTTTCTCACAGTTTGACTTTTTATTTAGCAGTTTCCCATAACTATGACTTCATATCTTGCTATTGCCACTATGTCTATTGCGACTATATACAGTATCTCACAATTGCTACTTACACTCACACTTTAATTTTTGCTCAAAAACAAGCTTGATTAAAATTTCTGGTGAATCATGTCCAAACTCAGTCTGCTGCTCTTGAAGTTGAATTATAAACCACACATTTATGCTGTGTCGCTCATATTCACAGTCCAGAAATTTCTCTCTCTTCTAGATGACTCCAGCAGCCAGTAATTGGTTACGATCGCTTTGGAGATCGTATCATCTTAGCTAATATAAAATTTACTTTTTAAGTGACTAATGCTAAAATTTCACTCTTTCTTGTCATAGCCAAAGCAACGGACTTCGCTGTCCTCCTCCCAGGACGTCCAGAAACCCCTACAGAACCACAGCTGTGAGCCCTCGGAGGTCAGCTCATCTCTTGGCTACGCCAGCTTCAGCACCAGCCCCCCCGCCAGCCCCCCCATCAGCCCTGCCAACTGCTCAACCGGATCCGCCGAAGACTACGGCCTCACTGGTACGACTCTTCTCATCTTGTTGGTCTAGAGGACAAAGATTTCTCTTAAAATCCCTTAAGACAAATAAGAAAGACACAATTTGAGAAAACTGCTGACATGCATTAAGAATAAAGCGTTATGAAAGTGTCTTGAGTAAACAAACAATAGTAGCTTTGGGACAGGTTCGCTTTCTGTTCACAGGGGAGGTGTTTCTATGGGCATTTCAGCCAATGATATCACCGGCTGGATAACCCAGCCGACCCCCCTGCGTCTCTCATACAGACATGTTAATTTCAGCAGGAAGCCTCTCTCTTGATTTGCTTGTGCCAGCAATGGAGTGATTCCCGCTGCTTTGAGCAGCACTACTGTAAAAGTGTGACTGAATTACTCATCAAACCACATTTTAACGGCTTGAACAGCATTTTAAAGTGCCGCTCAGCTACTCGGCACGGTATGAAAGCAGCAGCCAGCATCAGAGCATGTGGGAATGTCCTCGGTCTGAGTTGTTTGTAAAAATACTGCATTCAGAGAGCGACACAGGGAGGTTCTGCACAAGGCCCTCTGCAAACGCACCATCTCAGCAAACGTCAGTGTTTTGGCACGGGCGGTTTTGCTGTCATTTCCTCAGCATCCACCTACGGCACTGCTGGTCGAGTGGGCAGTTGATGCTGTTTCCATGGCGATGTCATCCTGGTGCTGAGGTGGGGTAGTCATGGTGACGCTGGTGTACTTTGCAGTCCGTTGGATTTCACTAATGCTTCGCACATGCTTGTCTGGCACCCTGATCCCCTGACGCATGTGTTCAGAGAAATAGGGGGAAAGTAGGGAGGTGGGAGAGAGAGAATCTAATTATAAGAGTTAGTGCTTATTCACTTTTGCCAAGTTTGCTCTTTTAGTTTAGATACGGTAACAGGGGGGATGTTGCAATAGCTACCTTTGTTAAGTGCAATTTTTACTTTCCTCCTGCAGTCAGGTAGCATCCAAAATGAACACACCACTTGTTAGAAATAATTGTGTTTGGTGAGTAAATAAAACAGTTATTTGTGAGTTGTCCAGTAAAAATATACTTTTGACAATCAAGGATTTTTTTCATTAGCATTTTTTATTTTTCCACCAGATGTGAAATAACTCTCATTAAGAGGATCAATATGAGAAACAAAATAATGATGCGTCTTTTTGACGTTTTTGCGGCAGGTACGGTTTCACATAAAGATAGAGTCTGACTCACTAACTCAGGAGAATTAGTTGTGATATTATGATAATTCAAGTATTGCAGTTATAAATACAGTATATATTATTTTCAATGATAATGTAATTATTTCTCAAATTTGATAAATAAATTGTACTTTTTTTTAGATAGATAGATAGATAGATAGATAGATAGATAGATAGATAGATAGATAGATAGATAGATAGATAGATAGATAGATAGATAGATAGATAGATAGATAGATAGATAGATAGATAGATAGACAGATGTTACAATTACTATTATATTATATTAATTAAAAAATATTACTAAATATTGTCTAGTACTTTTTATGGCTGATAAGAAAGTATTTAATATATATATATATTAAATAGTTTCTTATCAGCCATAAAAAGTACATACACACACACACACACACACACACACACACACACACACACACACACACACACACACACACACACATGTAATGTATAAGGTAATATATATATGATAATATGTTTCTTTTATAATGTAATTATCTTATTTTTTTACTTATAAAAATACATATTTTTAAAAATATATATGTTTACATATTAATTATATTATATTATTATACTATATTATATTGTATAAAAAATGATAAAATAATGCACAATTATTTTCATGGATTGGTAAGTATTTATGGCTGGTAAATACACTCCCCATTGGCAGGTGTGGCAAAAAAAGTTGATTTTGAATTTTTTCATCCTCAAACTTTTGTACCATTTATTAAACTCAATCACTTATATAGATCCCAAAGGATGCCATAATTTCTTCTGTATCGCTCCTGAAATTCTCCCTACCTGTGGATGTGTGTGGCTGAAGGTCCCGGCAACCCTTAAACTAAAGCCTCATTTGGCCTGTGAGTTACAGTACATGACTCTCCCTGGCCACATTATACATCATTCCCTCTGTACAAGACAAGCAATCTCTTAAGGAAGGCAAATGGTGATGGATGGTGAAGGAAATATCACTGTTGCATTCAAAACCCTTTTGCCACTACAGGGAAGTTTATATCTCTGTTTGCCAGGTCTCCACTGTGAAAAGGGCCTTTTCATCTCAGTCACTCTCCAGTCTAACAGGGGGCTTTTCAAATGGAGGGGTGCTCTCCTCTTCTCTTTGATGGCGGCTCCCTGTTGGTCTGCCCTAATACACGTGTCTTCTGTCCCACTGTCGCAGGACTTTGTATGGTGGCAAATTTCAAGGGGTTTCTGAGGTGTTTCATCTGGTAGTGTGAAGTTCTGAGGTTCTTTGCCTTCTTGCCTGGAACAGAAGCAGATTTGTAGGTTATCAACATCTAGCAGTGCCTTCTGTTGATGGTACTTTTATTTAATTCTGCTGGCATATGATGTAAAAAAAAAAAAAAGGCGCCATCACTGGAATCACATGTTAGCATCTCCTCTGAGAGGCCAAGACATACATTCCAAGCGCTGTTGTGATTGAAGCCACGGATCAGAGCTGAAATCACAGTAAAGGCATTGAAGTCCTCTCTCTGCAGCTCCAGGAATAGATCTCACATTTTCATGCTTTCGTTCACCCTATCTTCTTTTTTTTCCATCTTCCTCCTCCTCCTCCTCCTCCTCCTCCTCACTATTTATTAGCTTTATAATGTTCATTGTATTGTTGCCGTGGCAACTAACGTTGAGTGAGGAGCGCACTGTAGTTTCTTTGATGCCGTGCCTTCATAGGTAATGAAATGAAGTTCTGTCGTTTCCCTACAGTAGGTGCAAGAGAGATGGAGAGATAGACGCAGGCATGATGAGAGTGTGGAGAAGACAAGTTCTCATCGCTTTGGGTTACCAAAGGTGGTGTATTTTTATCCAGCTGCGCTTGGTGCAAACATTATTGATGTGGTTCTTTGTAACTGTGGGGAGAGATGAGTGAGATTGCAGAGTTGCGATGCACTGAGGCATTTCAGCTGCGAGATAGAGTCAAGTTGTCCTTTTATTGCCAAGCATGATGACCTGCGTCCATCACCTCAACCAGTCGAAAAGTTCAGCAATGAATTCATTGATTGGATGTCAGAATTAAATATTAGAATATTGAATTTGCAGCATTGTTCTTACTTAATATTTCATTTTCATTGCAAGTTCCTACGTCTGACTTTGCAAATTGTAATCAAAATGGGATGTATTGGAGTAAAGCAGTCTGGTTGAAATAAAATGTATGCATTTGACAATTTTCAAAAGGTCTTCTGGACATTTATGCCTTTATTGCATGAGTGGGATTGAGGAGAGACAGCAAGTGAGAAGTGGGGAATGGTATGGGCAGTAGAGTTTGTTGGATTGCTGCACACAAGGCTATAGATTTGACATTTACTCTTCAACGTGTACAAACTACTAAACTAAACTAGTTACAATAACAATTACAGTGGCTTCCATGATGATTCTGTAAATGAGTAGGTCAAAGAAAAATACCGGGTTGCCCACTGGCAATTACAGCATTGTGGTGGCGTTCTTGTGCATTCAACCAGTAAATACAGCCATTCTAACATCACTTAATGGCAGCATCAGTCCAGTCTGTGGGCATCTTGATAATGCCCTTGGACAGCTATTTCCAGCTTTTTTCCAAATCACAGTTTTGATCTACTTGAATGGAGAAAGAATGAAATCTCTTAAACTGTTGGCTAAATGTATATATATATCTAGTTGTGTCAAATCGATTAATCACATCTAACATCTAACTCAACATTTTGTTATATAATATATGTATATATATTATTACATTGATATATATTGTGTGTGTGTGTGTGTGTGTGTGTGTGTGTGTGTGTGTGTGTGTGTGTGTGTGTGTGTGTGTGTGTGTGTGTGTGTGTGTGTGTGTGTGTTTGTGTAATTAGATTGCTTGGGTTACTTGTTGTAAAAGACACATATGAGAAAGTTGAGCTTTGAGGTGAAAACAGTGGGACAGATATCATCCTTTGATAAACAAATCCTTCCCATTCAATTTGATGCACTGACAGGTTGCTGTGCTCAAAAAGAGAGAGAAAAAGAGCAGAGAACAGGTGCAAAAAGCTACTGAATCACCAGCCGTTGCCCATTTCTCATGTTTAAAAGTATAGCTTTAAACATGAGAACACACACATGCACGCACGCACATACGCACACACACGCACGCACGCAAACACGCACGCACACACACACACACACACACACACACACACACACACACACACACACACACACACATACACATATATATGCATGCACTGTATGTGTGTGTGTGTGTGTGTGTGTGTGTGTGTGTGTGTGTGTGTGCACTATATATATATATATATATATATATATATATATATATATATATATATATATATATATATATATATATATATATATATATATATATATATATATATATATATACATTATGTGTAGAAAATTAAATCCAATTTTTAAAAACAAATCATTAAAAAATAAACACAAAAAATCTAATATTGCCCTAGAAATAGTGCAGGATCTTAAAATATTTGTTTGGACTTTTTCTGTTTTTATTAATATATTTTTATTTATTTACTTGTTTATAAAAATTTCAACTTGAATTTCCAGGATTTCCAGAAAAATAGTGTGATCTTAGATTTTTAGACTCAACTTGGTATTTTACAACAATTATCAATAAATAATGACAAAAAGTGCATCATTTGACAATAATTGCTAAATTTGATATAAAAGCAAATGCCTGTACTAGCAATCTAGAATAACAAAACTAGATGTTGCCTTTGTTCATTGATTGTTTCTTTTATTTGAAAGTTGGGATGTCTTTTCCAACAGCCACCATGTTCTTCAATTCACTTTTCGATAATTGCCTTAGTGTCCTCTTCTGTACTGCCAAGAATGTCCAAGAATTATAAACTGACCTGATGTCCACTTATGCTCTTCACCATATTAATGGAGTGTTTTGGTGTGAACCCGTGTACTCATGCAGGCGTTATTGTGCACCCTACTCGTCTTTATGAGTCAGCATGCCTAACGGGACTCCGTGGCATA
The DNA here is from genome assembly GCF_964197995.2 of Scardinius erythrophthalmus. Taxonomy (NCBI): domain Eukaryota; kingdom Metazoa; phylum Chordata; class Actinopteri; order Cypriniformes; family Leuciscidae; genus Scardinius; species Scardinius erythrophthalmus. The sequence goes on along the minus strand of NC_138224.1, from coordinate 13,697,932 downwards.
ATTAAACACCATCATTCCATTAAAGAGAGTTTTATTAGAGGATCTGTGTGTGTGTGTGTTCCCTGCCTCCACAGGGATTCATAGATCAGAGTACTGTGCCTGGAGTGCTTATATGAAAATTAATGTTTTTATTGTCCACCCATAAACACACACACACATACAGTACTCACACACATGCATATACGTACTCCTACAACTGTATAAGCGCGCACACACACACACTTGTATCATCTAAACAGTTCTGGTTTCTAATGTTACACAAATCTACCATCACTCTTCTGACAGCATACGGACCCCACAGCACTTTTCAATGCTGGTTGCCTTGGAGATGGTGCGCTTTGAGACAAATGGGAAAGCTACAGTGAATTCAATATTTTATAATTGTTTATGATTCCTGCGGGTATATAGGGAGAGATTCCATACAAGAAAGGGTATATTGAATTGTATATTGTAGAAGTGCCACCCATGAGACCTGAGTGACTGACAGATTCATAGACTGATTTGTATCGATGTACATTTAGACGTCGGCCAGCAGGCCCTTTAAGATGTTAGGTGATTGACAGGTCTGATATTGTTCTGTGACTTTTAATATCTGAGAGTGAGTCAAAGACAAGCACCAGAGAAAATGAAACAAGATTGTACCAGATGTGGTGCTGAACCCTGTCCTGCAAACATAACCTAACTTGCCCCTCCTGATGTAACTCAGTGAGGAAATGCTCACACGCTCATACACGCCCTGCTTTATCTGTAGGCTACACAAGTTAATGATTTTTTGATAATTTATGTTAATGTCACTACAACTTTTTTGGGCTATTGGGATTTTATGCTCAATACTTTGGTAGAGACGTTTGATAAGACAAGAATCACTATTACTATTGCTTATACTTTGTGCATACTTGGGTTAGTGATATGAATAAACAAACCTCAAACTGTAAGCACACTTCAGTACATCGAGGAAAGGATTAAGCAATGTTATGCCTTTTCAAAATGATTGATTTTTGTGGTTGCTATGTGATTGCTACTGTGTTCTGGGTGGTTTTTAGCACAAGGATATGCCATTGCTAAGGAGCTCTGGGTTTCTAGATGGTTTCTTACTGCCCCAAGTCAAAAGAGCCCATGCCATCACCCCATGATATTTTGATCTCTTAATGGCTCATGTCCCCCATTCAATGTAAGCCTATGATTTTCTTAAACCTTTTTTATAATATACTAGGTAAAAATCACAAGTCTAATTGTTTTTAAATTTAATAGCATACATTTCCTCAAAAAAAGTCATGATTTGACTTACACATTATACATGCCCAGGGACCTCCTCACTCAGGCAACTTAGAGCCGTTCAATATAAAAAGAGCTATATTTTCAAGGTAATGAAAATTATATACACTGCCATTCAAAAGTTTGAGTTCGGTAAGCAAAAACAAACAAACAAAAGACCAGTAATATTTTGAAATATTTTCACAATTTAAAATAACTGGTTTCTATTTTAATATATTTTCAAATGTAATTTATTCCTGTGATGCAAAGCTGAATTTTCAGCATCATTACTCCAGTCTCAGAAATCACTCTAATAAGCCTTAATTGGTGCTCAAAAAACATTTCTGATTATTATCAATGTTAAAAACAGTTGTGCTGCTTCATATTTTTGTGGAAACCATGATACATTTTTTCATTTTATTTTTGATGAATGAAAAGATTAAAAGAACAGCATTTATTTTATTATTTTTTTAATTATTTATTATTTATTAAATATTTGGTAACATTATAGTGTGTCTTATAAATCACACTACTTTTGAACGGTAGTGCATTATTAAATAATATATTATGCTAAACAGATAACACTTACTTCAAATAGTCTCACAGATAACTTTTTCTGTATTATATAGCTGTCTGCGAACCCCTTGTTTTATCATTGCAGACCCTAAGTATGAACTGTAGTAATATGCCTTAGCAAGCTAACTAAGAAGATTGTTTTCTGACTATTGGAATATTAGAGTCCTTTATTTATTTATTAAACTGTATGTAAAATGCACATACATTTTCCTCTCTTCCTCTCTCTGTGAGCTGCCGTAGGACTGGCAGGATCTCTGGTCCTATTTTTGGCAGGAAATGGGTGCAGTTCAATACGGCGCAGTAAACATTTGTTAACAAGCAATTAAACATGTGGCCTTTAATCCACTGGAAGAGACAGCCATCAGCTCAGTGTGTGTGTGTGCGTTTGTGAGCGGCTCAGCCCATTCGGCTCTTTTTCTACTGTTCTCCATCATTACTGCCTCCTGCATCTACAACCCCACCCTGATTTTGAATTTCAGACTAATCTAAATAGACAAACAACATTAACATTAAGTTCCTATATACTGTATAAGCTCACAAATACGTACGTCTAAAGTACTTATTTAGTTTCTGTTGTGACATGACAAGACATGACAGTGTTCGAGTGTGTGCACAGATGAGTGTGTGTAAATGTGTGCACAGAAACATCACTGGAATGCTGTGTGGTGCAACAGTGGCCCTATCAGATCTTTGAGAATGAAAAACTACTTGTAAACGAATGTGTGCGAGTGTGACCTCAGAGGTGGGACTCGCACACATAACCTCATTCCTCATAAGATCGTCCTCCTGGAAAGTTCTGCTGGCTGTTTTGCTGCTTTGTACCTGTTTGCTAAAGTATACGAGCGCAATAGAGGTTTTCAAGAAGGAGGTAGGTGATCTAGCATTATTGCAGAATGTGATATTTTTAACCATGGGTGTTTCTCCATGTTTAATGAAGGGAGGAAAGGTTCACAACTTTTTAAGAATATACTCTTTTTAATTTAACCCCTGTTGGGCTTTAGATTCAAGCTGAGATTCGCTCTCTTCACTGTCGGCCCAGCATGCACTGCGCCTCCTGTTGTATCACTGGCTCTGGCTGATGTTATCCTCCCTGCTGTTTACTGCATGTTCTGGAGGAGCTCTTCACACTAGTGAGTCAGAAATACAGCAGTAAGCTCATCATCTGGATAAGAACTCCGTAAGCTGCTCTCACACCCAGCAGTCTAGTCGCCCAAAATCAAAATTAAGTCCTCATTTACTGTGGTTTCGATAGTACTTGAGCTCTATATTCTAAATCTTCTGGAGTTATATGATGGATTTGTGTGAGAAGATCTTTCTTAAATCTCATTTGGGTTTGCATGTATTAAATATGGTGAGTTGCATTATTGATGAGAATTAACCCTGTAAAGCCTGACATATGAAATAATAGTCTAAAATATACATCCATCCATCCATCTTATTACGCTTATCCGGGGCAGCAAACTAAGCAGAGATGCTCAGACTTACCTCTCCCTAGACACTTCCTCCAGCTCTTCCGGAGGGATACCGAGGCGTTCCCAAGCCATCCGAGAGACATAATCCCTCCAGCGTGTCCTAGGTCTTCCCCGGGGTCTCCTCCCGCTGGGACGCGCCCGGAACACCCCCCCCCTGGGAAGGAGTCCAGGAGGCATCCGGAACAGATGCCCGAGCCACCTCAGCTGGCTCCTCTCGATGTGGAGGAGCAGCGGCTCTACTCTGAGCTCCTCCCGAGTGACAAAGCTCCTCACCCAACTCTAAGGGAGCGCCCAGCCACCATGCGGAGAAAGCTCATTTCGGCCACCTGTATCCGAGATCTTGTCCTTTCGGTCATAACTCCACAGCTCATGACCATAGGTGAGAGTAGGAACGTAGATTGACGGGTAAATCGAGAGCTTCGCCTTGCAGCTCAGCTCCTTCTTCACCACAACAGACCGGTACATCGACGGCATACTGCACTGCAGAAGCTGCACAGATCCATCTGTCAATCTCCTGTTCCATCCTTCCCTCACTCGTGAACAAGACCCCAAGATACTTGAACTCCTCCACTGGAGGCAGGAACTCTCCACCAACCTGAAGTGGGTAAGCCACCCTTTTCCGACTGAGAACCATTGCCTCTGATTTGGTGGTACTGTTTCTCATCCCAGCTGCTTCACACTTGGCTGCAAACCGTCCCAGTGCATGCTGAAGGTCCTGGTCTGATGGGGCCAACATGACAACATCATCTGCAAAAAGCAGAGACAAAATCGTGTGGTCCCCAAACTGGACACCCTCTGGCCCCTGGCTGCGCCTAGAAATTCTGCCCATAAAAATTATGAACAGAACCGGTGACAAAGGGCCGCCCTGCCGGAGTCCAACATGGACCGGGAACAAGTCTGACATACTGCCGGCAATGCAAACCAAGCTCCTGCTCCGGTTGTACAGGGACCGGACAGCCCTTAGCAAAGGGCCCCGGACCCCATACTTCCAGAGCACCCTCCACAGAACCCCACGAGTCACACAGTCAAATGCCTTCTCCAAATCCTCAAAGCACATGTGGATTGGTTGGGTGAACTCCCATGAACCCTCCTGGACCCTGGAGAGAGTAAAGAACTGATCCAGTGTTCCACGACCGGGACGAAAACCGCACTGTTCCTCCTGAATCCGAGGTTCTACTATCAGCCGAATTCTCCTCTCCAGTACTCTGGCATAGACTTTCCTGGGGAGGCTGAGAAGTGTGATCCCCCCTGTAGTTGGAACACACCCTCCGGTCCCCCTTCTTAAAAAGAGTGACCACCACCTCGGTCTGCCAGCCCAGAGATACTGTCCCCGACCGCCACGCAATGTTGCAGAGGCGTGTCAGCCAAGACAGCTCCACAACATCCAGAGTTTTGAGGTACTCAGGGCGGATCTTATCCACCCCCGGTGCCTTGCCACCGAGGAGCTTCTTGACTACCTCGGTGGCTTCAGCTTGGGTGATGAACGAGTCCACCTCGTGGAGAATATGGTCCACTCAGACTCAATATCTCCAGACATCCTCTGAATCCGGTCGAAGCTCCGCTGGAGGTGGGAGTTAAAGATCTCTCTGACAGGGAACTCGGGCAAACGTTCCCAACAGACCCTCAAGGTACTTTTGGGTCTCCCGAGACTGTCCAGCTTCCTCCCCCGCCATCGGATCCAACTCACCACCAGGTGGTGATCAGTTGACAGCTCCGCCCCCTCTTCACCCGAGTGTCCAAGACATACGGTCGGAGGTGGGATGAAATGACCACAAAGTCAATCATCAACCTCCGGCCCAGGGTGTCCTGGTGCCACGTGCAATGATGGACACCCTTATGCTTGAACATGGTGTTCGTTATGGACAAGCTGTAACTAGCACAGAAGTCCAATAACAGAACACCGCTCGGGTTCAGATCAGGGGGGCTGTTCCTCCCAATCACGCCCCTCCAGGTGTCACTGTCGCTGCCCACGCGGGCGTTGAAGTCCCCCAGTAGAACGACGAAGTCCCCAGTCGGAGAGCTTTCCAGCACCCCTCCCAGAGACTCCAAGAGGGCCGGGTACTCTGTACTGCCGTTCGGCCCATAGGCACACACGACAAGGCGCAGGGAAGCGACCCTCTCGTTCACCGGGGTGAACTCCAACACATGGCGGCTGAGCTGGGGGGCTGTAAGCAAATCCAAACCAGCCCGCCGCCTCTCACCATGGGCAACTCCAGAGTGGTAGAGAGTCCAGCTTCTCTCAAGGAGTGTGGTTCCAGAGTCCAAGCCGTGCGTGGAGGTGATCCCGACTATCTCTATTCTGTACCTCTCAACCTCGAGCACAATCTCAGGCTCCTTCCCCGCCAGTGAGGTGACGTTCCACGTCCCTAAAGCCAGTTTCCGTGTCCAGAGATCGGGTCGTCATGGCACCCGCCTTTGGCCACCCGATCCACTATGCACCGGCCCCTTAAGGTCCCTCTGCAGGTGGTGAACCCACGGGAGGGCGGCCCCATGTCACTCTTTCAGGCTGAGCCCATGGGGGGAGGCCCGGCCACCAGGTGCTCGCATGCGAGTCCGGGCCTGGCTCCATGGTGGGCCTCCGGCTGCGCCATGCCAGACGACATCTCGGTCCTTGTTGTTATTTGCTTCATAATGGGCTTATGAACCGCTCTTAGTCGGACCCGTCACCTAGGACCTGTTTGGCTTGGGAGACCCTGCCAGGGGCATATAGCCCCGGACAACATAGCTCCTAGGATCGTTCGGGTACTCAAACCCCTCCACCACGATAAGGTGGCAGTTCAAGGAGTCTGAAATATATATTTATTTAATATATATACTGTACACATAATTAATATATATGTATATAATATATATATATAATCTCAATATATATAATCGACATAATTATATATATATATAAATTAATATAACCATTTATTGACAAAATCTTATCTGAAAAAGTTTTTTTTTTATCATATTTGATTGCTACATCAGACTTTGTGGCTTTTGTATATGATATAAGAGAATATTGAGCTCATACTCACGGAGGAAAAAACACCAGGGCTAAACCCAGTTTTATTAGGGCTAAACCTATCGCAAAAAAATATGTATTTTGGTGAAGTTGCTGATATTTATATGGGCAAAACATTTGATGATCCTGACAATCTTGTAATGTAAATCATTAAGATCTTTATAACAATATAACAGACTACTTAAATAAAATGCTTAAATTGGAATATAGTGACTTGAGTCGTTTGTACGCCTTTTATGTTACTTCTTTTGGAGTTTGGAATGTTTAAATGATGACATAATTTAATGTGTGTGTGTGTGTGTGTGTGTGTGTGTGTGTGTGTGTGTGTGTGTGTGTGTGTGTGTGTGTGTGTGTGTGTGTGTGTGTGTGTGTGTGTGTGTGTGTGTGTGTAAACTATCCTTTTAAACACGAGGAATGGGCAACAGCTGGTGATTCAGTAGCTTTTTGCACCTGTTCTCTGCTCTTTTTTTTTTTTTTTTGAGCACAGAAACTTGTCAGTGCATCAAATTGAATGGGAAGGATTTGTTTTTATCAGAGGATGATCTCTGCCCCACTGTTTTCACCTCAAAGCTCAAGTTTCTCATATATGTGTCTTTTATAAATTACGACAAGTAACCCTATAGCGATCTAATTACATGGGAAGAGTTCAGACGCTGTGCTGCAGGATAGATTTCCTCCCGCTGACCCCAGATCAGACTTTTGTACCCTGCGTGAGCTTTTGATTCACTCTCTGCTGTGCTCAGATAAGACTTGAGAACTTCTGCTGAGATCTCTCTGATTCTTTGCCCTGTGGGTCAGTTAAGATGGCGTCACAGTCAATCTGCAGTAGATCACTTTCTTTCTTTCGGTCTGTCTTCTTCCTTTCACTGTTTCATCTCTCCCTTTGAGCCCATAATTTAAGGAAGCCACTGTGTTGTCTCCATGACTACCGGATGTCACCTGTTGCGGTTCTAGCTGTAGATCTAATCTGAGAGGAATATGGGAAAATGGACAGATATTAGAAATTAAGGAGGAGGATGACACTAAAAAGATATTTAAATACTATTCCACTGTCAGGTCATTTATTGATTAATCAATTCTATATTTTTGTAATCTTATATTTGTTCATTTAATTAAAGAATTCATTGGTTTGTTCAGGGTTCCAGCAGTCATGGAAAACTTTGGTTACACTTTATTTCGATATTCCACTTTAAACATCTACTAACTATAAGTATCTCTGCATCTGCATGCCAACTAACTCTCATTAGAGTATCAGTAGACTGTCTGCTTAATATCTGTTAACACTTTATTGTGATTGACCTCCAACAGATATTATAAGATATACTTATTCTACTAAACCGAACCCTAACATAACAGTCTACTAATAGTTTAATAAGAATTAGTTGATATGTAGTTGCAAAGTTACTTATAGTTATAATGTTTAAAGTGGAATATCAAAATAAAGTGTAACCAAAATTTCTTTAGTGAATATAAATGGTTCGGGTAGAAATAGGTCTTTTTTTTTTTGGCTTTACAGCAGATCTAGAAGAAAGTCTCTGTCCAGCTTAAGTAAGTTGATTGATTAATTTTTTTACATTTTTTATTATTATTTTATTCAGACAATTTCCAAACAGTCCTGTGCAGATTTGATTTTGCAGAAAACGTTCAGACACACACACACACACACACTGTTGAATGTCTGGTTCACTATCTTTGTGGGGACTCTTCATAGACTTAATGGTTTTTATACTGTACAAACTGTATATTCTATCTCCTTAAACTAACCCTACCCCTAAACCTACCCATCACAGAAAACTTTCTGCATTTTTACATTTAAAAAAAAAAATTATTCTGTATGATTTATAAGCTTGTGTACCCATGGGGACCTCAATTTAGGTCCCCACTGTGACACGAGTCCCCATGAGTCTGTGTGCATTCAGGTTGGGGACTTGAATGTGGCTGTGTGCATTCAAGTCCCCACCGGGATAGAAAAACATGTACACACACACACACACACACACACACACACACACACACACACACACACACACACACACACACACACACACACACACACACACACACACAAAACAATCTCTTTCCTCTGTTATCTCTTGTAGTTTGGTGACACATTTTTTCTCGGTGATGGTGGCAAAGATCTCGAAGCGCTCTTGCCTTTATATTACCCATAAATTGTGCTTTTTATTTGATCTGTTTCCCAGAAAATGATGTGAACTTTCCATTATGGCTGTGTAGGTGTGCTGAGTGGTTTCTATACTGTAGATGGTTATCCACTTCTGCCTTCCTGTGAGCTTTGATGAACACACTCATTTTCCTTTAAAATCACCATGAAATCAAATTTGACAATTCTTATTTTGTTTATTATAGTTTATTATAAAGGGTTTATCTGTGCACATAATTATTATTATTTAAAATTTATGTGCACTCATAATATTTAATAAAAAAAAAACATTAAACTCCTTCCGCCCAAAACGGCATCTTTTCTCTTCATGATGTTCTGTATGTCTTGGTGGAGAGTGGGACTAAATATCCTCCACAACTGACTGCAAACTGGCATTCAGATCTGCCTCCATTTAGTTAGCAACGCCCAACTTCCAATGATCAAATCAATTCCCGAGGACAGTCCCGCCCTACATTCTTTTCTCATTCCAGGAGTTTCACTCAGATGTATGTCACAATAGGTAAGAAAAACTATTGCAGCTTCCATTTCATGCTGACTTTAACATGCAACTTTACTTGTGCTTTTATCAGTCTATCTTTTATTTGATGTTAAATTAATCAAATACGGTATTCTCAAACTATTGATACAGTGTTCTCAAACTATAGATGCGGATATTAGACCAATCAGGATTCTGTTGGCAATGGCATCATTTTGTGGTTTGGGGGGCTGATTTGCATCTTTATTAGTATAGTAAAGAGGCCAGTGAACTCCAATTTATACTGACGACTAATTGAGCCATGTAACTCTATTGTAGTGTTGACTTAATGCAAGGCAGATTATCCCTTGAATTCTTCAGATAGAGTCAACCTACCTTGTTCCTTTGATCCTTTTCAGTGTGAGTTTTTTCTGCAGCGTGTTTGTATTTGGCTTCTCGCAGATGACGGTCAAGGCCTCTGTGTTTTGTATGCTGACTGCTGTTTTGTCTGAGATGGCAGTGACCTTTACTACTGTTGTGATAGTTCATGCTGTTTCTGTCTCTCAATGGATGAACTCATCATGGCATTTAACTTGCGATCCTTTCGCTCTAGATGATCAAAACTGACACAGACCCTTTTGAACAACATTGTCCTCTCTCTTCAGGGTCAAAAGTGAAATATTACAGCCAAAAATTCTATCATAACTCACACTCATGTAGCTTCAAACCTGCAGCATGACTTTCTTTCTTCCATGAAACACAAAAGGAGACATTTTGAACAATGAACTCGTCACTCTTTTCCATGCTATTATAAAAATGATGCAAAAGCATCATAAAAATGGTCATAAAAGTTAGGAACAACATGAAGGTGAGTAATTGATAGTAGTTTTTTTAACTATCCCTTTAAACTCATTTTGTTTGTGAGCAAGATTTACTCATTCTCTTGTTGTCTCCACCTGTTTTGCTCTCCCTCAGCCTGCAGGAGTGTAATTTGATCTTTATCTGTTGAAAATTCTGTTTACACGAGCTGGAACACGGCACCGACGCCGGGAAAGGACGGGACGGGGGAGCGTTGAGCTCTGATGTCTCCCTCGGAGTGTTATAGATACTGATATCCTGTTTAGCGTCATGTCTCTCCGCATTCACTAAATCTGTCTGCTGGAGTCCAATCCAGAATACGCATCAAAAACCTTTTAAGCGGTGCGTGTCTTCCGCCGTCCACACCCGTATTTATCACACGGGACGCTGCCTTTTCACTTTAGATTCCAGATATGAGATCCAACATGTAGAGGTGGTGCAGTACATGCAAATGCAGTCCTGTGATTTATATTAAACGCCATTACTGTGCTGCTTTATAGGCACATTTTAATGAGGTAGACTCATTCAGAGCCTGTTTTGGGGACTTGTGAGGTTGGGATGTGGTGGGACGAGACCAGAAATGCTTTTGAGAGGCGTTTTAGTTATTCATCAAAGCTGAATTTGCTCGTTCTCCATTTAGTCTTGTTTATTTGTGCTGTGAGCTTTATGCAAGATCGACACATTTTTGATGCTAAATAAAAATAGCATCTTTCTCTGTGTTCCTTTCAGATTCCTCTATTCCGGTGGTTATTTTGGCCTGTAGCACAGCGTTCCGTTCAGTTGATTATTCTGCATTATGAGATAAAAGGGAAACTCATGTGACTGTCTGGACAGGATCAAAGCAGGATGTACCAATATGTGTGTGTGTGTTCTGTGCAGTGGCTTGGTTGAACATACTAAATGTCTGTTTATTTGACCAAATTTCACTCGCATTTATTATAATTACAGTTATGGTTAGGTTTGTGTGTAATTTTCATCTGCAGAAAACTTGAAATCTTTCCATTCATACAATTCTACACACCCCTTGCATGTTAATTTATGAAATTTTGGTTAATTTGAAAATAATTTTGAATACCAATTTGACAATGAAATAAACAATACACCATTGTTCCATATTTATTTCAAAACTATAAAGTCAGAACAGAAAATGTGATAAAAAAGTATGCAGATTTGACAGTGACCTAGTTAGTTTTCCTAATAAGCATGACCTATTGCTATTGCTCATACTTAAAGGTTAAGACTTGAAGATGTTGAATTCAGGTGCATTAAAATGTCTCACATATTTTGTGCTACAGACAAGAGTGACCTATTAAGGATAGGTGTGCTATTATAAGATATTTTATAAGAACTTTGAAAATTAATATAGCTATATATACAGTATAATATGATTTTATTTACTTGAACATGAAAGAATCCACCCGAAAACCCCCTTGCATCGAGGTGGTGAATTTTCAACTTGCAAGCAACATTAATGTTTTCTTCTGAAAAGATATTAAAATTTAGATATTATTAATATTTGTTTACATTTTAGCAAGCAAAAACAACCTCTAAAACCTCCATCGCTCATGACTGTACAGAATAAACAGAGAAACATGAAGAACACCTACATCTTGATGAATTTAAACATAAGAGCCTAAAAATAAATATATACACCGCTCATATTTATCAAGAAGTGAATAAACCCGGTGACCTCCATGAACTGAGATCCTCATTTACACTACAGATCACATTCTGCCTGAGGACAGCTTTTAAGAGCTTTTTAGTGAAGGAGTCCTGGGCTTCTTTACATGGGACAGTGCAGGAGACAGTCCTCTGTGGGCTGTAGGGGACAAGAGGAGGATAAGAACAGGGTCTCTCTCACTCCAATGAACAGATTGGTTTGCCCCGGCCTCAGGCACTCATTTGGTTCTAGTCTGAACAGCTAGTCGACCGAATGACATATATACACAGACACAACACTATTTCATATCCAGCATCTGCCTGGGTGCTTGTATTTCAGAGTGAGGACACATTTGTATCTTTTTAGGGGGGACACTGTCCAGGCACTAAAAGCGACATTGTTCCTTCTAGGTTTGTTACGTTTTAAATGGTTTGTTTATATTGTTATTGATGTGTGTTTGTGTTTTATGTGTAAAAGAAAAGCATGAATGGGAGAGAGAGGGAATGAAGTCTTGAGAATCTGATTTTACTGATTTCCCCCCCCCCCCCTGCAGACGAGACGGTACACCAGAAAGAGTGCATAGAGCGAGACGACCGGAGAAACAGCCACGTTCCCGAGCAGTTTGCCGGCCTCCTCCACGGCTCATCTCCTGCCTGCGAATCCCCAGATAACCCCTACCAACTCTACGGCAAAGTGCGAAAGTTCAGCGTTCCTGAGCCCCCGGTCCGGCACGGAAATTTTCTCAGAGCGCCCGAGTACTCGCCACCGCTTCCTCGCACTGGCAGTGAGGCGTCTGCCCTTAAGACCCAAAGAGAAGCCAAACCGCAGATAGTCTACAGGACGATTTTTCACACACGGGTCAACCAGGGCACTTTACCGCTCGGTGAACTGGGTGACAAGACCAAGGGGGTGCATGCGAGGAACGGGGAGGCCCGGAGCAACAGCAGGGGCGGAAATATCCCAGCAAGCAGCAATACCAGCTACGAAGAAAGAGCCTGCACACTTGGAAGGATGAGGTCCATGCCAAAAAACGTTTTGGACCTTCAGCTGTCCAGGAATTTCTCCAAATCAGACTCCAACCTGGTGGCCGTGTCTCCCATCGAGGAAGAGCAGTGGAGTTCCAGAGGGCAGAGCAGCCCCGGTAAAAGCAGCCCCAACAGACTGGAGAGAACCCCCTCCTTTACGGCAGAGTGGGAAGAGGTAATAACGTTTTAATTACCAGCTAATTGCAGAATCATTTCCACTTAATTAATTCACTTAGCTTGAAGTAACCAAGCTGACTGGCTTGAAAGGTTTTCTTTCGGTACTCTGCGTATGTTTTGGATGTTTGATGCAAAAATCATGCCCTTTCGCCAGAAAGCCTAAATTATTCACCAATGTTGTCATGGCAGCTAAATGATTTTTAATGTGTTTCTTTAATATATAAAGTTTGCATAATGATAGGCCTGGGACACTATTGCGCTTCTGTTTTGCACTGACAGTGATCTGTTTTCTTCTAGGGCAGCTTTTATTCAGGGTAATGTAGCATATAAAAAGTCAAGCAGTCAGTCAATTAATGGAGGAAGTGCCTTTGAATAATGACATCCTAATTATACTGAGTGAACTGATAAGTCGAATCAAAAACATGTCTATAATTAAAATAATAAATAAGGTGTTGTTTGCACAAAGAACCAAGATTAATTTGATTTTCATTTATTTATTTATTTATTTATAAGCACATTTAACCCTCAAGTTTTCATTATTATGTTTAAATACTTTGCTATTTATTTATTTTTTCATATTACATTATTTCATTTTTTTACAGTAATGAGAGATTTTGTGGGAATATGCTTAATTATCATTACAATAATGACAAAAATATGACCTGAACATCTTTGACAGAAATTACCCTATTGCAACATTTTATCAAGTACACATGATAAAAATAGTCTCAGCCTCCAATATTGTGTGAATTCCTCTTTAGAGTCAATTCTCTTTCAGGTCAGTGATTATATTTAGATACAGGGGGCTTCCTGCTTCATAAGACGAGTAAAACTCCATAGTCAATAGATTTAATGCATTAGAGCATTTTCCTCCCCAGCCTCACCCAGATGTCAGGTCTTCAAAGGAGAACATACATTAGAAATAACTGATCAAAGGGGAGAGTTCTGCATCCGTTCGTCTGGGGCTTCCGAGCCGCTTTCTCTTTGGAGTAAAAACACGGTCTGCTGGGACACAGCGAGGGCTGTTCTTTGAAGGCAGGTGTTCGGCTTTGTGAAACGACACTTTCTTCACTCCGAACATCAGTGTCATTTTAATGAGGAGACATTCATCAAAAAACACACTCCCTGCTCTCTCTCCGAAACTGACATATTCTCAAACGAAGCTGATTGTGATAAATTGCCTTCCCGAAATTCCCATTTCTCCCCCTGCTTTCAGCCAACAATTAAGTGGTTTTGGAGCACAATTACTGGCATTTAAGAAGAAAAAACTAAAAAGTGAGCTTGTAGAAAAAGAGCAGTGAGGAGAAGTCTGTGGGGAAATGCCCATGGAATAAAGATATAAAAATAGCGATGAGAGCCTGCCGTTATGCAAACACACAATTTATCTCTCTCACTCTTCCTCTCCACAGATTGACAAGATTATGAGCTCCATAGGTGCTGGAATTGGCACAGAGTTGGATGGGATTACGGAGAATCACTCAGGTTTGTGTGTCTATGTTTGTGTGTGATGTTGATGCATATAGTGAGTCATCTCAGTGCATTTAACATATATCCATAACTATAGGGAGCTCATGGTAAGAATACCAACTAACGGCTGTGAAGTGTGCAGCACTGTGAGACAGGAGGGTTTCCTTCAGTAGTGTCAAAGACCTGCTCATAGACAGGGAGCTTTTTGAGATGTAACCATGGTTACTGTGCGCTCTCCTCTCGTCACTGTGCTCTTCCTGTAGTCATAATGAGAGCAGGGGGACAAGAAGTGGATGGACAGTTTAGACCTCCAAGCGCTGATCTTGGGACGGTTTAGTTTTTGAGAGGGAAAGGAACATCTCTTTGACTGGAGAATCATGCTCCTGAGATTCTCACAGCAACGAGAGTGAAAACCATTAAAGTGGATAATGAGGAAATTAACAATTAACTTGCCTCTCCTCTTACTTCATCTCTTCCCCTTTCACTTCCTGTCCTCTCTCCACTGTCCATTCTCTCATCTCACATCCTCTCTTTTTGCCTCCTCTCCTTTTGCCCTTTCCCTTGTCTCCCCAGCCCCTGTTTTCTTTTAACCCCACTTTTACCTTTTGTCCTCTCCTCTTCTTTCCTTTTGCCTCCTCTCTTCTCCTCTCACTTCCTTTCCTCTCTCCACTTGTTTCCTGTTGCCCCCTCTCATTCTCTCCTCTTACCTTTTTTCCTCCTTTTGCCTCCTTTCGACTTCTCACCTCTTATTTCCTCTCCTTTTGCCTCTTCTCTTGTTTCCTTTCCTGTCACTCTCTCCTCTCCTTTCACCTCCTCTCCTATTTTCTCCATCTCTTTTACCTCTCCTTTCACCTTCATTTTCATTTCTCTTTCATCCCCTCTTTGTGCCTGTCCATTTGCTTCCTGTTTTCTCCTCTCACCTTTTGTTGCCTCTTTTCATTCTCTTGTCTCACCTCCTCTACTTTTGTATTCTTTCCCTTTGCCTACTCTCTTCTACTCCTTTCCTCTTTTGCTCTCCTTTTGGTTCTCTTCTTGTCTCCTGTTGCCTCTTCTCATTCTTTTCTCTTACCTTTTGCCTCCTTTCACCTCTAGTCTCTCCTCCTTTCCCTTCTCTTTTTGTATCTCTTCTTGTCTCCTTCCTCTCCTTTCAACACTTTTTTTATATTCCCTCCTCTTTTTGCCTCTCCTTTCACCCTCTGTCCTCTCTCATCCTCTCTTTGTGCCTACACTCTTGCCTCCTGTCTTCTCCCCTCACCTCCTGTTGCCTCTTCTCATTCAAATTCTTCTCACCTCTTATTTTTGCCTCCTTTCCTTTTGCATCTTCTCCCACCTCCTCTTTCCTCTATTTTTGCCTCTCCCCTTTTCTCCACCCGTCATCCTCTCCTCTCCTCTCCTCTCCTCTCCTCTCCTCTCCTCTCCTCTCCTCTCCTCTCCTCTCCTCTCCTCTCCTCTCCTCTCCTCTCCTTTAATTTTGCATCATCTGATTTTGCCTTTCCTATTGCCTCCTCTCCTTTCGCTTCATCTCTCACTTTTCCTGTCCTCTCCTCTTACCTTCTCTCCTTTCACCTTCTCTCGTTTTGTCTCTCCCTTCCTCCCACCTCCTCTCCTGTTCTTGCACATCTTCCCTCTCCTGTCCTCTCTCCTCTTATTTTCTTCTTTCACCTCCTCTTCTATTTGCCTCTCATGCCACCTTAACTTTCACCCTTCCTCTTGTCTCCTCACCTTTTCTTTCACAGCATCCACTTTACCTTTTCTTCTCCTCTTCTCTTTTTATTTCTCTTTTTGCAACCTCTGTTGTTGCCTTTCATCTTTCTTCTCACCTTTACTTTACTCCCAACTCCTGTTTTCTCCTCTCATCTGCTCTACTTTCACCTTTTCCGTCATTGCCTCTCCTCTTGTCTCGTCTCCTCTCCTTGCCTCTCCTATACTTTTGTCTTGCCTCTCCTCTGCAGTGGTCCCTCGTTTTTTTTTTTTTTTTTTGTCCTCAGAAAGCCTGTTTGTGTTACCATTCCACCAATGCTCACAGACGCCCACAGAGTGTGTGTGTATGTATGTGTGTGTGCGTGTGGGAGGGAGCAACAGCAGCTTCTGCACTCAGACAAAGAGGCTGGGGTTGATCTGATGGCTATTATCGGCAATATGAGGTACAGCTAGTGGAAAGAAGGGAGGGAGAAAGAGAGACCAAGAGGGAGGGAGAGAGAGAGAGAGAGAGCACAGTGGCACAGGATGCAGAGGCATACAAATGAGTGTGGGAGTGCTGGAGAAACAGAATTCTACCAAGCAAGCTGCACGCTGTCATTCCTATCCTCTTTCACACACACACACGCTCGCTCCCTCCCGCACGCGCAAATGCACACATGCACATGCCTGCACTCTCCACACACTGAGACACAGGTTGAGCAGCACAGCGGCTAAAGCGGTGGTTGGTGATCGCGCATCTCTCACCTCTCTTGTGGATGTAAATTGGAGCCTTCAGCATGCCTACCTCCACCGCCGGCGTACTTCTCCACCAGCACGGACCCTAACGCTCACTCTCCTGAGAGGGACCCTCTTCTACTTTGCTCTCTCTTTCTGTTCTCTTCCCTTTCTCTACTGTTCTAAGCATTACTTTCTTTGTTTCCTCGAAATCACTTTTCTACCTCCTTTTTCTCGCTCTCTCCGTCTCTCCTGTTTGCACTCGCGCTCTCCGTCGCTTGTTGAGCATGGCGGGTTCGTTTGACAGTCACATTGCGCGGAACATGATGTGGCAGTGCCAGCTCTCGCAGCCGGACTGTCGCTGCTACCGGGTGGATGGCTACTCACTTCTCAAACGCCTCCCTCTGCACCCCTTGATAGGCCCCCGCTGCCCCGTCCAGTCCGTAGGACAGTGGCTGGACAACATCGGTCTGGTGCAGTACGAAAACCACCTGCTGTCTAATGGCTTCGACAACGTTCAGTTTATGGTGAGTGTCTCCTTCACACTTCCATCTCTGTCTTTCCCTACGGCCAGTTCTGAGAGTGCCTTTTTTGCATTAGTCATCAGTTGCATCTTGTGGGTGGTGTGGGTTTGCATGTGTACTTGTTCTCTGTTTGTTCTCAGGTAAGCTGTTTTGTGATTATGTCAGATGTTCTGTACTTGAGTCCTCAGTGTCTTAATTTGTTAGTCTCCTGTTACATGATTGTTGGAAAATGCTCAGCATTGATTCTGTAGACCTTAAAGGTTATGAAGGCTTTAGTATATCCTTGGATTTTGTGACATTTATCATGTGAATGTATTGCCTGGCCTGTGTGTTTCCTGTCTGTACTCTCATATCAGTACTTTGGGAACTTTGGAAAGCAAAGGGATTTAGTTTTACATTTTTATTAGAAGTATGTGATTGTAGAAGTTTTAGCAAGTAGGTGTTCAGTAAAAAAACATTTTATAGGAAAATATAAATTAAACAAAAAATAATTATCATTAGAAATGAGACAACTTTAACATAATACCTTAATGTTGTACGTATTATCTGGGAAATGGCCCTTTTGTTGTAAATCCAGTGCTGCATGTTAACTCATTGAGACATTGCATTCCAACACGTGGTCAACGTCACTCCTCTGACAATGCAGAAAACATGTCCACCGTGGGCGTGTTCAAATGCATGAATGTGTTTGCCTGGTGTGTGTTTGGAGGAGAAAGTGTTAAAGCAATCATGATTGTTCAGGAGCACCTGTAGAGATGAAAGGGCAAGTTGGAAGATGTTGTTTCCTTGAAGAGTCGATCAATACTGCCTGCACATTTATGATTACCAGTAAATTCTTCTGCAGAGAGAGATCACACTTTTGGTTTAAATGTAGCACAGATGGCTGAATGGTCCACTTGCAAAAATCATACTAGGCTTAAACTAATTAACTAATCCCTGGTTTCACAGACAAGGCTTAAGCTAGTCTCAGACTAAAATAAATGTGTGAGCTGTTTTAACTGAAATCAACTTGCACTGACGTACCTTAAGATATGCCAGTGCCATTGTTTTGTCTCAAGATACACACCAGTAATGTTTTTTTTTTTAAGACACGTT
Organism: Scardinius erythrophthalmus; assembly: GCF_964197995.2. Taxonomy (NCBI): domain Eukaryota; kingdom Metazoa; phylum Chordata; class Actinopteri; order Cypriniformes; family Leuciscidae; genus Scardinius; species Scardinius erythrophthalmus. The sequence goes on along the minus strand of NC_138224.1, from coordinate 13,679,763 downwards.
TATAAAAAACGACTAAGGCCTAATCCTGGCTTTATCTAAGCCCTGTCTGTGAAACCGGGCCTATATGCTGGTTAGTGGACTTGTTGGTTCTTGTCTATGATGGATCTGAATAATGTATTTAATTGCTTTAGCTGGTCAACTGGTATGATTGTTCCAAAAAGTCCATGTTGTCAGTCAGTTATGCTGTTTTTTTCCCTGATGATTTGATGAAATGAAAGTCATCATGATTGACCCATTAACTAATTTTCTAACACTTAATTAATGTTTCTTTTGCACACACAGTGGTTGGCGTAAAACAATCACTACACTGCAAAATATAATTTTCTTAATCAGAATATTGTTGTCTTGTTTTACAGTACAAATGTGTAAATATGCTTAAAACAACATAAATGTACTTGCATTATTTATTATTGATATTAAGGCTTGTTTTCAGAAAAGATACCCTGAATTATCATACTCTATTCATTGGCAAATTGTTTTCCTAGTTCCTTAGCATAAATCTAAAAAAATTTGCTTGGGGAAAAAAACTATTTGCCAGAGGGGAAAATAACACTTTCAGAGACTATATTTTTAATTAAGTCTAAGATACAAATACTGATTAAGGGAATGGTTTTAGTGTACAGTCTCCAGACCATTAGAACAAATGTGGACTTTAATAACTATTATTAAAATAGTTTTAAGATCACTCATTTCAACTTGCATGCTTGTCCTTGAGCAGATGCAGTCACTGTAATCTGTTTTGTTCTGTTGCTGATGGCTCTATACTTTAAGATTTCTGATTTAAGTCAGACTGTGGCTCTATAAGAAAACAATTTCACAACTACTGTACTACTGATTTGCCAAAGGGATCTGTTGCTTTTCAGAAGAATGTCTCCGTTCTAAATGGCTGTCATAGTGCAGATAGCAGTGAGATTGTTACTAAAACAGGTGACGTTCCCAGGTGAGCCACAGACTCATAGGAAGGGTAGTCCAAATACTGCACTGAGCTGATGTATAATGGAGCTGTGACTAAATCCTATACATTGTGTGACTGAATCGGATGCTCGTGCATATGTTTGTGTGTAATGAGTCTTTTTGCAAGTGTTTAGTTGCTCATGCTGATTACCCTCCCCCAGCTCTGACCTGCATCCATTCCTGTAGTTGCCGAGGCAACAGAAAGAAAGGAAAGGAATAGAGTACAGAGTATTTTAGCTATAGAAATGTAAAAAAAAAAAAAAAAATTGCGTTTCCTTCCTAACGGTTGTCAAGGAAATGGATCACGCCGTTTCCCTGCAGAGCATTTTTAATAGGGTGTTAAAAACCTCCCGAAGCCAGTGCTGAGTTGCCAGCACCCATCATAATGCCAGCATTGACAGCTTTACCTGCTATAGCAAAGCAAAATACTGAACGTGACCTTATCTGGGAGGTCAAAACTGATCAAAACTTCATTTATAAACATGCTCACAGTGATTCTCATTGATTGATAATTGCGTACAAGGTGCATTTATACAAAAAGTTTTTCCTGCAAAAGTTTTGCCGGATTCACAACAGGTGGATACAGTTGCATTAAATTGCTCTCATTGTAATAGTTATGGATCCCAGTTATTTTAAAAATGAAGCAATGTGTGCCTGTAGTAAGTAATTAGCATAATACACGCCCACACAACTCTATATAAGGGATTTCTGCACAATCTCACTTGTACAGATGCAAACATTGAGAGAAAAACACCACACTTTAACGGAAATTATGCTCTTGAAAGGATGTTTAATTGAATGTTTTCAATTAAACATCCTTCAAGAGCATAATTTCCGTTAAAGTCTTAGGTTACACATGATTGCACTTTAAACCTTCAGTAGCCAGCTGTGCATTTTCTATATAAAGTAGAACGTGTCTTGGAATTGAGCTGTAATGCACATTTTTAAAACTATGAAATTAGTAAAATATATACAAATATACTGTATAGGCTACCGTTCAAAAGTTTGGGGTCAGTAAGATTTAAAAAAAAAAAAAATTAGGAAACTAATAGAGCCAGCAATGATAAATTAATAAGAAATGTTTCTTGAACAGCAAATATTAGAATGATTTCTGAAGGATCATGTGACACTGGAGACTGGAGTAATGATGCTGAAAATTCAATTGGCAGCAAAGGAATAAATACATTTTTTAAATATAATAATAGAAAACAGTTATTTTAAATTGTAATAATATTTCACAATATTGCTGCTTTTACTGTAGCCTGACGTTGTCATACTCAGATTCTAGTCAGAATGTGAGTCTGATACTGCTCCATTGAGCTTTGATTATGGGGCGTGTTTCAACCGAACCAGGAAGGAAAATGCCTCTGCACTCAACTGGATAGACCTACAACCAATCAGAGCAACGGAGTAAGTGACGTACTGTATGTTTTTCATTCATGTTTCCGATCGACAAATGCCTTGATCGCGGTTCTCTGTTCCTCTTTTAAAATTTATGCGCTGTCGATATCTTCTATAACAGACGCGATGGCGGAATCTACACATAATGTTTCATAAACAAAGTTCGGGAGGAGCCCGAAAATAATCAATCCAATCAACTTGTCATCAAACAATTACCGACTCGTTGATGACGTGGATGATTACGTTACCGTTGCTCATCTGTCCATCATCGTATAAAGCCCGCCCTGACAATTTGATTGGTCCGAACAATTTTTGTTCGGGCATAATAGTTCCTCAACGGATCGAGTCCAGACCGAACTTCCCGACCTAAAAAAATTGTGGGCGGGGCTAAGTTCGGCTGGCATCCAGGCTACTTTTACTGTATTTTTTTTTTTTTTTTTTTTTTTTTTATGTAGCCTAGCATAAAAAAACATTACAAAATATTATCAGCTTCAAACTTTTGAATGGTAGTGTATGTATATTTTTTTCTTAAATATTAAAATTAGCTTAAAAACCTAAAAACATTCACAAATTGTATTGACCCTTCAATCCTGTGGAAACTGTTTTACATGTAGTGAAACCTTCTCAAAATTACTAATAAAGGCATTATTGATGCCACCTTGCAGTCTTTTTTTACAGAAAAAATTTCCTGAACACTTGTCCCGTCTGCCATTGACCTTGTCGCAAATGAAACCCTAACCCTGATTTTCCTCCGAGTCTACACTTTTGTGACGTATTGCCGTTTTGACTGTGGGGTAGAACCCTTTTGAAACCTAAAATGACAAACGGGACACCCTACAGTCTCATGGACTTAACAGACACGCGCACGCGGCGGACATTGTAAGTCCTCAAGACCGCAAGTTCATATGAAGTATGCCATTTGGGACAGGGCCATTGGTCAGCCAAACAGATAGTCCCACCCCAAACTCCTGTCATTGGTTGAGCCAGTGTTGTCTCGGCGCATTAAACTGAGAGATAAGTGTTTTAACATAAAAAAATACAATTGTTTTTGTCCAGTCAGCAGTTCATTATGTAATTTTATTCCTCTAGCTAAAGCATCTCCTCCGGATGAATGGGACATCTGGAGACACACACTCTCTCTGCCTTTGGTCTCTGTAGGACGGAGCTTCTGAAAGGCCTTCAGATACAATTAATATTAGATGGAGGTCTGCTGCTTCTCTCTGATGTGCTAGGCTTGTAAAGTTTCTCTGAATGTTATTGCTTTTCTTTTTCTTCAAATAAAGTTGATATAAAGGACGAACTGCACTGCATAGTCGCTGTGTTCCCTCGGTATTAGGAAGACCGTGAATACAGCACCGGCCTGAAACATTTATTTGGAACCAATGTGCCATTTTAAAAAGTAAAATTTCAACAGTGCCCTCAGTCTGAAAGAGCTAGGCAACCGCATTTCCTGAGAGAAAGAGAGTTAAGTGGCAGAGAGATGATAGTGGCCCCTTGCTTCAGGACCTCTGGGAGTTTTGAGATGAACAATTCAGCGTCATTGTGCTGGTCATTTATCTTACTCTGAACTTTGTGGGTTTGAGATGGTATATGTTTCTTTTATGTGCTGTTGTATCCTTCACACTGTTTGGATGCTAGAACATTCACACAATGACATTATTATTTTGTGATAATATGTTTTGATATTAAAACAAACATGACCTTGTTTTATTGTAGATGCCTGGAGATCTTTTAGAGGACATTATGTGGATGTCACTGTGGTTCTGTGTGAGTCATTGACAGACTGGTTGATGAGAATGGTGTGGCAGTTTATCATGTGTAAATATGAAGTTGTATTACTGTGTAGTTTAGCATCACAAAGCCAGTAGTACACAGTTTTCCATTTCCTATTTCTTGTTATTTAAAGGGGTATTCCATCCAAAAACAGCCTTTATGACTTTATGTGGTCCAATATTGTTTTAGATCCCATTCACTTTCATTATATGGACAAAAACATTTCTTCATAATATCTCCTTTTGTGTTGCATAGCATAATGAAGGTCGTGTACAGTAGGTTGGGTAATGAGGGTGAACAATTAATCATGCTTTTACTTGTCCCCAATTTTGAATTCCTATAAAAAAGTTCCCTTAAATATGTTTTTCACTCATTACTCTTATTTCATGTTGAACTTTCATTCATAAATTAAAGGCAGTGTAAAGAGCTTTTCTAAAAAGAAGGAAAAAATAAACACACAGAACAGTTAAACAGCTTAAGGATGTTAAACATTACATTAATCTATAACAGTAACATTTAGGCAGCATTTTTACTTTTACACATACAGTAAATGCTGAAATTAGTACTATAGTATCTATACTATGCAGTTTCCAAATTCCAATTTGCAGAACACACTGTATGAAATAGTGTTTCCCAAAATGCTATGGACTCAACTATACCTTTGAATTGCAAAGAAACTGGAATTATCAACTCTAATTTTAAACAAATTTTTTGACCCATTGTTTGATCAAGCTGCTAAGAGTTGAGACATTTTACACAAGCTTGCATTGGACATGTATTAATTTCCAAGATGATAACTTAATGCTGCTTGCTGAATTAAACATGCAGTGTAATGGGACAGCAATGAAGGATAATACTTTTGCAAACATTTATCTTTGTATAATGCATACTGTGCTGTTTAAAAAATAGCAGAGATTATACAGTATTCTTTCAGCAGGTCTGTGCTGTGATTGATTAGTAATGTCTTGGGACACCTGCAATTAATCTAAATCTACTCCGAGTGCCATTACTCTGGTCTGGATTGCATTGCTGTGAATGGAGCAGATGCTGCTGTTCAGAGGTGATTTCAGCAGCTATACATTATACTTGAGTTGTTGGATCACCAAGGTTATCAGTTTTGTGAAGTGATACAGACACATCATAGCCTGCATGTTTTCATACACCTTGTATTTATCTCTCTGTGTGTGTGTGTCTGTCCTGTTTCTGTTCTGTAGATGGGCGAATCACATGGTGGAAATGTGATCACTATTAATTCTATAATAGGGAAGCTGGGTGTGTGTTTGTTTGGTGTAGTGTGTATTTTCAGATCTCTGGCCCTGTTGGATATAGGAGGTTGATTGGTCTGATTGGAGTTAGTGAAAGGTCATTAAAGGTGAAACTCTGCATGAACAGCAGGTGTGTGTGTGTGCGTGTGCGTGTGTGTGCGTGAGTGTGTGTGTGTGTGTGTGTGTGTGTGTGTGTGTGTGTGTGTGTGTGTGTGTGTGTGTGTGTGTGTGTGAGACAGCATGTGTTTCTTGCACCTGTGCACATCAAGTTGGGGGTTGTTGATTTGAATACTGTTTGATGGCCTTATGGATCTCTGATTGGGTTCGTGCTCGTGCAAACTGAAGAGGGCAATTTTTTTTAATTAGAGAAAATTGCAGCTTATGCCTTATTTATCTGTCCATGTAAACTAGAATTTGCCTAATAATAAACTATAGCTGCCTAACTATAATAATATTTTAATGAATTATTATTGATAATAATAGTACTTATCATTTTATGTATTTATTTATTTGCTTTCTTTGCTTATTTGTTTTTGTTACTACTTCAACACGTGGTGCACAATATATAGCAAGTTATTATTATTAATTTGTTTATTTAAATGTTTTGGAACTACATCACATTTTTGCAGCGCACCTTTATCGTAATACAATTCTATTTTATAGAATTTTAAAGTAGGACAGTAATGTTATGTAATAATTATTAATATTTTCTTTGTTTTATTTGTTTTTGCAGTGCACCTTTATAGTAAAACAAATAACTTTTTTTAGTGTAGTATTATTATTAATAATATGAATTAATATTAACAATTATTATTATATTTGTTTGTTACTACTTCAACACATGTTGCAGTGAACCTTATAGTAGTACAGCTTATTAGATTTGTAACTTTTTTTTTTTGTACTGCAGGGCAGTAATGTTGTGGAGGACCAGGACTTGCTGGAGATTGGGATTTTAAACTCTGGCCACAGACAGCGACTTCTTCAGGCTATTCGCCTGCTACCCAGGGTGAGTACAGACATCAGGGACTCCAAGGGCTCTCACAGGGTGCTTCCAGCTCCAAAAATATCAGCTAACAATGCATTCAGAGCCAAATTTGTTTTTAAAACAAATTTAACATTCCCTCACCAATCCTACTTAGATCCAAACCTGCAGGATTTTAATTTACAATGACAACAAATAGTGACCAGTTGCTGTAAAGTTGCTCAAAAATGATATACTTGGGCTTCACGCTGTGTTTGCAAATGTAATGGGTTGATATGCCACGGTCAGGCAATCCTAATGGGAGTTCAGTGACTTACACAAAGACACTGAACTGGAGAGCATTTTAATGAGTTCACTCAGAGTTTTTGCCGCGATGTCATAGAAGAACCATTTTTCATTTGCCAAAAGAACCTTTCAGTGTACAGTTCTTAAAAGAACCATTTTTTCTTAATGTGGAGAATATTTTAAACATCAAAATAAAGAGTGGAAAGATTCCATGGATGTTAAAGATTCTTCATGGAACTATAGATGCCAATAAAGCATTGAAATTCTGTATGTGATGCATGTGTGTGTCATGGATTTCATTACTAAATGAGGTTACATGGTATCCACATTTATCACACATACACATCCCAGAGTGCACCCTCCCCCCAAGAGTGCTCAATTTAAGACCCCCTCCAGAGTAATCCAGCAAAGCCTCTGGTATTGCCATATAAGAGTGCGTGTGTATGTGCAGGCGACTCGACATCAAATAAATCTCACTTGTGTCCCAAACAACCTTGCGCTCCCTTTCTCCTTCACAATCTCTGAAAGGACCCCGCAGAGGGGAATGTTTGTGTGTTCTGATAAGATAGAAAGGACACGCATGTACGTGCACACACACATATTAATGTGCAAAGCTGCTTTTGTTCAAACTGTGTGTGAAAACCTCAAACATGAGCGGAGAGGGGTGAGTTTAAAGGGGTAGATCACCCAAAAAATACAGTTCTGTCATTGTTTCAAACCTGCATTACTTTATTTCCTCAGTGGAACACAAAAGAAGATATTTTAAAGAATGTTCTGAGCGTTCTTTTCCACAATAAAAGTTAATGCTATTGCGTACTCAAAAAAAGCACCATAAAATTGGCCTGCCCTGAACTACTAAAAGACCCAATTTAAGTCACTATTCACTATAAATTTCTACTAATTCTGATACTTTTATGGTGCTTCTTTTGTTATTTTGGAGCTCAACGGCCCGAATCCCCATTGAGCTGAATTATATGGAAAAGTAAAGGATGACAACTTTCATTTTTAGGTTCAAAATGAAAATGATTCCTTTGAAAAGAAGTTGAATTTTAAGATTAAGGACAGGAAATGGTATGTGTCTGAAAGAGAGAGATATGAGAGCTCACTGTGAAAAGAGAAAAACTTTTTCATCTGCAGTCAGCGCTTTCAAACGCTGCTTTAGCTGATAGCTTCTCTGCATTTACATTTATGCATTTGGCAGATGCTTTTATCCAAAGCCTTTTGCGGTGTATTCAGTATATGGTATTTTATCAATAAATATGGGAATGATCGCATGAAAAAAAAATTTGTTTTGTTTTGTTAGCTTGTTTCTCCCTTATTTATCTGCTAGACCAGCACCAAACCAAATGTGGAGCAGAATTGAAACTCACACTAGTTCTCCAAACAGGTGTTTCCAGCATGGAATAACAACATTTCCTGTTATTGGACCTCTCTATTCGTACCCCAAACTGTGTCCAGCCTCTGGTTTGGTTGCCGATATGTTTGTTTAACGGGTTGTTTCCGTGTTTAAGGTGCGGCCCATTGGTTATGATGGAAATAATCCTACTTCAGTGGCCGAATGGCTGGAGTCTCTGGAGCTGGGAGACTACACCAAATCTTTCCTCATCAACGGCTACACCTCCATGGAGCTGGTCAAAAAGATCTGGGAGATCGAGCTCATCAACGTAAGTCCTGCTTATCTCACTTTCCTGTCTGTTGCCATGTTCTGAGCACATGCATTTATTTGAACAATATGTACAGGGTCCCCACAGTCAAGGAAAACCTGGAAATATAGGGAATTTAAAAAAGAGAGATGTTCAAACCTGGAAAAGTACTTAAACGTAATATAATATAATTATTTCATTAGCTATTAATCACTCTTATTGAGTTCTCTTTGAGATCTCTTTAAAATGTTTTTTTTTTACAAATCGCTATGATGGAAAAGTCATGGAAATTCATTGATTAAAAGATGTGAGAACCCTGTATGTACACATACACACACACTTGAGTGTTTAGCTGTATATTTTGTTATAGTTGTGCGAGTGTAGTTGGAATGAAGCTCTCTTGAAACAAGATTTGCTGAATGATCTTTGAAATGACAACCAGAGGTTGTGAGACATCATACTGAATCATTCTGACGTCCTATTGGCCGATTTGTCGTAATAGAGTTTCGGTTGGCTAATGTTGGCTGTAATTGTATTGGTTTGATAAACAATCCTGTCCGATCTGTCTTGCTTTCGACCGCAGCGAAACCACAGCTATAATGGTAGCATCTCCTGTATGACACTGAACAGTAGAAATTTCAGTATAACTGGATCTGTTTTTGAAAAATTCATAAGTGTATTTTCCACACGTTTGGGAAATATTTCTGCAGGAGAACATATCCGCACACTCATATTAATGCAACAGTTTGAGCTCTTGAGTCTTTACCAGATAAAATGAAGGCATCTTTTACCTACAATTCTATAATTTCTAGGGCTGTTTTCGACTAAGGATTTTCATAGTCGAATATATCACATATATCATAACATTTCATAAACATGAGGAGCAATATGAGAGAGAAATTTGGTGATGGTTGTTTAGGTACATTAAACCACGTAAAGCTTTTTCACGCCCATGAGAACCGCGTGGAGTCAACTCACAGCCGCTCCGCTGCCCTGCTGAAAATGTGAAGCAGAAACGCTTAATATCAGATAACGTCCATAATAATTGGACTCTGGGTTCGATTTTTTTGACCATTTTCAGTGGTTATGAGGAGCAATATGAGAGGGAAATTTGGTAATCATTGTTTAGGTACATTAAACAACGTAAAGCTTTTTAACGCACATGAGAACCGTGTGGAGTCAACTCACAGCCGCTCCGCAGCCCTGCTGAAAATGTGAAGCAGAAACGCTTAATATCAGTTAACGTCCATAATAATTGGACTCTGGGTTCGATTTTTTTTACCATTTTAAGTGGTTATGAGGAGCAACATGAGAGGGGAATTTGGTAATCATTGTTTAGGTACATTAAACCACGTAAAGCTTTTTAACGCACATGAGAACCGTGTGGAGTCAACTCACAGCCGCTCCGCGGCCCTGCTGAAAATGTGAAGCAGATTTTTGAATACATTTTTATTTATTTACATTAGTAAGCTACAGGACATCGTCTTTCAAAACATGACCTGCGCGAAAGCGAAAAAATAAAATAAAAATGGTACCCAGCCCTTCTGAAAATGCGAATGCGTCTCTGTCCCCAGCACATTTCAAACCAAACTGACGCCCATGTATTCAACTATGAGGTTCATAGTCGAATCAGACCTCTCCGAATCGAATCGTCGAATCCTCGACTATTAGAAGTCAGCCCTAATAATTTTTTCAGTCGTTATTCCTGCAGCCCACATGTGTAAAATGGAAATTGTGATTTTTTTTTTCTTCTTCTGTGTTGGATAAAAACTAAAATGGCATGTTTGATGACAGTGAGATCATGTGTCGTTGCTTTAACAGATTTGGTGTTAAATTACTCTAATTACAGCCTCACGTATGCTAATTTCACTCACTTTTCAACCGAGAGAGAGAGAGAAAGAGAAACAGAGAAAAAGAGAGAGCAGATTATATAATAATGTGGGATGTGATTTCTTCAGCACTTGAAAACAGACACACACACACACACACACACACACACACACACACCACTCACTCACTCACTGTGGAAAGTAGAATGCTGCAGTGTTAATAAACACATGGTATGGCCACAAGAGGGAGTCAGAGGAAGGAAAACTCTGTGTTTTTATGCTTTTGAATGAATAAATTCAGCTAAAGATTATTGTTGGAAGTTGTCTGATTGTTTGTGTTCGCAAATGTGTGTGGTGACCATGCGTCTGTGGTAAAACACATTAGTACAGTGTGTGTGTGCATGTTTGTGTGTTTTGTATTGTCATTCCCTCAGGCTCAGTGTTTAATTAATACACAAAGCTTTATTAAAACTGATGTAGGCGGAATGTTTGCTTAACAATACCACTGTGCATATAGGAAGCTTTATACATGTTATAATGGTTGTATGGTGAATAAATGTCTTTAAAGAAAGTTAGTCCAAAAATCCTATCAGTAATAATATTCTCACCTCCATGTTTGTTCAAATCATATTTCTTTCTTCTGTGGCACACAAAGGAGAAGTTTATGAGAATGTTTACTCTCCTCTCTTCCATATAATGGACATGGATGGGGACTGCAGCTGTGAAGTTCCAAAATGGACAAAAAAAAACATAAAATGTTCATAGAAGTAATTCATATGAATTGTACACTATATTCCAAGTGTTCTGAAGCCATATGATAGGTTTGTGTAATGATAAACTCAAATAAAAATTCTTTCCCCTGCTGTAGCTTCAGTATTTTTTTTTGTTTTCATCTCAGCATTAAAATTAAAAATATAAAAAAATAATTTTTTATTAATTGTTATAAAGATAAAATAAAATAAAATAAAATATAAATATTAGATGAAAACTAAAGAAAAAAAGCTAATTCAAAACATGAATAATAGTAATAATAATATATAAATAATACTAAAATAACACTGTTCCGCATGTGATTAGTCACGTCATATTGGGGTCAAATCTATGAATGAAAGTAGGCAGTGCAAGGCATTTCTTCAGAATTAGTGTGCGTTAATGTGAGTCTGAGTGTGTGTGTGTGTGTGTGTGTGTGTACGGAATGGGACATTCTGAACTTCCCCTAATGAGCCTCGAATTTAGACGGATCACAGAGCGCCTCTGTCTCCCGGGTCGCTGTCCTGAACTCTCTGCTGTAAATGAGACTGAGAGAGTCTCAGAGTGAAAGAGAAGACACTTTATGCAGGGTAGTACACAGTCTGAAGCCAAGAAGACGAAGAGAGAGAAAGTATTGAGGGAAACAGGACAGAATGTTGCCTTGTTTTTGTGTTTCTTAGAGAATGTCAACCTTACAATAAAACACGATGACCGATAGCACAGCAGTATAGCAGTTTGGTTCAGAGATTGAGGAGCGATAGTATGAAGTGAGGCAGGGGAGAAGAGAGAAAGAGGGCAATGGGAGAGAGTGGTCCAGATTAAATCAGCCCATAAACGCTCAGGGCAACAGATGCTGAGGCTACTGGATAAGACAGTGACAAGATGTGTGTGTTATTGCTGTTCATAAACAATTACACAAGCACGCTGTGGTGTATAAGGTCAAAGTTCATTTGATATCAAATTGTGAAACTATACTATAAGTGTATACACACACAGACACACACTGGAGCATACCACTATGCGTTTATCTGATTACTTTCTGTCGTATGCCGGAGATTCAGTGAGAATAACATTTAAACCAAGGCAAATCTAATTGATGATCCAGTATGTCACCTGAATCAGATACAGCTTGATCTTGCTCTTGGATTGCCTGAGGTCTGTCCATCATTGCTTTTGTTCCAAAATCCCACTTCACTCCCTATTTTTTATCAAATTTCATGAATGACAAGAATGTTTGCAACTGTTTCTCAAGTTGTAATACACCTTCTGTTCACTAGATGGCTCTATCACTCTTTTTTTTTTTTTTGGCCAGTGAACGATGAAGTAGCCTACAATTCAAAATTAAAATATTTATTGGTATGATAAAGGTTTGCATTGCCAAAGTATTGTTAATAATATATATATAAAATGCATTTACATTTAATATACACTATATGAATGTAATGTACATGTTCTCTAATGTAAATCTAATGGACTAAATATTATGTCAATACATAAAAACAATAGAAGCATCTATATTTAGTGGTTTGTGAGTGATTTGAGACAACATTACATCATTTTAAATGTCTGTGTGAAGTGTTTAATGTCACTTTCTTTTCTAATCACACATTTATTTCACATGCACATTGCAAGAACTATATGTATGCATTTAGCTTCGTTGTGAATATTAAGAAATGGAAAAAATTATGATCGTGTTCTGATTTTGAACAGTTTTGACACACAGGACAGGTTTTTGCCTCCCAGAGGAGAAGCAGAGTAATTCAGTGTGAACAAGCAGAGACATTGACGTAAAGCAAACAGCCTCATTAAAGACTGCTGATGTCTTGCGTGTTTGTGTGTTTCTGGTGTCTCATCAGCATCATTCCATGCGTGTAAGAGCCTGTATGTGTGTGTTCACCCTATTAGAGAGCGATAGACTTGCGCGTATGTGTGTGTCCGGCCTCAGGGTTACCACAGGCAGTCATCTGATAATATTCATAACAGGGCTCAACATGTCTGCATTCCCAAGAAGCTCTATGATTGTTCTCTTGCACACATACTGTACAAACATTATACTTAACACTACTTTTTTATTTCTATGCTGTGACCATCACTGTAAAGGGAACGTTTGTCATGAAAATGACTATATATACTGTATATACATTATTTTTATCACCTCTTAGTTGCAGTTTGAACATCATGGTCTTAATCCCCAAACAAAATGCATCCAAACCAGCCTGGAATTGTGTTTGAGGCAAATGGGTTATTTAGACCCGTATGGTCGAGCGGCCGCAAGTCTGTGGCTTTTAAAGCGCACTCATATTGCATTTTCATTAGTATTATTTGATCCAAAAAATGTCTGGTTTGAGCTGTGGTTGTTTTCTGTGGGAAGGTGAACAAGGTCAGCCTCCATCAGTTTACACGAATGGTTTTGCGTACAAGACAGAATTGTATAAAATGCTTAATATGTCACTTTACGACTTGTATGGTGTTTTTTTTTTTGGGGTTCAGTTCAGATTTTTACCATTCTGTATAATGTATTTAAATAGCACTTGTTCTTTCATGTCACATGTTGTGCCAAGTTGTGTTTCCCGGCAGCCGCTGGCTTTGTGGTTAATGTTTCTGGTTAATGTTAGCCGTGCTTGGGTCGTGTTGGTAGGCGGTCAGAAGTAATTTAGCTCGTAATAATAGTTTAGCTCGTTTTTTTTAAACAACTGTTACGCGGTTGCCATGACTGCTGGCGGTAGTTACCATAGAGACAGCACAGATGATTCAAAACTGACGTGTTTGTGTGTGAGTAAGTGTGTAAGGGCATGTATCCTTTAAGTGTGCGTGGTCCAACACTTACGCTTTGCAGACTGTGCATGTGTTATAATGAGTTTCCATGTCCTTTGTGTTGCATTCCTGTTTTCATTACTTCCTGTCACTTCTCCAAATGCACAGATTGCAAATTGTCTTTTCTTACACTAGCAGATGGCTACTGCCTTCGTTAACACAGCAGGCCCATCAAACACACACACACAGTCTCCCCCTTTTTTCTGTCTATCTGTTCTTTCCTTTTGGCTCCTGTATTACACTGCCTCTCACCTTAACGATGACAAAACATTTGCTTTAATACCAAAAGACACACTGAGGACTGTTCTGTATATGTAAGTGTGTGTGTGCTGTACTATGTATACGATATGTACAAGTGTGGGTGGGTTGGCCTGTAGGTTCATGTGTTGAATTGACGCACACTGACACACATTTGGCACATGACCATGCGAGTGTTGTTCTCAGGGTGAGGGTGAGCTGAGATTATTCCTGTAGGACAGATCCTGCTGATGGGTATCAAGATGATCCAGTGGCCCCAGCAGCCCGTGAGAGGGCTGTTTCTTAAGGACGGTCACTAAGCGCATTCATAAAAATAGATTAAGCATGACGTTCATGGAGGAGGCTTGGGTTTTTAAACAGTAAAATGTATTTATTACACGGCTCAGTGGAATACTGGATTCTGATTGGTCTTTCCGCAGTCAAATATTATTGTATAATTGAACGTTGTCCCAGGGAACTGTTTTTTTGTTTTGTTTTTTGATTATTTCGAAATAGCTGGCCTGGTTTTATGTCTCTGGCGTCATTCTACTGTCAAAATATACAATATTTCTTGTCATATCTATTTTGCATAATAACAGAGACAAAAGCATTTTGATGCACTAAAAATGATTTGTTGGTTTAACTTAAAGTAAGCAGCCTTACCTGGTTGCCTTAAAATGTTTAGTTCATTTAAACAAAAAATTTGAGTTGATACAAAGAAAAAGATTCATGTTATCTGAACAACATTTGTGAACCTAAGCTGATTTGACAAAAGATTTGTGAAACAAATCATGACTTTACATTATGCCTTACACTAGCGTTTAAAAGTTGGTATGTTTTTTTTTTTTTTTGAAGGATGTCTCTTAAGCACAACCAAAGCTGCATTTCTTGATTATTATCAATGCTGAAAACAGTTGTGCTGCTTATGACAACCCTGATTCTTTGATGAATCAAAAGTTCTAAACAACAGCTTTTATTTGAAATAATACATAATAAATGTCTTTACTGTCACTTTTGATCAATTTAATGCGTATGGAAATATTCATTTCTTCTGTTATTATAATAGTAAATATTCATACATCTTACTGACCTCAATGTTTTGAACAGCAGTGTATATATTTGCCACTCACGCATATCTAATTCATGCGTACACGCTCGCAACCTGTGGTAAAACAAAACATAAAAAATGTAAATTATTTTCACACATTCGCTCGCTGGACTAAAAATTCAGCACGCTTAAGGATTATTTATTATATAATTATTTTCAAGTTATGGCCAATAACCAATAAATGTTCAGTAATAAATTTCTGTACCGTTTCATCTAAATAAAATTATAAATAAAACAAAGTGAATTTTCAGTATGAAAAAATGGATATCCATTTAAAATTTTCTTAAGATTACATTCACCAGTGCCACTTTTAAGTGAGCATTAGATGATGCAAAGATAATCTAAGGCTATGTTCAGACGGCAGGTAAATGTGGCCTAAATCCGTTTTTTTTTTTTTTTTTTTTTTTTTTTGCTCACAAGATCTGTTTTTCTCATGCCAGTGTGAACAGCACAAAATCACATGGTTTTGATCTCAATTTTGATTTGTGCCACTTCCATATGTGGTCCTAAATGCAAGTCAGATGTTTTGCAATGCGACCTCAGTCTGAACAGTCATATTGGAATTCATGCGACTTTTACAGTACGTCACTCTAGAGCAATATTCTTACAAGTCTGCGCTCATGGGAGTCAGTTACCGGAAGTTATCGAGACAGTTGAGAAAGGTAGTCAGTGAAGGACAGTGATGTGTCAGAGCTTACAAGTATTACAGTGACAGCTCTATATACAAGTAAAACACAAGGGCTTGTCTCATAAATGTTTAAAAACTTTTCTCTCTTTTTTTGCATCCTCGTCTTTGTATTTTTGTATTGCCTGCGCAACAATTCGCTGGATTCCACAGCAGATCACACTATAAATAAACGGGTAATCGCTTACTTTAATGGCTTCCTTGTTTACTTCCATATGACAGTGTGCCGCGTGATGTCTTTTTAGTGTTCTTTTCGCGCACACAGGTCAGTCCAGGACCATGATCTGTTCGCACTGGAATCTGATATTGGCCACATTTATAACAACAGTGTGAACAGCTAAACAAAAAAAGCGGATCTGAGCAATAAATCATGAGCATGCACTATTAAGTTTCCATTACCGGTTGATAATTTGTGCAGTTAAGAGTTTTTATTTACATAAAAGCAATAATTTAACATAATTAACAATAAAATTGAAAAAAACTCTCATCTCGACCGATAACTAATATGGTACAGATGATATATTATACAGTGAAAACTGCACAAATTATCAACCAATAATGGAAACTTTTTATTGCATGCTCATTTCTAATGCTAATGCTTTAAGCATTTTGATGCACAAATGTTTTTTGTGCTTGTGAGGCAAGTAAAGAGCGATGCTGCAGAAATCTATTTCCGTCAGGTGTCTTTATACAGTATAACCTGTATGTACTTATATCCTAGTCTGGCTATCACCAGAGCAAGCTCAATCTTTTAAGACTGAACATTAGTCTGGGGAGTCTGCTCTGTATTTTCTACTGCACAAGAGGCGTGATCAATGGGCATAGTTCAAATGACTCTATACGCAATTGGATAGTCCTTCAATCAGTTAGACCAACGATCCAGGTGAACGTACTTTGCAGCGAAAACTCCAGGCAGGAACGACAAACGTGTTGGTTTGGAGCATTGATCAGCGGTCCATGGCATTGAGTGATTTTTGCAGGTTGTGCAAAAAAAAAAACATGAAAGTTAGTGGTGTTTACACCCACTCGAGCGATTTGTTTGCTAAACTAAAGAAGCCATTGAGCATCGTCGAGAGGTTAGAAGGAATTGGATTGGATTAAACCCGCCAATAGCGCGCCAGGTGGATAAGCCCGTTTGTGATTGGTCACCGTAAATTTGTAACGGAAGCAGGATAGAAGAATGTACAGATTTTCAGCCTGAGCTTCAGGGCGAAATCAAATCGCCAGCAGATTGGGCTGGGTTTACCCAGTCTACTTATTGCCCTCACGCATTTCAAATGTTGAGAGCCATAATTGCCATGTCGTTGTTTGTGTGCTAGCTTTAACGAGTAGGACAGACCACAAGCCATTTGGATTTAGGCCATTTCAGGCTGCCCCAACAAACCACAACTTCTACGCTTGTTGGGTTTCATTGGATCAGTGTGTTAATCCTGTTGGTGTTTGTGTATCAGTGTAAACATGACAGTCATGTTTCCCAACAAGCCAACTCTGAAATTTTGTCAACCAGACTTGAGATGATTAGAACAAATGACACCAGGATGAATGCATCGCAATCTTACTGCAGTGTGCAGTTGCCGAGCACTGGAACTCGCGTTAAACAATGAAGCTTCGGAGAGGGAGAGAGGGAGAGAGGGAGAGAGAGAGAGAGAGAGAGAGAGAGAGAGAGAGAGAGAGAGAGAGAGAGAGAGAGAGAGAGAGAGAGAGAGAGAGAGAGAGAGAGAGAGAGAGAGAGAGAGAGAGAGAGAGAGAGAGAGAGAGAGAGAGAGAGAGAGAGAGAGAGAGAGAGAGAGAGAGAGAGAGAGAGAGAGAAGGGGGGGAGGGAGGGAGGGGAAACAGATATGGGAGAGTGAGGCGGAGAGAGTGAGTTAAGGACGTTCGGTCTCCCGTCTCACACTGCTTCACAAGCCGAGGAAACGGTCACCTGCGCTGCATTCACGCTACGGCACGCGAACACACAGCTTCTCGCTGGATGGGAGCAGGGTATCCATAGTAACAGGCAGAGAGCGTGAATGAGGAGCAAGAGAAGGCAGAAGGAGGAGGAGAAAGGGGTGACGTGTTCAGACAGAGATCGTTGTTGCTGGAGTACAAACCTCTGTGGTTTGATAGCGTGAGGAGACTGGAGAAGAAAGACTGTGAAAAGATCTGTTGCCACACAAATATGCATGTTTATATGAGCTTTGAGGTGATGAATCACAGGGCTTTATAAGAGAGCCAGAGAGTTGAGGCAGCTTGTCAACGCAGGTCAGGACACTTGGATGTTTGGGAACGGAGGACTTGACTGCACGAATGAGCGGCGAAACTCTGGGTAAGTCACTGGCACTAGAGGAAGAGTGGAGCAGAAGGTGGATTATAAGGGATTGCGCTGCCTCTAGTTGTTTTTGTTTTTTTTAGATTAATGCACTGTTAAAGCTTTTGTTCTCTACTCGCTGCAGCACCAGCCACTGTTTCCTGCATTTTCACCTGCTTTTATTGCTAAACATTCGCTGTTTCTTTCTTATGTCATTGAGGAATCTGTCATCACCAGCTACTTTGCACCAGTTTTCTTATTACTTTGGTGGTTTTACACATCACACTCGATTGTACGCTGTTAAGTTTACAGTATATGATGTGCGTGTGTTCACATGCAGTGGTGAATGCTTTAGTTTGAGTCTGTATATGTGGATAGTTGACATTTAAAATAGTTTTAGAGTATTGCATGTCATACCGCAGGACATGTCAATTTCCCAGGAGAACTGCTTCATAATTATCATGCATGCAGCTTTATGAGCTCATATTAATTGAGCTACATGAAATCTTTGTATGATCAAAAATGTAATTGTCACACCAAAGAAACTTGTAAAATAGTCAAGATTTTTTTATTTTTTTTGCAATATTAGAACTGATACTGATACACAATTCAACTGATACTGGATATTTAATAGTAAATGCTAATCATTTCCCCTATTTTTACATTAAGATGACTTTTGCTGTCATTTAACATTCACTTAAAGTTAATCTTTATGAAAGACTAATAATTCAATAAGACTATTAAATAATCTTTAGCAAAAATCCCAATGAACATTCATTTTATGAGAACATTCATATATATATATATATTCATTCCAATGTTTTTAATGATTTTATAAATATATTTAATTTTGTTTATTTATTTTCTAAAAAAAAAATTATTTTATATTTGTTTTTTATTTGAAATATTTTATTTTATGAATATATATAGTTCTACAGTACATAATATTGTGAATGCCTAAAACAAATATGAAAAACAGAAATGGTTACCTTACGGGACTTAAAATACACACTTTATATACATTCATATAATTTTGCCATGAATCACACAGAATGCCTCAGCTGCCCATGTACATTCCTTCATTGTTGTGTGCGTGCATTCACTTGCCTCCTGGACTTTTCTAAAGCCGAAGCATTAACCTCATGGCCCACGTAATCTGTAGATGGTACGGCGGTGAGGATGACCATGAGATGAAAGAGCAGGCAGACATCTCCTTTAGGTTGCATTAGTTCAGTTCTGCAGTCAGCAGTGAAAGAGTCACGAAGGATCAGAACAGAACAGCAGTGAGGCAGTGTTGCATAATGAAAGTGGGACCTGCTGTGCTGTGGATCAGCCCTGGTGTATTAAACGTAATCTCACAGCTACGCTATCCACATGTGGATGGGGCTTGAGGTGTAAGCTTTCTCATAACAGAAATAAAGCTGCCAATAAGCTTGGAAGTCTCTGAGGGTTCGCCAAAATGTTCCCACAGAGCTTCTTTTTCCTTAACTTTGCCGGAGGCTAGATTTTTGGAATTTTTTGGGGTAGGTTTTTTTTTTTTACCTGGGTGGGGCTTTTATGTAGTTCACTACAGTTCCAGATGGTTTTTCCGTCAGAGGAATGGAGGAAGTTGTTCGCGGATGCTCTAGTTTCACACACCTTATACCGATTAGCATTAACAAGTCTGAAGGTACAGCACTGCAGTGTGGACTGAAAATGCACTCTTATGGATTCAGGTAAACTCTAGACTTTCTTTAACTGGGTCATTTTACACTAGCTACAACTGATGATTGAATATAGACCAAGTTACTCACAATCAGATCTGTAATACCAGTTGCTTGACTGGCGTATGTGATTTGAAGTCTGCCATCTTTGCTCATTTTTGAGCCTATCACCTGAGGTGCATATCAAATAAAATTATGACATCACGATTTGAGCTGATTGGCCCCTCAAGAACATCCCTGTGCTGTGATGTCAAAGCCAAAATAAAGGAGGAAAAAAGTCAATTTTGCACATACTGATTAGTAGTTTCACTTCCAGTATGAAGTACAGAGCTTAGATTCCTGTGTGTGTGTGTGTGTGTGTGTGTGTGTGTGTGTGTGTGTGTGTGTGTGTGTGTGTGTGTGTGTGTGTGTGTGTGTGTGTGTGTGTGTGTGTGTGTGTGTGTGTGTGTGTTTGTGTACTCACAGCAGCCTGTATAGCATTTATCTTTTGATCAATTATTCAGCATGGCTTCAGTCTTGTCCAGCCACAGAGCAAGTTATTTCACTGTCTTCAAGCATTCCACAGATTTTTGTTGAATTTGAAGGATCAAAACTGCAGTTTAGAAGGAAGAACACACCGTCCTTCTTAAAATAAATAGACCAAACACCAAACTACTTCCCAGAATCATCTTCTTCTCTGGACAGTCCAATCTGTCCTGGAGGTTTTGGTTGAAGTTTCTCTGCAGCGGATGTCAACTTGAAATCCCGTCTCGCTCAGAAACGTCCCATGTTGTGGAAATGAAATGGGTTTCGAATGCCGCTTCATATTGGCTTTGAAGGAATGTTTTACACATGCAGTACTTGACGGCAGCGTCTGCACAGATCATATCAGACCAGTCATATCAGACTTGACATCAGTCAGTTGAGTGTAAATCTCCTCCTGCCTTCTTTGCTAGTGATTTTACACCACAATAAAGGGATAGTTCACCCAAAAATGAAAATTCTGTCAGTAATTACTCACCCTCATGTTGTTCCAACCCCGTAATACATTCGTTCATCTTCGGAACACAAATTAAAATATTTTTGATTAAATCTGAGAGTTGTCTCACTCCTCCACAGGCTTTTAAGGGGCTGAAAATTGCTGGCTCAGAAAATGTATTAAAGACATCGTTAATATAGTCCAAGTGACTCCAGTGGCTCGATCTTAAGTTTATAAAGCGACGAGAATACTTTTTGTGTGCAAAAACAAACAAAAATAACGACTTTATTCCACTTTTCATTTCCTTCTCTCTGGGCCTCGGGTCTTTTCATGTAGTGTTTAAGCGTAGCGCGTCTGTGTTGTACGTCACCACGTATCACACATGACCAGCGTCGGCCAATAGTGAGCCTACGTGGTGACGTGCAACACAGAGGGTGAGTAATTACTGACAGAATTTTAATTTTTGGGTGAACTATCCCTTTAACAGGATACAGTAGTCAAGTCTGACTTTTTTTAGCTTTTTGAGACATTTAAGAATAAGTATTTGTGCAGTTAAGAGTTCCCGCTTATATAAAAGCAAGATCTATGGTTCCGTGTAGGGTGCAGGCGTCATGCTAGGACACTTCCAGGCCCTCTGCTGGTTTATCCTGTGGTGTTTTGAAGCTTGGATCCAATCATCGGCCTGGTGCTGTGCAGGATGTGACAGGGCTGTCGGTCTAATGCTGTTGATCTGCCTGCTGTTGGTCCTTATGTCGCTGTCGACAGCGGCTAGCGCAGACTAAAACTACATTCTTAACACCACAAGCAAGCCTGTTTCAGATGATCACTTTATGAGATTAATTTGAAATGGATTTGATGTACTATGTGTTGCGTGATTGCTTTACTGATTTGATTTATATTGGATTAGGGCATTACATTTCTTATTCATTTATGTGAAAATGGTCTAGTGGCCTATTTAGTACAGATGGGTCAGATGGTTGTCCAAAAAAATATCTTAAATGTATTTACAGTAGCGTTCAAAAGTGTGGGTTTTTTTTATTTTTAAAAGTTTATTCAGCAAGGATGCATTAAATTGATCAAGAGACATTTATATTGTTACTAAAGATATATATTTTTTTATATCTTTCTGAATGGTAGTGTGTATGTAACTGAAAAAAAAAGGTGTTAAGGTAGAAGTCTTCCAGAAAAGTCTTTTTAAATTCATTCCTTTTAAAGAATCAGCACTTAAACAATTGAAATGTAAGAAATGTATCTGACCGGGTCAGCCTACTGTATTTGTTTCCTAAAGGCCGATTAGTCGACTAGTTGTTCAAGCCACCCACCAACTAGTCATTTTTGGCAACATGCAATTTTGCACGTCTTTACTATTGAGTAAAATCACAGTGTTCTCACTGATGTTCTGTACTGCTCGATTTTTCTGCATGTTCCACAGTTTTATTCTTGGTCTGGCACGTCTGTGGGTTCGTGTGCAAGAATGAGTAGGAGTGTGTGAGAGAAAGAGTGAGAATGCGTGTGTAGTGAGAGAGAAACGAGAGAAACTGTCATGACGTCTTTTTTTTTCTCCTCGTCTTTGTGTTGGAAGCTGACTTTTTCTCTTGATTCCTTCTGATCCCTGCATAGAGCAGGATTCACACCGCTGCATTTCCTTATTATCATTGGTAAAGGCAGAAATGTGACACGTCCCCTCATTGGCTCATCATGTCCTCACTCACAGTCAAACCTCACAGCATTGGTCTGGCGCACTGCTGTATATCCTTTACGTTGCCTCAGAGGCCTGCTGGATTTTTACGCATAGCACCAGCACTCGCTCCATAGTTGCTAGGTAACTGGCAGGCTCTGGTTCCTTTCCAGTTGTCCCCTGGTTGGGAGGCGCTGGTTATAAATGGATCTGAGACGGATAACGGCGAGTTGCCGTGACGATGGTGGCCTCGGGCTCGTTTGAATCATACCTGCAATGGTTGGTACTGGATTTGGCTCCTGAGGAGGCTAGTTGTGACTGGACACCAAGCAGCATCAGTGACATCCACTGGACCGACGTCCTTCAGTGGCCTGAAAACCGCCAATACTAGTGATGAAAAACGAACAAATTAGTGCTGTTCCAAGCAAATCCATGTAGACCGCTAAAGTAGCCCCAGAACGCAGGAGATCAGGAAGATTTGTGGACACAATGTACACACACGTACACAAGACCTCATTACGTTCACTGTGTGGGTTGTGTTGGCTAGTAATGCTGGCAATAAAAACCTGTTATGTCTGCTGTGATTGGCTCTCTACATTCAGTCCGCTGTAGCAAGGCAGACACGCCACATGGTATTTTGCATTTCAAGGGAAAGATTTTATGCCATAAGAAAAAAAATATTGAGGTACTGAGAGAGATTGAGATGGAAGGGTGACGTCAAGCAGAAGAAACCAAAGTGCTCACGGCTGGTTCTCGTGGGCTTAAAGGTCATTCAACCAATCATGTGAGCTTTACAGCTCATTAGCCAATCAATGTGCTTTGCATGTCGACCATCAGAGAGAGAAAAACAATGTAAGAAATGGTGGTGGTAGCAATGTGAAAAACAACTTATTTTGATAATTGACTAGTCGGTGGGTTGTTTGAACGATTAAGTCGAGACACGGCAGGCAAAAACATCGATTTTCATGCAGTGGTCAGTTTTGAGATTTTAGGCTAGTTTACTCCTTCAATATGTGTTCCTTTAACACATGTGGTGGTGGTGGCGGCGCAATGGATAAGACACATGCCTTTGGTGTGAGAGACCCGGGTTCGAATCCACTGTGAGACGCCAATGTGTCCCTGAGCACTCGACCCCTAGTTGCTCCAGAGGCGTGCGACCTCTGACATATATAGCAAATTGTAAGTCGCTTTGGTATAAAAAAAAATACATTAAGTTGTTCATTTTATTACATTTTGTTTACTTGCGGCAGTAAGTTTCTCCCGAATTTACCAGGAAGTTAGCATAACGCGACATGCGAGTTCCGTCTGTTTACTGAAGTCTGTCATGACCGGTATCGTTGTAAAGCTTTGAGTCTATCCTGTACAACGCTATGTAAGCCAAATATGGGCTTTTCCTTTCTATCAGTAGCCAATCGTGAATGTCCAAAGGGGGATTTAAAGCTAATGACGAAATCTCATTTAGAGCTTTTTAAATCTTTAAATGCGTTTTCTCAAAATTAGTTTTTTGTCACTCTCCAGTACAAACATCTCAGCCTATGTAGCACCTTTGTACACCAAACTTACCCAGTTATACACTAAGCAGTATTCTGAAGATATTTTCAGAGGGATTTGTTAATAAATCATTCCTGGCCTGATTTATGTGAAATAAAATGGACAGTAGGCTATATTTTGATTTCCTAGGAAAGCATATATCTTGAAATCCCTCTGAATTTTTTTTTTCATCTTGTGTGTAAACAAAATGAAAAAAGAATTTTGCACCTGGCTTTATCATATGTTCAGATCTATCTACCGAAAATGTATGCAAAATCACACATATTTGATGAGATAATCAGGGCTTAAAGTATTCCGGCACCATGCCGGATCTCCGGCGTGCGGCCGTGAGGGGAAAAAAAATTGGGAACTTGCATGCGGTTCAATATTTTCGAGTCAATTGATTTCACCTACCAATCATATGAGAGGATCGCTGCTCTAACTAACGTTACAAGCCTATCAGAAGCAGAGCAGGGCGGGTCCTGGCAACACAGTGTGATTGAGATCCATACGTTAGCGTCGTCGGTGAAAGCATGGAGCGCAAGTTCATAAAGCCCGGGGATGATGTCTTACCCACGGGTATAATTTCCTATGCGGACGGGGGGGTATGTCCCCCCACTTTCAAATTCGTTTGTTGTGATTTTTAACCGCACGCCGTCATTGCCACAGAGGAGCAGGACCGAGCCTGTAAAATTAGTTCACTGAAAGTTCTAATGCGCAGGTATAGCCGTTGCGACCATAGACTATAAAAAAATAGATTGCGACACAGTTAGTGATGAAACGCGAGAAACAACAACAGGCTAATGTCATTATGGATGAAAAGAAAGAAAGGAGATGTTAGTTGGTTGATTCAGGAAATTAGCTCAGGTCAGGATAATGGGTAACTTCAGACTGTGTTAGATAAATATTAAATGTAGTACATTCTGTGTAGCTTACTTCAAACCGCAGTATTTTCTGTCAGCAATGTATGAAAAGTGCTGTCAACGTCAACGCATGCGATTCATTTTTGTCCAGCTTTAACGTTTTAAAATATTTAACGCAAGTAACGCAGCATCCATCCGTTCTTTCTTTCTGACATCATTTAGCTAGGGTTATGATCACGCTCTTATTCACGCAAATGCTTTAGAACCATTCCTGCGCGACAAGACAAAAGAGAACGCGCTTTCAGTGAATGTCCTGGCACGTACGACGCACAGAAAGATGCGCGCCAGTATCGAGTTCTCTTTCGCGCTTGAACGAACAATAACACACACATTTATGCCAGAATGTCCTCTTTGTCGAGTATCATCACAAGAACAGTCTTAAATGAGTTAAATAAAATCTTAAATGGTAGAGAGAATGAGATGTGAGATCCTGTCAACAGCGGCAGATCTTAAAGTGACAGGAGCCATTCATTCTGTCTGTCAGTAAAGTTGACCTAAAGAACAGAGGGAGCAGAGAAAATTACTCACTGCTCTTTACTAAAGAACGCTTGTAGCTTTGATAAGGATTAATTTATATTTAATTTATAATTTATGCAGTGCGGACTGTTTTATAACCTTATTCAATTTCTGAATGGTACAGATAAATATGACATATGATGTATTATGGGTTTAATGACGATTGTCTTAAGTTCACTTAAATTAAAAGTTTTTATTTTTTTGAAGACTAACGTTTAAAATTTTTGGGGAAATCATTTTCATGAGATATCAGTAGCTATAATATTAGTGATACTGGCTTTCATTCATAAAAAGATGCCATTAAGATACAGCTGTAATACTTGAAAATAAGTATTCCACCACCCCCCCCCCCCCCACACACACACACACAAAAAAAAGTTCAGGCTCAGGAATTTTTTTCACTTTAACCCCTGGATAATGCCTAATTTGCATAATTAAACATACAAATTTCAAAAACTTGTTATACATTTTTTTATATACTTGTGTAAGTAATTAACTGAGGAAGTTTCATGGTGATATCTATTATTTAAAAATTTTACCCTATTCACCTGTAGTGTCTCGCCTTAAGGAAGAAAGGAACAGAATGAAATCGAATGTAGCAGTCATGTTTTAAAAGTAAACATTGGTAAATTATAATCCCCCCCCCCCCCAAACTGTTCCAGAGTAAGCTCCGCCCCAATCCCCATAAAGATTTCATTGGTCATGTCAATCACAGTGCTGATTGCCTACACAATGCTAAAACAAATACTAAATAAATTCTAAAACTAAATATTTACCAATGAAATTGGCTGCAGGGTCGGATTTGCACTGAACTGGTTTGAGGGGGGGATCATGCAGTTCGCATTGTCTTAAAAAATGCTCATGTTTGCAGTTAGCATGCTAAATCTCTCAGAGAAATTGTCTTTTAAGTCTTCCTCTTTAAAGCAGCGATGCTAAGAATAATCAAATTAAAAGAAAGAATAGGAAAAATATACTGGTTGTGGTTGTTATTGGTTGTGAATACACTGTAGCATGTCAGCATGCTAAAACCTTCTCAGAGAAGTTGCGTCTTTTAAAGCAGTTATGCTAAAGATATTAAAACTAAAACTAAAAATAGGGACTATTCAGATGGTGATCTTGGTTACTGGCAAGATGATTGTTGGGATGTGGAGCGTTGGATTGTGGGATAGAGGTGGAAAACTGAGTGAGCAGGCGAATAAGTAGGACTTTGTGTTTCCCAGTTCATTAAAATCCAATGCACGAATGCTGCTGTAAGCACAAACAGTACTGTATTCACATCCTCCCCATCAGACAGGCCTCTGCGCCTCAGCTCCCTCAATTAGTAGGAACTGCTCATCCATACCACAACTCATTCTGAGCTCTATTACTTATGTCTGCTGGTGCCTCCAAAATGAGATCATAGAGAGTTATGTGGCTGTGGAATATTGCTTTGGCCTGACCTGACCTTTAAAAAAGAGCTTGATCTTTATAGAGACATTTTACGTATGGAGTTTTAACCTTTCGCTTTGCAGTCTTCAAACGGTATTTGCAGCTCATACCCATATGACGTATTTCCGAGTGATTTTGGATGTTCAACAAGACGATTGTAAGACTGGATCAATCAAGAATCGATTGGATTATGATAAGTGGACATTACTTACGAAAATGGAACCAAATACTGCTGACAACCACTTTTTTGAAGAAGCTTTTTGAGTTCATCTTTGAGACCATCTTGATTATTCAAATTTTAGTGGTTAAAAAAAGTAATTATTTACTATTACTGCATTTACATTCACATTAACCGGCATTAAATTACTTCAATTAGTTTATAAGTAAAAATGTATTTAGTAGTTGGGGAAATGAGAAATGTTTGTTGAGAATCAGCTGCCGAATAATGTGCATGTGGTTGTCTCTGCATATTTAACTGGTATAAAAGTGTGTGTGTGTGTGTGTGTGTGTCTATCAGCCACTTAAAGGATGTCCATGTCATATTTCAGACTGAAGTTTGTGTGGGTCTGGTGTGGAGATTACTCTCCTGCCGCTGGACCGCAGAGGTTAATCCCTCTTCAGACCTGCTTATCCAACACTGCAGCAATTACACCCACAGAAAGGAAGAGACCGCACAAGACTCCATTACGCATGAAACGGATGAATGTTTTAGCAGTACTCCAGTTATTGTGTACAAATGTCAATGGCCTCTCTGGTGCGTGCTTCTCTCGTTTCACAGAGCGGCCAAATCTTTCACACACTCCCTGATTTTCTTTGTCCAATGAATGCACAATGAGGATCTGCCTGATTAGGTGTCAAATAGGCCTAACTGGCTGGCAGATAAACACTCATTTGGCTGCATTCATTTGTCACAAATTAAAATTTTGGTTTTGAAAGGTCAGCAGTGTGCTGTTGGAGAACGGCAGATGCACTATATTGTCCTGAAAAGCAACTGTGTATTTCTCAGTCAGAGTTTACACACTAACAGGTTCTATTCTTTCTGCTTTAGTGTCTCGTGGTGTGTCTGAAATCGCATAGCCTGCTGTCTACTATTTCAATTTGTATTTACTTTGCGACCGTTTAAAAAAGTATGTTCTATATAGTATGAATGAAATTCCGACGTACTATATCCGCCATGTGTCTGTCATGTGACCTACCACCGTCAGCTGCGTTGCTTCACTGCCATTCATAAATCCTTTCCTGTGACCTTATGGGAATGTAAAGTGTCCATCTAATGCGCATCTTTGCCGAAGTACAGCAGTAGGTACTTTTTGCCTACTGTTTTTCAAATATGTATTCAGTCATACTATGTTGGTGTACTGCTTTTCACATACTATATAGTAGGGAAGTGTTCGATTTCGGATGCAGCGACAGTTTTTATTTAGAGTAATTTATTCATAGACTGAGAGCAACATATATAAAGTACTTATAAAGTTTACTTATTTGTTTTATTTTATTTAAATTTATTTAATGTTCTTTTTAGCTTTATATCAGTTACTAAAAACTATTTTAACTAACCTCTTTCTCATGTACCGTTTGTATAGGGTTAACATCTAGCTAAAGGATTACCTTTGAATTCAATCATGAAACGTGAAGTTGACAAATATGTGTAAATTGAATTGAATCGAATGCACCAATTTGTATAAGAGAACGGTTTAAAACAAATGTATTTTGCTCATGCTTATTTAAGGCGCCTCATTATTACTTTGAGGTTCATACACTTAAAAACTACTACTGAAAAAGTCGAAAGAGAACCGTCACAAAGTCTTTTTCCGTAGCACAATGGGCTTTTGGTCAGACTTACCCCACTAATTCACGTATACATGGAAATCTACCGAAAAAGCCGTCCAGGCACCTTTAGCATGCTATTTTCAGTGCACTATGAATCCTCACCTTATATAGTACAGTTAGTAGGTAAATTAGGATGCAGCTCTCAGTAGCTTTAAGATAGACTGCAGTCAGCATACTGTACCCGGCGGTGCGGTGATGTTCACAAGCAGTCGCAGTGATTAAAACACATGGCTGCTTCTCTTTATCACCCCTGCTGCATGTGTAATGTGAGGCTTATGCATATCATCCGAGCGCCTCTCGTGTGATAGAGCCGTTTGCGCTGTCGTCCGGTCTGTACAGTATTCCTCTATGCCACATTGCATCTTCGCTGCAGCCTGCTCTACTACACATTTGCATTTAAATGAAATTCAATCTCCTCTGCTTTTTACTGTCTTGCAGTAAGGCAGCACTGAACCTTACACACTCTGCATACTCTCTTTGTTCATTTCCTCCTGTTTTCTCTCCTTTTGTTTGTCCGTTTCCTGCAATGGCATGCGTGCGGGAATATAAATAGCTTATATTAAGTTCTGCGTATCTGTAGTCTGTGCCTCTGATGCACACTGGCTACAAGAATGGCATGAGAATTCTTTAGATAGCGAGCTTTGTTCTGATTGGCTGGCTTTACTGCAAAAGTTTACAAGGGCTGCTAATTATTGCCTGCAAGTCAAAATGCTACAATCAAAGGACCGGTCTATACAAACTTTTGATTATAAATCATTTGAAAATAAAGAATTATTTGCATGTTATGGTCAATATTCTATACCATTTTGTTTAAATAAATACATATAGCCTATAAATACTCAAATTAAATAATAAAAGTAACTTTAGGAATAACATTATTATAAATAGCATGAAAAATGCATATTCATTTTGAGATTTGCTAAAGATTATATTTAAAGTATAACTACATTTTTTTTTTTTTTTAAAGGATAACTTTATCAGTGTTAGATGACGGCAAAGGTAAAAATAGATGAAATGAACATGCACAATTAAATATATCAGCGAACACGATAAAAACATACCCTAAATGGGACCATTGTTTATTAAGTGGTTTTGAATTATGTAAGTAATAAAAGGTATGTATTATATATGTACTTTTATGTCTCTATATTGCCCAGCACTACCAAAAACTAAGCAGGAATATTTCATGGTCAGAATAACATGCAAGTGGACCAGACTTTATGTCAATAGTCAAAAACACAAGTCTGACTATATCAGACATGCATAGCAGTGTTCTTTTGCGCTTTATTTCTCATGTGAATGCTCCAGGCACATTGAAATCACATTTCGTGTGGTTTAAACTCCTAAAATGTCTAATTTCAGCGAGCACACATTCTGCTGTAGTCCTGAGGGGTTTTCTGTCCAGTTCCAGTCTCTGTTGCCCTAACCACCTGTAATCTGGCCAGCATGGGCCTGAGGGAGACCGGTTGCCGGCTGCTTCAGATTGGCTTGTTTGTGCATTCTCCAGAGGGTTTAAACCGGGTTAATGAGCCTCTGGTGCACACAGTCCAAAAACTTCCTCACACAAATCGATTTTAGACATGAGAGGCTTTGAAGAGAAACACGGGATCATTAACACAGAACGTTAAAATGCGTGGCTCCTGTAAGTAGTTCTGCACATGAAGATGGATGTATTTTGTCCAGTATGAACAATGATGTAGCCTGCAAACATTTGTTTTTCCTTTCTTGGACTGGTTTTTGGTACTATATTTGATTGGCCAGATGTGGATTTAAACAGAACTTAACTAAACAGAACTAAACCCTAAAAGGTTCTATAAAGGAAGCACATGACAGAACCATTTAAGGTCCCAAATAGAACCTTTTCTTCTAAGAGTGTACATGTTTAGTCCACAGTTGAGAACTAAACATGTACACTCTTGGAAGAAAAGGTTCTATTTGGGACCTTAAATGGTTGTCATGTGCTTCCTTTATAGAACCTTTTAGGGGTTCCAATCTTCTTATGGATGTATGGTTTTCATTAATTGTGTTTTAATTCATTTTCATTTTGAATTAAATGTATGAAAAAAATAGCTCATAAACATACCTTATCACCTTATTCCCACACTTTTAAACAGGAATAAGTCAAGAATTTCAATATCCTGGACTACTTTTTATAACAGTGTCTCCAAACAATCAGTAAAATTCGGTTAAATTGTCTGTTACATATTCAGACCCCAGTATAAATACTGTAGCTTTTACGTACTGTACGTTTGCTCATAGTGACACTCTTTCCACGACTGTGAAAAAGCTGTCAATTTTAGGGAATTTTAATATTGTGTTATGGAAATAAAAAAAGAAATAATGGAAATTTCTGTTTTGAATGTATTTTTTCAAGCTGATCTGCTCTAAAATATTTAATCTGCTCAAAAGGTGTCTGAATTTCGAGAATTTATTTTTTCAGTGAATCAGTCAAAAACACACAATTCACAGAATTCAATTCAATTCAATTGATTAATTTGCAAATAAGTGTTTTTTTATTTTTTATTTTTTTATTAGTGAAGACCTGTGGGAGCCCTGCTCCTTCATCAGCATCATGCAGGTCACCTGACAGACAATTCACGGAAACTATGTCGTAATTGAAAACCATGATTGTGCTGAAAGGAAATATCCTCCCATTGATTCAATTTTCTAGGGTAAAATAGTGGCTATCATTATAAATGAAGCTAGAGAAGATTGTTGCTATAGGGACAGGAATAAGGATTTACACACATGCATTTGATGCTTCTGTGCAACCTGGTTTACAGTAATGGCTCAGTCTTTATGTATGCTCATTAATTGGGTGGAGTAATTCCCTGTTCATCGAGGTTGTCGTGTGTGTGTGTTTGTGGTGAGAGTGAAAGAAATAGGACAGTTTGCAAAAGAAAGAGTTTTGTGTGTGTGTGTGTGTGTGTGTGTGTGTGTGTGTGTGTGTGTGTGTGTGTGTGTGTGTGTGTGTGTGTGTGTGTGTGTGTGTGTGTGTGTGTGTGTGTGTGTGTGTGTGTGTGTGTGTGTGTGTGTGTGTCTGTTCTTTAGGTTTCATCAGATTGATCAGGGTTCTTAAGTGACCATCTTTTATTATTATTATTACACCCCTGATTCACCCCAGACAATAATACAAAAGCTCTTGTGGACAGGAAGTGAACATAAAGAGGCCGCCTAATTTATTTGCACATTGTGTCTATTGTGTCTAATTTTACACTCAATTCACTGAAGAAATTATGGAAAGAAGGCACTGTTTGTACTGGACAAAATGTAATTACTTTATTGATATATGGCATAGGGCTTTTTTTGAGGATTTAGCACATGGGTAGTCAGCAAGTATTACTGTTCACAATTTATTGCAAACCCAACATGAGTTAACATTATACAATATACTGTGTGGTCTAGGTGACATCAGTGGGAAAGGCAATATACTGGAGCAAGTTACATTTTATGAAGTTATGAAGTTTATGAAAACTTATGAACTTATGAAGTTTATGAAAACATTTTATTTAATCAGTTTTTACTTATTTTATTTAACTCATGTATTATTATTATTGAGAAAATTACATTTTATTTTATTTTATGAAATAAACCAGGAAGTTTTATTAACAAGCAAGTCAATTTTGATTTCATGTTGGCTTGAAACTTGATTGTGGTGATAATAAGTATAGCATTTTTCTGCTGCAATAGTGACACTGCTGTAGTGAATTTGTCAAAGTACAGAGGACTAAATGCACAGCTCTCACTTTTTTCTCTCTCTCTCTCTTTTTCAGGTTCTTAAGATTAATTTGATCGGCCACAGGAAAAGAATACTCGCATCACTTGGAGATCGACTGCACGAAGACCCTCCACAGAAACCACCACGGGCCATCTCTCTAAGGGCGAGTATGAATCAGAAACTCCCCTCACACTATGGCTGTTACGTTTTCAGTCAACGATAGAATGATAAATTGAATGTTCATCCTAAATGTCATCCATAATATATGTTGTATTTTATGTTTGTGTGTGTATGCATTGTTTTTTTTGTTTGTTTTTTTTTATCCTGTTCCTCAAAATGTTTATAGAGAAAAATGTTTTTAGGAAAACAAAAAATGTCACTTGCTGTGTGATTTGCTCTTATCCTGAGAGCGATGGCATTCTTATGGCCTGATCCGCTCCAGGGATTTAACTTGATCTTCCAGGCTGGATCAGACAGCTGCTCTTAAACGCAGCTAGGCCTCCTCAGCCTCTTTTTCAGTGCTGTCTGACGTAGAAACAGTGGGTCATATGGCTAAAAAATTAATTCAAACACAAACATCAACCAAAAACAGGCACACAATCAGACCTCGAATGAGCTCTCTATTAGCATTCCCATTCATCTCATGGCATTTTCTCCACTAACCACCCTTCTAACCACATTTCTCTGTCTCTCTCCCGCAGGAGCCCACCGGGAACCACACTCCCCCTCAGCTGTCCCCGTCTCTGAATCAGGCCTACCCCAACGCCAGCTCACTGGACGTCCAGCATCTCATCATGCAGGCAGACGCCCGACGCAGACGCAACGACAACTACTTCGAGGACGTCCCGCGCTCCAAACTAGAGAGACAGATGGCACAAGTCAGTATGGTGAGTTAGCGCACTTGCGTCAAGTGCACTACTCCCCTCTGCGTGTGTTGGTGTGATCAGTTGTGCTTTGTGCACCTTTGTGTCCTGATAGAATCTCAATAAATCAGTGTCATGGTGTGTAAAAGCGTGTTTGCGGTTGTGAATGTGTTGTGGCGAAGATCTCTCTTTGTGAGCTTATCAGTGATGTGTGTGCCTGTGTGTTTTGCCGTGAATGTGAATAGAATGAGTTACTGCACCGAACGTAATGACAAAAGGTCGCCCTTACGTCCTCTTCCTCTTAGCCTTTATCAGTTTTTCCTGCCCTGTGGCTCCATATATCATCACAGAGAGAGAGAAAAAGATTGAAAGAGCGACAAAAAGGCTTTAGACCAAATGCTTAGCAACCATTCAGTACCACTCTGAACCCTCCGCTCCAGAAATCTATGATTATCGTAAATGTACTCGGTGAAAAGTGATAGTATCTGTATTTAAAATTTGCTGGAGAAAGTTACATATTTATTTATTTATTTATTTATTTATTAGTTAGTTGGTTAATTATTCAGCGCTGAAACAAATCATGTTATTAGTAAGTTTATGAAAATATTAAAAAAAATATTATTATTGTTGTTATTTATCAGTTTTTCCTGCCCTGTGGTTCCATATATCATCACAGAGGGAGAGAGAGACTAAGAAAAAGGCCAGAAAACTAGGAAACTGATTATAGCAGATGTGCAAAACATTACTATTTTTAATGTTTTTGAAAGACGTTTCTTATGCTCATCAAGCCTGCATTTATTTTATCAAAAATACAAAAGACAGTAATGTTGTGAAACATTATTACAATTTAAAACAATGGTTTTCTATTTTAATATAATTTATTTATGTGCTGCAAAGCTGAATTTTCAGCATTACTCCAGTCTGTCACATGATCCTTCAGAAATCATTCTAATATGCTGATTTATTAGCAATGTTGGAAACAGTTGTGCTGCTTAATGTTGTTTTTATAACCTGTGATACTTTTTTAGGATGTATTGATGAATAAAAAGTAAAAATATATATATATATATATTTTTTTTTTAAAGAAATTAATATTTTTAATCAGCAAGGATGTGCTAAATTGATAAAAAGTGATGGTAAAGATTTATATTTTTAATATATAAATGCTGTTCTTTTTAACTTTTATTTATCAATGAATCCTGAAAAAAAAAACTGTTTCCAACATTGATAATAAATCATCATATTAGAATGATTTCTGAAGGATCATGTGACACTGAAGACTGGAGTAATGCTGAAAATTCAGCTTTGTATCACAGGAAAAAATTACATTTTAAATTATATTAAAATAAATTGTAATTGTTTTTTTTTCTGTATTTTTGATCAAATAAATGCAGGCTTGGTGAGCATAAGAGACTACTATATATATATATATATATATATATATATACACACACACAGTGGAAGAGAGGGGAAAAAGAAAGATTGAAATAGCGACAAAAAGCCTTTAGAAAAGAAATGCTTAGCAACTATTCAGTTACTGAACCCTGAAGTATATATATAGCTTCAGCTTTTGTAACCTAAATGCTGGACCTTGATATAATTACAAACATTTATGTTTTTTCCCACTTCCTCTTTTAGCAAGGGGAATGGTGCGAGCCAATCACGTTACGACCTCCGAACGAGGCGACATCATCTACGCCGGTGCAGTACTGGCAGCACCATCCTGAGAAGCTTATATTCCAGTCATGTGACTATGAAGCATATGTAAGTGTGGGTTTTATAAGTGATAAATGACGAATGTTTCTCAGATGTTTCTACAGGAACCAAAAAAACACTTGAAATGTGAGTGTACGAGGAATTTAGAAGTGGATGCGGGCTTGGCGAGCCATCAGATAACGAAAGAGAAAAGCGAACGTGAAAGCTATCTACGAGTCTATTAGTTTTTCAGTG
Source organism: Scardinius erythrophthalmus (assembly GCF_964197995.2). Taxonomy (NCBI): domain Eukaryota; kingdom Metazoa; phylum Chordata; class Actinopteri; order Cypriniformes; family Leuciscidae; genus Scardinius; species Scardinius erythrophthalmus. The sequence goes on along the minus strand of NC_138224.1, from coordinate 13,644,653 downwards.
GTGAATAATGGTGTTTTAACCTTCAATCAATACAGGTTTTTTCTGCTCTCTCTGGGCCCGAGCATCTCTAGTATTAGCTTACATAAACCCACTCTGTTTCCTAGCAACAGCCATATAAATTTGATTGGCTTATTCTCCAGTGCCAAAAACACTGATGGAGTTTATGAACAGAATCCATGCATGTATGTGTGCCTGAACCACAGAGGCCAAAGTTCAAGAGTTTTGTTCCCAGTGTTGAACTGTGAAGGAATCAGGAAACTCTCATTCAATGCTGATCTGACTAGTAGTAAAATATGCTTTAAAAAATGTATAAAGTGATATTAGACTTAAACTGGTGATTCTGACTCTCATGGTTCCTAAAATGCTCACCTGACAATAATTATACTGTACTTTTATTATTGATAGAGTGACCAGACGTCCCTTTTTTTAGCTCTATTTTTAGTGTCCCGACTTATTATGAAAAATTCATGTTTTGTCCTGTATTTCTTCTTTCGTAAATAGTCTTTGCTAGGTGACCATAAGGTAGCCAATCTCATCATAGTGTATTTTGGTGAACAATACATTTACATTTCTACTTGGCAAATCTAATATAAATTAAATTAATGAATTAAAATCTAAAATATTACAATAAATGAATTATACAAAAGTAAAATAAATAAAAATATTTGAGAAATCTAAAATATTTCAATACAATTAAATAAAATGAAATAAAAATATTACAACAAAATATGTACAAAAGAATTACGAATACAGAGGAATATACAATTAAATAAAAATAATTTAAAACTACAAATACAAAAATGGATTGATTAATATCATATAGCTGTGATTAATGTAAATCTAAATGAGTGGTCTAGACTGGATTTGGAAATAAGATTTTGCGATTGAAAATGAGTAGTACAGGTTCTGGCAGTGGCATCCGCCTGTCTTGCCGGTCAACATTTCGGTCTCATCTAGTCTTAAGATGATTGGGTTTTACATTAACGGAATGCTTTACAAAATACCGTCACACCTCAGCATGGTAGATTCCAGATTGCTTTCATGTGAAACACAGTCTGCTGGCTCTCAAGGTTGTCCTTGTCTGAGACCCAGCAGTGCAGCGTAACACTTCAGCAGATCACAGCACAACTAAGCTCTTTCCGACCGATCTCTTCCGTTTCTACACACTTCGCTGAACACGGCTACGTTTCCATTCAGTTATTGATTTATCTGACAAGTTGTACTCACAGTGACACACAATCTGTGCACACCAACTGCCGGAAAAGAAAACCTTAGGGAGATAGTACTGAGGTGGTCTTATACACATACGTTATATACATACACACTTATTTTTATACTTTTGATCAACTTTTTTAAATTATACAATTAATAAAAATGAGCGAGTTTCTCAGTTTCTGATTGTGTTTGTTCTGCAGTATCTGGGGTCTATGTTGGTGAAGGAGTTGCGCGGTACAGAGTCCACGCATGATGCCTGCGCAAAAATGAGGGTAAGCGTTGTCACCATGTCTAGTCATCCTCCTGCTGCCCTCAGGTCACTATGACACAGTCATTGAGAAAACAGGACTACGATTGGGATTTACACTCACGCAAGACGATATTTAGGGAAATAATCAACAGATTTCTCATAACTTAGCACAGTGAATAAATGCATTAACCTAGCTTTACCTCAAAATACCTTTTCTTTCTTCAATGCCCCCCGGGCCCCCGTTCCTATTAGATTATTTAACACGGCAGGACAGTTCGCCTGCTCTGTGTTTGAATGCATGTAAAACACCATCTGTTCTCCTTTCTGCTCCCCGCTGCACATTTCGATGAGGCAGAGAACGTTTGAGACCTGCCGCCCCTTGCTTCTTCACAAACACATTAATACATTCAGAAGGTGTAAATTTAGGTCCTCCATCTCTCGCTCTGTGTTTTAAGCAGAATATTCTGACAGGTACAGAGCGGTAGAGAGGCGCTAATCCACGGGAAATCACTGACAGTGAGAGCGAGAGGGGAAATGAGGTCCAGATGAATATATTTTCCACTGACAGCTGATATGACGGCGTAGCAATATATGAAAATGAATTCTGATTCTCTGAAGTTCATCATTATCCTCGGCCGCATGTGATTTATGCGCCTGCAGCATGAGGTGGTCTCCCAACCTGGTCAGGTTTGCTGGTTTTATAGAGCTTTTGGGCACTTGACGGCTTGGTTTCCACTGGCTGACCAGAGTGGGAGACCAGCTAAACCATTTTTATTCCCAGCAACACTAAATGCGGTCTATATCATCATCGACGTTCAAACCCAGTAAGGCCACGTTTTTAACAGTGCACAATGTTATTTTGTCCCTTTTTTACTTGTCTCATGAGATGGCACTCTATCTGGGTTATTGCAGGGTATTGAAGGGCATTATGTGTAAATAATTTAGTGTGTGTTTGAGTTTGTATAAAGCAGATCTCAGTCAGTGTGTGATGGGGCCTCATGAATGTTAATGTTGGAGACTGTAAGACTGTCTGCTGATCTCTCCTCCTCTCTTCCTCTCCGTAAGAAGTCTACAGAACAGATGAAGAAGATCCCCACCATAGTACTGTCTGTCTCCTATAAGGGAGTCAAGTTTATCGATGCCACTAACAAGGTAATCATCTGCCGTTACCTGTTTAATGTCTCAATTTATACAGATTATTATCGGAACTTTCATCTTCCTTTTGTAAGATAGAAATTAGGGCTGTCAGTCAATAAAAAATTTAATTGAATAATCAATCACAATAAATTGCATGTCATTAAATAAAAAAAGATAAAGAGCATTACATTATTCTGACAAAGAGTTGAATGGATCTCACAAAAAGTGCCACTCTAAGCCAATTTATTAGCTGTTTTTGAATCATATTTTAGTCCTAGTAGAGATGTAGTATAGAAAAATATTGTCGTTAAACAAATATGCATTTAAATCTGATTCTTTTCCTCTTATTCTTCTCCCTTTCTCCGATGTTTAGAACATCATAGCTGAGCATGAGATCAGGAATATCTCGTGTGCCGCGCAGGACCCTGAAGATCTGTCCACATTTGCGTACATCACCAAGGACCTGAAATCCAGCCATCATTACTGCCACGTGTTTACAGCTTTCGATGTGGTTAGTAGCAGATAATAAATAAACCCATGTCTGATAAAGCATCAATAAAAATGAAACATCCATTAAAGCTCACTTGCAAATGCGCAAGTGTTGCAAACCATGTTTGAGGAATTCCACATTTCATAAATACAAATTAAATTATTAAAAATATATTGGTGAAGATGTATTTGATTAATACTTAAGGATTAGTAGAAAATTTGTTTGAAATTGAATCATCAAATGAATGTAAAAAGAAAAGAAAAACAGAAAGTAGCCTATTGTTCATTTGTATTGTTGATTATTTAAATGTATATTCATTTTATATTATATTTTATATTAGTGTTAAGTTCTGAACTATTTTCTAAGATGAGATTCTAAAAATTGTCCATGAAAACACTTGGTAGGTCTGACAAGTTTTCATCAAAACTTAAATGTCACATTTTATAGTATCTGTGTAGTCATTTTAAATACAAACTATACTTTTTGTCAGCTTAAAGGCCTTTTTTTTAAAGGAAATGTCTGTTTAGTAAGCTGATGTCTTCAGTGTTACCGCCTGTCACAGTAACACCACAGAGCTGTCTGTGCATCAGCTAGTCACAACACATGAATAATTTATAACATGCTTAAAGCATGTTTTTAATCATTTAAAAATCACTAAGCTCTGAAATTATGGAAGAAAAGTGTTAAAATGCTGCCAAATGTAGTAGCACTGAGTTGAACTCAAATCTTGAAGGGTTTTTCAACATTTTTAGATCACCACAAGAGTGATTTGCGAGTTGATTTTTGAAAAAGCGTCTCTTTTTTTTTTAACAGAATCTAGCCTATGAGATTATCCTGACGTTGGGCCAGGCGTTTGAGGTGGCGTATCAGTTGGCCCTGCAGGCCAGAAAGAGCGGCCACGGGTCATCCACTCTTCCCGAGAGCTTCGACAGCAAACCCTCCAAACCTGTCCCTAAACCTCGCGTCAACATACGCAAGAGTGTGAGTGACTTTGCCCTTTGACTTTGCCTAACACAGCAGCCCGTCTCACCTCCTCCATCTGTACATATGTACGCCTGCACACCTTGAACCCATATCTGTGTGTGCTCAAGCTGAGTGATGCATCATGGGAAACAGAGCTGCTGGAATGTGTGTAATTTGGAACATTGTTTTAAAACTGACGTTTATCCGCTGTGTGTCAAAAGTTGTTGCTTTTAATTTAACAGTTTAATAACAACGAAATTATTCTAATATGCTGGTTTGGTGCTCAAGAAACATTTCTTCTTATTATTATCAATGTTGAAAACAGTTGTGCAGCATTCATTTCATATAGAAATCTGACCCCAAACTTTTAAATCAGTAGTGTATATTTCAATGATACCAAAACATTAATTTTTTTTTTTACGTAGCTGGCGTATTTTCCAATTGTTTTCAAGCAAGCAAAGCGTCTCAACTGAATAAAAAACGCTGGCTAAAAACGCTTTGGTGGACATGTGGCCATATTCTTTGATAATATTGCTATGATATATTCTTCATATTCAAATTTTAGCTACAACATGACAGATGAATACTTTTAATTGTTGTGTTGCACGTTATAGCTCGCATCTTAACACAGTAGAATCTATAGTAAATGTAATTTAAATTGATTGTACGTGGAAGGTTTCTGTTTTTTAGGCCTAACTTTGTATTGCTGTTTTGTTTTAGAGGGCTTATCAAATGAGAAAGCCAAAGAGCAATGAGCGACTTTTGTGTCAATTTTGTTATTTGAGTAATATTTCCTTAATAGCAATTTGATATCCATGCCATCTAAAGTGAATGAAATTAGAGACATTTGGAAACCAATTAAAAAACAGCACAGACGAACATAGACTTATTAGCCATTTATTGATTTCGATGTTTGCATGATTGTCTGTTCATGAGCATGTGCGAATTTTTAAAACCAGTATTGAGAAATGTGTGTTTGGTAGTATTGCAGTAGATTTACTTCCTCTCAGTGAAAGTTTGTTTGTACGCACGCCAGCGCGTGTGTGTCGCAGCCTGTCCTGAGGGACGGTGAGGTGAGTGTTTGATCTGTAAACGGCACACTCCATCTCCTCTCCCTTCAGTGCGTTTAAGGATGAAAGAGATTGATGAGGGCTGTTTGCACAGAGCTCCAGCAAGTGGCTTCCTCCAGGGCAGCCTTCCTCTCCATCTGCCCTCGTCCCAGTGCCCCCAGAGCGGGCACCGTGCCTCTCTCTCCCCCCTGCCACCGACAGGGATATTACCACTCTCTGGATAAGGGCCCAGAATAGGTGGGAGCTCGTCATAAAAATAAAACGCACCCTGCCCGTTGGAGTTGGATTACACGCAGGACAGAAACGATGGATGCCTGGTTGAAAATAAACAGTTGCATTTGGAGTCCAGCCTGCAGGACTCCAAATAACCCTCTTTTAATGAGAAGCCTAACTTCTCTATCTGTTGGGCCAGATCACTGTCCACATAAAATGTGATATTACAGTATAAATACTGGGCCAATTTGGCAATTAAAATTGAGCTGTGGTGTAGCAGACACCATGCATGCTCTGAGAGATACGGTGCTCAAATGGACTTTGTAGATTCAAATTCGGCTCGCAACATTTTCAGATCCTGTTCTCCTTCTCTCTTGTGCCATTCAATCCTGTTCTAATAAGTTTTCGCTAACTCCTTTTCGAGACATCCAGTCCCGGGTAAGAATATGTACGATATATATATTTATATATATACTGGCCTTTTTTAAATACTATAAATAAAGCTAATAAATTTCTCAAATTTCTGGTCGGTGAAACTTTATTGGATTTTGTGCCTTTTTTGGAACTTTTCTGGGTGAAATAATAGTTTGTTACTGTTGACGTCCCATCTGACATAAAAAGAGGATCATCTTCTTAATTCCTTCCATTAATCAATTACATTACATACAGGCAATATAAAATACCATAAATATTTGTATAAATGTATAAACTTAGAATATATTATAAAGGCCTGGTTTCATAGACAGGGCTTAAATAAAGCCAGGATTAGGCCTTAGTTAAGCTACTTAGTTAACATTTAAGTAGCTTTTATAAACGTGCCTTAGAAAAAAACTACTGGTGTGCATCTTGAGACAAAACAATGGCACTGACATATTTTAAGATTTTGAGTTATTTGAGTTAAAACAGCTCAAACATGCATTTTAGTCTGGGACTAGTCTCTGAAACCAGGCAAAAATGTACCAAATTAATCATATATGCGCACATATCCTGACCTTTTAAAGCACCCACATTTGGACAATATACACTGTGATCTTAGTAACACAAACGAACTACAAATATCTCATGATCTCATCTCAAGATCTATCTGAATCAGTTCATGAAATCACAGGCGTCCTGTGTTAGTAACTCAACTAATCCCGTGTGAATAGTGCTTATGTGACAATTTACGTAAGAATGGATTCATGAATGATTAGCGTACATTTTGTTCTGCTTGTTTTTTGTGAACAAGGCCCGTTGTTGGTGTGTGTGTGTGTGTGTGTGTGTGTTCACGCTGTTACCCTGAACACTAACAGCATTCTCTGTGGCTGTGTGTGGTGTACTCGGATATTGATTTTCCCTTGTGTAGGAGAAATGGTTCATTATGTTGCGGTACCTCTTCTCCATATGGACACACACGATACGCTGTGTTGCTCCATGAGAACGGAATCCTTCTCTCTTCTTTTCATTCTGTTCTGTTCATCTCCATGTGTCCACTCCTGCAGTCGGTTGAATGCACTGTATATGGGGGATTCTAAAATTAAGGATATTTTTGACAACTTGATAGTCTTGAAAAATGAAACCTCTTCAAAATGTTTCGCAGAGTTTTGGCAGCTAATCTGCTATGTTAGCTTCTAATGTCAAGCCTTTTGGAAAAAGTAGTTAGCTTCACTACAAACTAGCAAAAAGGAGCTAAGATATATTTAAATATACGGATAACTTTAACACTTTAGTTTAGGGTCCAATTCTCACTATTAACTAGTTTCTTATTTGCATGCATATTACTATGATATTGGCTGTTTATTAGTACATATAAAGCACATATTAATGCATTATTGTGCATGACCATATTCTACATCCCCAATCCTACCCAATACATAAACTTAACAACTACTTACTAACTATTAATAAGCAGTAATTAGGAGATTATCGAGGCGAAAGTCGTAGTTACTGTAATAGTTAGTTAATAGTGAGAAATTGACCCTAATCTAAAGTATGACCAAAAAATCTCATTTTAAAAATCTATAACAGATACATTTACAAAATTTTGGTTAACAAAATAACCATTCTAATTTATATAACTGAGTCATTTACAGCTGAGTGTAATTAAGTAAAGAGAGTGAACAGCATTTCATTTATTTATTCAAAACAGTGAATAAACTACTGGTTGTTAAAGTAGTTTAGTCTAAAAGTCATGGGTAAAGGACAAGCCCAAAATAATCTGATTCCTGCAAATGATTAATTCAACACAATTAAAAATGCCTCTAATTAAAGAATCAACCATAATTGATTGATTGATTATGTGCGTGTGTTTTCACCTTCCCAAGCTGTGACCTCTGTGACGTCTTTGTTCCGCCTCTAGGTCATGTCCCTCTCTAGCCGCTGGTCCCTGGGGCACATTTTCACCCCGCACCGTCCTCCTCTTCATCCTTCTCCTCTTCCTCATACCTCCCGACTCCTCCATCATCCACATAAACTTCACTTTCAGGTCTTCTTGTATTTTCCTTTCCTTTATTTCTTTCCCCCTTTTTATTTTTAGGGCTGTCAATGACTTCATTTATTTGTGTTTTTAATTAGTCACACTAAATGAATGCTAAATTGACAGCGCATTTCTTTGTTTGTTTTTGTCATTTTTCTCAACCTTTCTCTTTTTCTCTTAATTTATAAAAGGAAAATTCCTGGTTAAAGAAATAATTGTAACATCCTTAAAACAACGAGAAAAAAAGAAAACATTAATACACGTACATTGGAGGTCTGTGGGGCAACAGCTACTGTGTAAACCTGCCCCACAGTAAATGCATAATTGGGTTTTGTTTTTACCAACTGCGACGAAAGAAATGATTTTCTGAGGTAATTGACACCATATAGCAGATGCTGCTCTCTCTCTCTCTCTAACCCAGAAATATTCCTTTAACTGATTTCATTATTCATTTTTTAACTTTGTTTTGTTCAGTTTGCTCTGTTTGTTTGATCTCTTCTTTATCCGAATCCTCCTTTCCTGTCGTCCTCTGACGGTCTGTCCATCCAGAACATCAGCTGACTAAACGGATAGAAATATTTCAGCATCTCTTATCCAAGACACCAACTCATCGTTCCCTGAGAGCGTTATCAAACCATTAAGCTCCTTTTCAGGTCGATGCCTCATACTAGAGGTTTATTGCGTAAGATTAGGGACTGTTTCTTTTTTTTTAAGCATTTGGATGTGGAGAAGAATGAAGTTGGTGTGGGTGTGTGCATGTGTGTGTTTTAGAGCAGTCAGAGGTAGCCAGGAAGAGCGGGGATTATGTTATTTAATATTCATGCGGCTGCATGTGGAAAAACCTGATAAAGAACTCAAGACAAACCAACAGCAGACGTAAAGGACTCTGCGTTTGTGCGCGCATGTGTTCGTTCCTGTAGAGATTCACGTTTCTGAGCCATGTATAGCTCAGCTTAATGTGGAGCAAGGCTGAGCTGCCGTGGCAACAAGGAACAGTGTTTTGATTGGTTGATAAAGATGTTCTAGTTGTAGGGTAGTTTTGACCACAGCAGATCTGCAAGATGGATTTTATGTCACCGATACTTAATATAACAAATTAATTAGTTTGTTACAGGTTTTAAAAATAAGAGTTATGTAGTGTGGAGTTATTTCGCAGTTTGTGTGTTGGTGTGACAGTCAGATTGCCATGTGGTTAACCAATCACATCACACAGCCCTCTCTCTCTCTCTCTGACTTAAGAGGCAGTCACACTAGACTTGAGGCCCGTTCACACCAAGAACAATAACTATAAAGATAACTATATTAGCGCCCACACCAGCGGATGATATCGTTCTGTTTATTCCAAGCGCGTGCTTGTCTGTCGCTTTAAATGCTCGTGCTCGTTACAGCAGGATGAATTCTGATTGGCTGTCAGTGTTTTTATCGTTCATCAGCTGGAAAAAAATCGTTCTGATACCAACGATATCGTTTCTCTGTGCCGTTATCGTTATAGCTGTGGTGTGAACGCTGCTATTCTTTAATATTGAGAACGATTTTATCGTTATCTTTATAGTTATCGTCCTTGGTGCGAATGGGCCTTTAAGCATGTAAATTACTTCAAATTCCATATATAAGAAACAGAATATGATATAACTATAAATGTATTATTACATCATCATTATTATATGAATAATATAGGTACAATTTTTAATTAAATGTATTTAATTAACTAGCAACACTACTTTTTCAGCATTTGCAATGTAGATTCCTGATCATTTCTACGTTTGTGTGTAAATGTAAAATAGTTGATGTATTATAAATGAAGATGAGCGAAAAAAAAATATTTTTATTAACCATCAGAAAGAAATATATAAAATAATGTCTGTTTTTTTTTGTTTGTTTTTTTTGTTTTTGTTTTTTTAAAGTGTATAGGGTCGCTAGCGACCCGAGGTATGTAATAGTGTAAGTATATTTTTTCTGCGCAACAATAATTAAAATTCATGATGATGTGAAGTTTCCCCTGGCATTAAACAAAAAAATATCACAACTATAGACACAACAGTATCTTCAGCAAAACTTGAAACTTGAAACGGCGAAAGTGAGTACTGTATGCAATCCAAATATTAGTGTCACTGTCACTGGTGGACGTTTAACTAATGTTAAGCAATTTAACGTTGTTGTAAAGTGTTACTATAATATTATTTAGCCTGAAGGTCGATTTGTGAGGTTTATATCCTGTTTTGGTCAAACTTCTTTTCGCTTAGGTTTCTGCACAAATTCTGCACACAGGCACATGAACGAAAGCGAACAATATGCAAGATCTCGCGTGAGCGCACGTTACCCCCTAAATTACTAGCACCCACTGACCTGCTGTCTCTTTCTCCTGTGTGCACCTCAGATGGAGCAGCCCTCAATGGATCAAAAGGGCCACGCAAACGTCCCATGGATAGTCGAGCCAGGACAGGAAGCCAAAAGAGGAGCCAACACCAAGTATGAGACCACTATTTTCTAATATACACCCAAAATACTGTCCACTCCTGTGTGTGTGCCTTACAGAGAGCGCCCTCTAGAGGCCCCCCACGGAGCCACGGGCCCAGTGACCTGTGACAAGCCCGCGTCTCTCCGCCCGGCCAAGCCCGCCCGTTTACCGTGGCTTCTGCATGATGACGCTGCCGCTGTCTATTCTCTCCTTCGATCTATTGCCCCGTTCTCTCTCTCTATCTCTTGATCTCTCTCGCCCCCCTCACCTCTCTGGCCGCAGCACGATAAGGGAAGGTCAGCCTTCAGGCCGCCACGCTGCCGATCCTCCTCCAAAACACACAAAAAAAGTGTTGCAAGCGGTTGTTTTTCATTCAATTTTTCCCCCATCTCCTCTCTTTTTATTTCTCCTTCCCTCCGTTCCTCGCTATTCTTTCCTCGGCTTCTCCGGGAAGCGCCTCTTCAGCCTTTCCCCGCTTCCCCCTCGACTGCTTGAATGACAACTTAAACCGTAATGCTGCTACAAGCCTTATAAACACAAATGTTGTTTTTAGAGTCGGAATTTGCTTTCTTTCTTTCTTTCTTTCTCTCTGACTAGACAGCATAGGGTTAGCGAGAGCGCAGGCACAAGGGCGGGAAACGGATTTTTGTGAGGTGGGGCATTCAAAACGGCTGGCATAGAAGCGGAGATTGGACTTCACCCAAAGGACATTTTGCTTGAGTTGTTTGTTTCGTCTCGTAGCGAAGTTTTCATTTTCAGTACCAGCGCTTGTCGGAGAGAAAAAAAAAATAACTGTAATTTAAATTCCCTTATTTTAGGGGAGATTTTTTTCTTTTTTTCTTAAACACCACAAGAGTTACGAGCTTGTTTCAGTAATTCAAAACGTAAAGGTAATTTGTGGACGCAGAAGTTTGTCAGATAGGCTTATTTTACGACGAGACATCCGCAAAAAAAAAAAAAAAATGTCTCTCAAACCGCGCGATTTCCTTCCTTTCCAAAATTTTTTTTCCTGTTGTGTTTTCTTTCTTTCCCTTTTTTTGGTGTTGCCTATGAATGAAAACCCGAGAAAACCGAGCCAGTCCTGAGACATGCAGTGTAGTTGATGGAAAGCATGCAGTCCATGTGAACTGGAGAAGGGGGGGCTTTTTTTGATGGACACTTTGGATAAGTGATGTGATTTCATTCACAGGGCAATGGCGGACGCCCATGTCTATTACAGTGGAATTCAGAGAATGTAGCCTGCCCCTAACATGGACCCTCAGTCTCACATGCATTGCAAATAAGGACCGCAAAAACGGAACCTAAAAGCGTCACCGGAGCCTCTCGTAACGCATGTGTAAGGATTCGCACGAGGACTTTTTCAACTGGGACTTGGCGCGTACAAGGACTGCCGACGTGGACCCGTGGCCTTTTAACGAAACACTCGCATGCACGCGCATTCATACACACTCACTGCTTAAAAACAATTGGAGGAGACTTGGGAATTTGAATGTACACTTTTCAAGAGGCAGCGATTCGAGTTGCGTTCTAAAGGACAGCGGCCGTCACGGAACTTTGTCGCGCGAGAGACGGATCGGGGAAAGGCGAGAACCGCGGAGACGGTCTCGCTACGGCAACTCGGACACACTACATTGACTTTTCACTAAATATCTAGTCCAAAATACCATGGCATGTCTGGACTGGGATAAAAACGGACTTTTACATGAATTGCTGTATTTTTCTTTTCTGTTTTCTTTGTTTATTTCTCTCTCTCTCTCTCTCTCTCTCTCTCTCTCTCTCTCTCTCTCTCTCTCTCTCTCTCTCTCTCTCTCTCGCTCTCTCTTTATTTTGTTTGTTTGTGGTTAATAATCTAAAAAAAAAAAATGATTATGCACAATGTGAATGAACTCATTGCACTGGACAACCATGAAATGGATGCGTCTCGTGCCAAAATCACTACAGAATGGTTGTTAACTTCATTGGCGGCGCCATGCAGATTATTATTGATATATACTGTTTAATAGAGAACTATATTACCATTACTGTAATATTTACAATTATTATAATTATTCTTATTGTGCAATTCTTGTCTGATGTTGTCTTAACGTTACATTATTTTTATATGACGCATCAAGCTTGAATACGCAGCCATCCGAAAAAAAAACAAAATCTTGTAGTACTACAGAGGAACCGAATGTGCGGATGGCTCCACTTGTGTTTCAAATGAAAATATAAAAACAGATCTTATTTTCACTCATTGTCACTGTAGAATTTTGCCACAGTTCTGTAAATAAATATTTTGTTGACTCATTGTTCATATATGTTATTAAAAAAACAAACCAAAAAAAAATGTATAAAGAATGACAGAAAAAAAAAAAAAAATCCAATAAATTACATTGGGAAACAAGGTACAAAATTTTGCAGGAAGGTCAAAGTTCAACACATTATAACAAGGTGTGAGCAACCGTGGATTTGTGACATCATTGCGGACTAACATGTGTAGATAGGCTTGGGCTTCCAGCACACAGATTTTGTAAGTTTGGTCTTTATTTATATTCTTGCAAAGCACACGGAATAAATCCGGATTGTAGAACCATTGTCCTTTCTGTGGCCTGTGTTCCTTCCTTTCTTTCTTGTTTTTTATTTTATTTGTCCATCTATAGAGCGGTGCATGCAGGGATGACTTCAAAACCCGGCAGACTAATTTACCACTGGAGATTTTTCAATGGCCTTTTATATTGGGGTTTTTCTCACACTCCAAACTGTCTTATAGTTTCCCAGTTTGGGGTGTGTGAAGCGTACGTTGTGCAACACAACCCCATTTTAAAAGACCATTGAAAAAGTGGTGAATTAGTCTACCGGGTTTTAAAGTCATCCCTGCACCACTGCATTGTCTTGCCTACTTGCGTAACTTACTGTTGAATTGTTCTATCTCTTGTTGTTTCTATCAATGTACCACCCACCCATCAATATTCCATCTCCATCCATCCATCGGTCGGTCGTTCTATCTACGGTACCTGTTGTTCTGTCACTTTTTCTTTCTAGGCCTGTATCTAATGATTGTTTGTATTATTTATTTGTGAATGTACTTATCAGTGGCCTCTGGGGAGCTGCCACAAATTACAATTGAGTAAAGACAGGGAGCGTGTTAAAAGATGCGCTCTGATAAGGACTTGAGTGTGAGTTTCTGGATTATATCTCCCTCAGGCTGGGTGACATACGGTTCACTTCTCGTGCACTCTGTTTCCATGGAGCTCGTATCTTTCTCCACACAGTCTGTTTAACACAACTCGGTTACGTTGCAGTAACAGATCTGGAGAAACACAGCAACACCTAAAGAGCGGACAGTTGTAGCCTACTACGCAAATCATAAAAACGATTGTTACGTTGATAGATTACTTGGTTGTTGTACTTTATAGTTTGTATAAACTTTTAAATAAAACAAAAGAGAAGTTCATAAAGCTTTTCTGCGAGGTGTACATCTAACAGACATTTATAGCCTCGATTTCACCTGCAGCGAGTTTTATTCCCCAATCTGTAAAACGTTTACTGCATCTTTCTGTCAAGAGCCTTATAAATTTCAAAACGGAGCATTTCAAGAGCCGTTTACATCAGAGAGACGAGGTGAGACGATCCGACCGACGTCAGCCTTTATCAAATATCCTTCACTCTCCATTTCAGTTCTCACAACAAAGATAGAACGAGAGAGATAATGGGATAACTGTAGTCTCGCGTCCCAGATGGTGCGTATCCCGAAGCCTTTGACTAAATTAAGCGTCAGGGGATAACCATTTATGTAATTATCTTACAGATCAATTAATTAACACTTACAGAATGTGCCAGATAGATTTCTGCAGCGATATCAAAATAAAGTAGGCTTTATGATCGTTCAACTAGTTCAGTCATGTTGATATAAAAAGAACAAAGAGAGATGCCACAGCCCAGAATATGTGAGAACTGGGCCAGAGCTTTAGGAACACACAAAAATCCAACTGCAGGGAGCAAAAACAACCCTCACCTAGCATTGATCGGCTCTGACGAAAAGAACACACTGTGCTTGCCTAACGTAAGCAAATATTGAAGATTAAGATCATTCCAAAGTAAAGCTATATCGACAAGTAATCTTACGTGGCTACAACTCTGATACGTATACCTAAACCCATACGTATATCCTAAAATAGGCTATTATTTGTGTGCTAATGAACATTTTAAGTGTATCAATAACATACTTTAGTCACGTCCTGTGACGAAGGACTGCTTGCCAACAGATAGCATTTAGCAAAAGTGAAACACGAATCAACATTTGCAACCCATTTTACTAAATAGTGGATAATCAGCGAAGACGACGTGGGTTCCCACTGGGATTTCTAATTGGCTCTTAGCATGCGTGTGTTCTGTTTGCATGTAAAATCAGGTGTGTGGTCACCAATAGTTTTGTTCATCGTCAACATTAAATCAGTCAAAAGGTGCATTCGCGCCATGTAGTAATCGCCGTAACGGTTCTGAACTGTGAACAAGTTCTTTGTAGAACTTGTCATTACAACAGGTAAACTAGTCATTTTCTGAGAGCTACAACTTGTACCATCTGGCCGCTGTACCACCTGACCACGGCAGATTTAAAGGGATAGTTCACCCAAAATGAAAATTCTGTCATCATTTACTCATCCTCAAGTTGTTCCAGACCTGTACGAGTTTGTTTCTTCTGCTGAACACAAAAGAAGATATATTGAAGAATGCTTATAACCAAACTGTTGCGGGGCATCGGGGCAGACTTAATGGTTACCCACATTCTTTAAAATATCTTTTTTTGTGTTCAGCAGAACAAAGAAACCGGTGTGTTGGACTTGAAGCGCGCAGACCAATCGGTGAAAGACATCAAAGTACCGCGAGAGCGATTCGAAAGCGCGCACACACAGCTTTATTTACGACAATTAATGGCGTGAATGCAGAAATAGCTCAAACATCAAGTAGGCCTATCTGTCTTTATGTTAGTTTCTAACTAAAGTTTCTAACTAACTTTAAAGATTACATTGTGTAGTCAGCGGCATTAAAATATGCCTGTATGTCTTTTTATTTTTTCCCAGCAGCATCAGCAATGAATCATTCACAAACTACCAGGAATGCGTGTAATACCCAGGGGGCAAAGGGGGTTTAGCAGACATGGGCTGCTGTAAAAGGTTGTCATATAAAAATGAAATCTATGATGTCTGAGGATCACAACCTGGGTGGCCAACCCGGTCAACAAGCTGCTGGAAACTTGTAATTAGGGTCAAAACAATGTTACCTCAAATTCGGCTTTAACTCCCAGAATCACCCAAACATGCTAAAACGGTTTAATTATATTCATGAATCGTGAGCCATATCTTCCTGATACTTTATGCTAGAAACAAACTGAGCACACCTTTAGAAAGAGTGGAAGATAAGCTTTCATCTGATGCCTTGATTGTACATGTAATTAGAATGTAAGAGTTAACAATGCCTCTTAATTCATAGGTAGGCAAAAAAAAAAAAGAAAAAAATATTGAACATTCCATTTGTAATCGGTAGCATTCTTTTCCCTTTGTTGTTGTTAAAATAAACTAATTACCATGTGAAGTTAACTTTTACTGGATGAAATCATATTTTGATTTTTTTTTTACTAACCAGACAGTCCTCATGGCCCATAACACATTTAGAGGGAATTCAATGTCAAGCCTATAATAGCCTGTCAATTCAAACAAGATCCAAGAAAGAAGTTTACCATTAACTGGTGTTAATTGTATACTGCTCTGTTTCTGTATGTACAGTATATCGTTTGCATATTTATGCAATATCAATTATTTGTATTGCAATGTCTATTTCTAATATTCTTTCACAAGTGGGATAGCTTTATTTATTCTATTGAAATAAAAAAAAAGGGATTCGAGGATTTTGGTTTAGGCTGGTTAGTGTTCAGTCCTGGTGTTTGGAGTGTGAGACAAAGGTACTGACAACTAAATGCTGAAAGACTAAAACACACAGGAGTCATGTGTGGAGTAGGTTTAAAAGTATTTATGGAGCAGTTCTTCTGACAACCTTTAACCAGAGATGGGCACAAATACATCAAAAAGTATTTAATTAAAATACAAGTAATTTGTAATTTGAAAATACAAAAAAATATTTTTTACAGTCTTCTGTAGTGTAAGTGTGGCGTTAGGTACGTGTAAGAGTCTAGAATATTGCAATATTATTGTTTAGTGCAGAAGATGCGCTTTTAACGTACATGTTGCCACATACTGTCATAATAAAAGATAATTACGCATATAACACTATATTTGTATTATTTACACAAAAACTAGTTAACGCTGCTGTAAGCGTGTTTCTAATAGCGCGGCTGTGACAAAGTTGACAACTTTCTTTCTTCCGACTGCCATTATCTATTTTTTTACTCTTTTTGAAAGTTGTGAAAACACTGTTGTGGCGTTTTTCTTTTGCTATTTGAGCAAATTGGAACACAAAAATATATATTTAATGTAGTCTTTCATTCACTGCTATAGAAGTTAACCCAACTATGATGCCTTACACTTCTGAGAAACCCAGAAATGTGAACAGGGTCAATAGGATGTGTCACATCACGTGATTTACTTGCCAAAAACTGTGATAGGCAATTTGGTAGTCCTATTTGTATTTTATGTCTATGGTCCTAGGGATAGTTCACCCAAAAAGGAAAATTAGCCCATGATTTACTTACCCTGACGTCATCCTAGGTGTATATTACTTTCTTCTTTCAGAAGAATACAATCAGAGTTATATTAAAAAGTGTCGTGGCTCTTCCAAGCTTTATAATGACAGTCAATGGGTATATTTTTCATCAAAGTGCATCTGTCCATCATAAAAGTGCATCTGTCCATCATAAAAGCGTATCTATCCATCATAAAAGTACATCTATCCATCATAAAAGTGCATCTGTCCATCATAAAAGTGCATCTATCCATCATAAAAGTGCATCTATCCATCATAAAAGTGCATGTGTCCATCATAAAAGTGCATCTATCCATCATTAAAGTGCATCTATCCATCATAAAAGTGCATCTGTCCATCATAAAAGTGCATCTATCCATCATAAAAGTGCATGTGTCCATCATAAAAGTGCGTCTATCCATCATTAAAGTGCATCTATCCATCATAAAAGTGCATCTGTCCATCATAAAAGTGCATCTATCCATCATAAAAGTGCATGTGTCCATCATAAAAGTACGTCTATCCATCATTAAAGTGCATCTATCCATCATAAAAGTGCATCTATCCATCATAAAAGTGCATGTGTCCATCATAAAAGTGCGTCTATCCATCATTAAAGTGCATCTATCCATCATAAAAGTGCATCTGTCCATCATAAAAGTGCATCTATCCATCATAAAAGTGCATGTGTCCATCATACAAGTACGTCTATCCATCATTAAAGTGCATCTATCCATCATAAAAGTGCATCTATCCATCATAAAAGTGCATGTGTCCATCATAAAAGTGTGTCTATCCATCATTAAAGTGCATCTATCCATCATAAAAGAGCATCTGTCCATCATAAAAGTGCATCTATCCATCATAAAAGTGCATGTCTCCATCATAAAAGTGCATCTGTCCATCATAAAAGTGCATGTCTCCATCATAAAAGTGCATCTGCCCATCATATCCATCACAAAAGTGCATCTATCCATCATAAAAGTGCATGTGTCCATCATAAAAGTGCATCTATCCATCATAAAAGTGCATGTGTCCATCATAAAAGTGTCTATCTATCATAAAAGTGTGTCAATCCATCATAGATGTACTTTTATGATGGACAGATGCACTTTTATGATGGATAGATGCACTTTTATGATGGACAGATGCACTTTAATGATGGATAGACGCACTTTTATGATGGATAGATGCACTTTTATGATGGATAGATGCACTTTTATGATGGACAGATGCACTTTTATGATGGATAGATGCACTTTTATGATGGATAGACGCACTTTTATGATGGATAGACGCACTTTTATGATGGATAGATGCACTTTTATGATGGACAGATGCACTTTTATGATGGATAGATGCACTTTTGTGATGGATAGATGCACTTTTATGATGGATAGACGCACTTTTATGATTGGCACATGCACTTTTATGATGGATAGATGCACTTTTATGATGGATAGATGCACTTTTGTGATGGATAGATGCACTTTTATGATGGATAGATATGCTTTTATGATGGACAGATGCACTTTTATGATGGACAGATGCACTTTTATGATGGATAGATGCACTTTTATGATGGATAGATGCACTTTTATGATGGATAGATGTGCTTTTATGATGGATAGATGCACTTTTATGATTGACAGATGCACTTTTATGATGGATAGATATGCTTTTATGATGGACAGATGCACTTTTATGATGGACACATGCACTTTTATGATGGATAGATGCACTTTTATGATAGATAGACACTTTTATGATGGACACATGCACTTTTATGATGGATAGATGCACTTTTATGATGGACAGATGCACTTTTATGATGGATAGATGCACTTTTATGATGGACAGATGCACTTTCATGATGGATAGATGCACTTTTATGATGGATAGACGCACTTTTATGATGGACACATGCACTTTTATGATGGACAGATGCACTTTTATGATGGAGACATGCACTTTTATGATGGATAGATGCACTTTTATGATGATAGATGCACTTTTATGATGGACAGATGCTCTTTTATGATGGATAGATGCACTTTTATGATGGACAGATGCACTTTTATGATGGATAGATGCACTTTAATGATGGATAGACGCACTTTTATGATGGACACATGCACTTTTATGATGGATAGATGCACTTTTATGATGGATAGATGCACTTTTATGATGGACAGATGCTCTTTTATGATGGATAGATGCACTTTTATGATGGACAGATGCACTTTTATGATGGACAGAGGCACTTTTATGATGGACAGATGCTCTTTTATGATGGATAGATGCACTTTTATGATGGATAGATGCACTTTTATGATGGACAGATGCACTTTTATGATGGATAGATGCACTTTTATGATGGATAGACGCACTTTTATGATGGATAGACGCACTTTTATGATGGATAGATGCACCTTTATGATGGACACATGCACTTTTATGATGGATAGATGCACTTTTATGATGGACAGATGCACTTTTATGATGGATAGATGCACTTTTATGATGGATAGATGCACTTTTGTGATGGATAGATGCACTTTTATGATGGATAGACGCACTTTTATGATTGGCACATGCACTTTTATGATGGATAGATGCACTTTTATGATGGATAGATGCACTTTTATGATGGATAGATGCACTTTTATGATGGATAGATGCACTTTTGTGATGGATAGATGCACTTTTATGATGGATAGATGCACTTTTATGATTGACACATGCACTTTTATGATGGATAGATATGCTTTTATGATGGACAGATGCACTTTTATGATGGACACATGCACTTTTATGATGGATAGATGCACTTTTATGATAGATAGACACACTTTTATGATGGACACATGCACTTTTATGATGGATAGATGCACTTTTATGATGGACAGATGCACTTTTATGATGGATAGATGCACTTTTATGATGGACAGATGCACTTTCATGATGGATAGATGCACTTTTATGATGGATAGACGCACTTTTATGATGGACACATGCACTTTTATGATGGACAGATGCACTTTTATGATGGAGACATGCACTTTTATGATGGATAGATGCACTTTTATGATGATAGATGCACTTTTATGATGGACAGATGCTCTTTTATGATGGATAGATGCACTTTTATGATGGACAGATGCACTTTTATGATGGATAGATGCACTTTAATGATGGATAGACGCACTTTTATGATGGACACATGCACTTTTATGATGGATAGATGCACTTTTATGATGGATAGATGCACTTTTATGATGGACAGATGCTCTTTTATGATGGATAGATGCACTTTTATGATGGACAGATGCACTTTTATGATGGACAGAGGCACTTTTATGATGGACAGATACTCTTTTATGATGGATAGATGCACTTTTATGATGGATAGATGCACTTTAATGATGGATAGACGTACTTTTATGATGGACACATGCACTTTTATGATGGATAGATGCACTTTTATGATGGACAGATGCACTTTTATGATGGATAGATGCACTTTAATAATGGATAGACGCACTTTTATGATGGACACATGCACTTTTATGATGGATAGATGCACTTTTATGATGGATAGATGCACTTTTATGATGGACAGATGCACTTTTATGATGGATAGATGCACTTTAATGATGGATAGATGCACTTTTATGATGGACACATGCACTTTTATGATGGATAGATGCACTTTTATGATGGATAGATGCACTTTTATGATGGACAGATGCACTTTTATGATGGATAGATGTACTTTTATGATGGATAGATACGCTTTTATGATGGACAGATGCACTTTTATGATGGACAGATGCACTTTGATGAAAAATATACCCATTGACTGTCATTATAAAGCTTGGAAGAGCCACGACACTTTTTAATATAACTCTGATTGTATTCTTCTGAAAGAAGAAAGTAATATACACCTAGGATGACGTCAGGGTAAGTAAATCAAATTTTCCTTTTTGGGTGAACTATCCCTAGGACCATAGACATAAAATACAAATAGGACTACCAAATTGCCTATCACAGTTTTTGGCAAGTAAATCACGTGATGTGACACATCCTATTGACCCTGTTCACATTTCTGGGTTTCTCAGAAGTGTAAGGCATCATAGTTGGGTTAACTTCTATAGCAGTGAATGAAAGACTACATTAAATATATATTTTTGTGTTCCAATTTGCTCAAATAGCAAAAGAAAAACGCCACAACAGTGTTTTCACAACTTTCAAAAAGAGTAAAAAAATAGATAATGGCAGTCGGAAGAAAGAAAGTTGTCAACTTTGTCACAGCCGCGCTATTAGAAACACGCGCACAGCAGCGTTAACTAGTTTTTGTGTAAATAATACAAATATAGTGTTATATGCGTAATTATCTTTTATTATGACAGTATGTGGCAACATGTACGTTGAAAGCGCATCTTCTGCACTAAACAATAATATTGCAATATTCTAGACTCTTACACGTACCTAACGCCACACTTACACTACAGAAGACTGTAAAAAATATATTTTTGTATTTTCAAATTACAAATTACTTGTATTTTAATTAAATACTTTTTGATGTATTTGTGCCCATCTCTGGTTAAAGGTTGTCAGAAGAACTGCTCCATGCTACATAGGATGCCGTTGCTAGGGGTTGGCAACCAAATGTAGTAGGACACAGCATGCTGAAACACTAGAGCAGCGACAGCAGCGGTGATTCCGAAACAGCTAAACAAATTGTATAAACATTATTACAGAAATAAGTTATCACCCTGAATTGTAATCTGTTTGTCTGTTTCGTTTTTTTTTTTGTTTTTTTTTGGTACAAATTGCTACTTAATGTAACAGTTTTAATCAGTAAATACTTTTAAACCTACTCCACACATGACTCCTGTGTGTTTTAGTCTTTCAGCATTTAGTTGTCAGTACCTTTGTCTCACACTCCAAACACCAGGATTGAACACTAACCAGCCTAACCCAAAATCCTCAAATCCCTTTTTTAGCGCAATTTTCCTCTGATTGTTAACTCATGATTTCTGTTCTGTCTGTGCGCACCAATCTTGCACTTCTACCTCCTCCTCAACTAGACCACCTAGAGACTTCGGGTTTTCGGCATTATGTTAAGGAAGGTCTAATCTCGGGAACGCACAAAAAAAAAAAAAAAAAAAAAAAAAAAAAAAAACATTTACTATCTCTTAGTGTTGTGATCCCATGACGTCAGAAAATTGCGCTAAAACACTCACTGAGTTTTTATTACTTGTTTTATTTCAATAGAATAAATAAAGCTATCCCACTTGTGAAAGAATATTAGAAATAGACATTGCAATACAAATAATTGATATTGCATAAATATGCAAACGATATACTGTACATACAGAAACAGAGCAGTATACAATTAACACCAGTTAATGGTAAACTTCTTTCTTGGATCTTGTTTGAATTGACAGGCTATTATAGGCTTGACATTGAATTCCCTCTAAATGTGTTATGGGCCATGGGGACTGTCTGGTTAGTAAAAAAAAAAAATCAAAATAGGATTTCATCCAGTAAAAGTTAACTTTACATGGTAATTTGTTTATTGTAACAACAACAAAGGGAAAAGAATGCTACTGATTACAAATGGAATGTTCAATATTTTTTTCTTTTTTTTTTGCCTATGAATTAAGAGGCATTGTTAACTCTTACATTCTAATTACATGTACAATCAAGGCATCAGATGAAAGCTTATCTTCCACTCTTTCTAAAGGTGTGCTCAGTTAGTTTCTAGCATAAAGTATCAGGGAGATAAGGCTCACGATTCATGAATATAATTAAACCGTTTTAGCATGTTTGGGTGATTCTGGGAGTTAAAGCCGAATTTGAGGTAACATTGTTTTGACCCTAATTACAAGTTTCCAGCAGCTTGTTGACCGGGTTGGCCACCCAGGTTGTGATCCTCAGACATCATAGATTTCATTTTTATATGACAACCTTTTACAGCAGCCCATGTCTGATTTCCTAAAAAACAGGTGTTTTGCCCCCTGGGTATAAAGAAAGTCAAATTGATAACATGATTTAAATTTGATTTGTTTGATTTCACGTTGACTTCATCACACAGGAAGGCTACTGCGCAAAGAAGGTAGGTCTATGTATTAAAAACACATGCAAGAGTGCCATTGTAAGGTAAGAAGTGAACTAGTCATCTCATAAAACGCTATGATGAAGTTGTGTCAGTCAGTCTGAGTTTTGCGTCACATGAATGCATCTTCTTAATAAAACACTCTGTTATGCTAGACTGGAAATCCAGACCTAAATCTAAAAGATTAATGGTCTGGCGTCGACTGGCGAATGAAAATCGCCCAGCTCGAGGGGGGGCACCAAGCGTGCATTTGAAAATCTCGCTGCAATTGGATAACACTACGACTAATCACAACAATAAACCCCAGCTACCAGCGGAGCTAACCTTATTAGACATTCTCTGATTATACTCTTGCAAAGGAACGATTCGAGCGGCGTCTTCTGTTCCTGTTTTAGATAAAAAGCCAAGTCTAACTCGTTCATCGTAGCGGCCAAAGCCGTTTCAAACAACCGGTATTCATCTTGCAATGTTTACTAATGACTTTGACATCACAGCGCTGTCGTCATCTGTTTAGCTAGCCTCCGGCCCGCCTATATCAGATAACCCGATGTGATTGGTGCAGCTCAGATCGAGGGGCATATTTAATGAGCATCATTATTCGACGCTAGAGTAACTCGCTGAGCAAATTCAACTTGTGCTTTTGCGAGAACTCTGGATTACCAGGGTACTGTTATGCTGTAACTCTGCTAAACACACCCGAAGCAGCTAATGAAGGGGCTCTTGCTCTAGTAAAAAAGGGTCTAGCGATGCCCCTGCCTGCAGGCCGGCTACCATGGCGCACTCTTGTATCCGCAAGACCGCTTTCACATGACCAATTTTTCAGATGAACTTTGCTCAGTTTCTAAAAGAAACTGACCCGTTTAAAGCTCCGAAAAGGTCAAATGTGAATAAATGAATTTGGAATTATAATATTTACCTAAGAGGCTCCCATGCGGTCAAACATTTTCAGAAATAACCAATGCTTTCAAACACGGTCGTCATCTAGAAGCAGTGGAAATTGTCGGCGTAATTGTCAGTTTCCTATATTTTGAACCCCGATCTCACCATTCCGTCGACATTACCTCCGTTATTACCTTTGAAAACGCTGACGTGTGCCGAAAGTTCAGATGCAATAACAACTGTTATTTTTGTGGGGTCAAAGTCATCGGGCAACCCTGCCGGAGGTGAGACGAAAGGGCAATTTTGGGAGGATGCCCAGCATCCTAAAGCCAGCTGCCATGGCAACACTGGCCACGAGCCCATTTGGGTCTTCACCTCCTCCGCGATCCACGACGGGAGAGGCGAGAGAGAGAAACGACAGCTGCCGAGGAGCTACATTCATCTGTCAACGAGGCCAGATGCGAATCAAGAGGGGGCAGACTTTTAGCCGAAGGAGCGATCTAGAAGGAAAGAAGGAAATGTGTTCCTTAGCGGCATATTATATTTAGGTCGAGTCCTTTATCTGTCAGACCGCATCGCACTCCTGACTCGACACATTTGGGCGTTAAAGGCCAACGGCAGCTCAGGGTGACAGCCTGCAGTGCCAAAAGGCCTTTAGTAACACACTAACGCGAACAAGCGCAGAACCATGCGGTAGGATGACGAACGCCGCGTGTGGACAGCAAGGTTTCCATTGAATAAATGGTCATTTGGTTGTGTTCTTAACTATCATTAACTACAAAACTATCATGGTTTAAGAAGACTTTGCATATAGTGCAGGGCAACTGTGGCCCTCATAATCCACTTTCCTGCAGAGCTAAGCTCCAACTGTAATAACCATACCTGAACAAGCTAATCAAGGTCATCGGGATTGTTAGAAAGCGACAGGCTTTGGAGTTCGATTCAGTTGGCCAGGCCCGCCGTAAAGCTTTCTCTCGTTCCTCGGAAGCAAGAACGTCCTGCGGACGCGTAATGAAAAGTTTTTTTGGGTGAAGCATTCCTTTAACAACAAAGGCAACACGTATTTGTTCCGCGAATGACGTTCGCTCGCACAGCTTCAGGATCGCGTCCAAAGCTCCGCAGGCATGGCTTTGGCATCTGTTCTCTCTCTGCTTGGCCCTGCTCCACCCGACCTGACGAGAGCGAGCAATAAAGTAGCCACTGACGCTGAGAGCGGCTGACAGGAACCGTTCTCAGGCCAAGGTTCGGGTAGCGAAGGCAGGGGATGCACGTGATGCGAGTCAGAGCAAGCAAAGCCTTGTAGACACCGCACGTCCATTGACAATGGCAGGTACTGATCTTGTGCTTTTGAAATGAAACGGTTAAAAGGGTTTGAGTTGAGTGGCACGTCTGTTGAGAAAAAAAGCTTTGAGGTTGGATTGTGTAAAATGTGTAACATGAAATGTTTGAAGGGTATAATGAGCAGGAACCCTGTGGTTGAGAATTTGCACTAGGTTTTTTTTTTTTTTTGGTGCGAGTGAGTGACTAACTAACTAACTAACTACCTACCTACCTAACTAACTGGGTATGTGAGAGTGTTGAACATCAGGTAATATTGGTTCTGAATAAAACTGTAGAGCAGGGGTCAAATCTTGCTTCTGGAGGGCCACTGTCCTGCAGAGTTTAGCTCCAGCTTACCTCAACTCACCTCACCTCACCTGCCTGAAAGTGTGTAGTCTGCCTAGAAAGACCTTGATTTGGCTGGTTCAGGTGTGTTGAATTGGAGCTGAAGCTGAACTCTGCAGGACAGTGTAAATGCATCTGATCATATGATTTAAATCCACTCCACAGACTTTTATGGGCAATCAGTGCAGAAAAGTACAGTGTAGATTTTGTGCGGGCATGTACACGTTGTAGTGATCAGGCCAAAAAAAAAGGTTTTACAATGTGTGTAGTTGAGAAACAGAATCCAAATGATCTGTGAACTTGAATAATCAATATATCCTGGGAATAGAACAGGAGAGAACATCACCTGCCCTATTCCTAACATCAGTTGTTATGCATGTAGAGGGCCAAAAAAAAAAGTCGACTCGGTAGAAGGTGTTGCATCGGGTGGGCTGTGGGATGCTATGATGCGTTATGTAATGGGTTATGTAATGGTTTGAGAAAGTTTGTGTTTTTTCACTTGACCTCCAGCAGCATTTTAGCAGAACATAAGAGAATGTAATGAGAGGAAAACCTGTACATTAAGATGTTCCTTCCTGCAGTTAAGTAACCTTAATGAAACACCTATCTTTAATGATAGACTTTTTTTGACAAATGATATTAGTTGGTTGTTTGCAGACTGTCCAGGAGTGTGATCGGGCACCCGTTTTCACGCAATGAGTGAGAATGTAGCTGTGTGATTTGAACAAGCCTCTATCATTCAGTACATGTGGTAAAGGGTAGCAGGAAGGTCATTCATGCTGATCGCAAAAGGGGAATGAAATGAATGTGTTGGCTGTTCCATGAGCAAAAGAGTGTAGTGTGGTCAGGTAAGGCAAGTGTATTTCTATAGTGCATTTCAATGGTTTTTCAAATTGCTTTATATACAATAAGACAATAAAAGGGTGGAAATATATTTGAACAGTTCAAAAATAAAAAGGCTAATGCAAAAATCAAGTGGTGTGATTATGAAGCATTATCAATGCTTTTAAAAATAATTATTTCAGATAGCAAATGGTGTGTTCTTAACATGTGGAAGTTCCAATGTTGTTTGGCCAACACATGAGGCACACCAAATGAATAGTATTAGAAGCTCAGCGAGAGATGTGATGCAGAGGAACAAGCATGACCTCAGAGACAGCTGCTTGAATTCCCATGAAGATCAATGCTGAAGTGTCATCTCAAGCTGCAGAGCAGTGTACGAGCAGCCAGATGGAACATGCATCGGTGCATCTGACCAGATGGTTGTTGGAAGTGTTTGTTGTAATGAAGTATGGGGAGTAAATGTGTTTGTTAGCATGCACAAACCACCAATGAACAATAGTATGTAGTAAATGTATGTTTGTACTGAATGTGGCCCAAAAGAGGAAAAAAAAAAAAGGTTTACTAAGTATTAATACTTAGCATGGTCCCTCTTCCCCTCAATGGTCCCTCTTCCCCTCAATTGACAAAAAAAGAATATATATATATAAGTAATTTGTAGCCCACACCACTAAAAAAAAAAAGCCCATCCACTCTACCAAACCATATCCCATCTATCCCTACCAATATACATTTTGGACATCACACCTCATTTAAATCAGCAGTCTCTGGTGATTTCAATGAGGTCATGGACATGTCCAAAATGTACAATGGTAGGGATAAATGGGACATGCTTTGGTTCAGTGGATAGCCTTTTTTTTTAGTGGTGTGGCCTACAAATTATTGCTTCCAATCTTTGGTCCCTATATCCCAATTCAAATACATTGTAGTAGGTCTCTTTCACTGGGATACAGGGAACAAACATTGGAAGCACTGGGCCACTTATGCAGTGTTCTCAGTCAAAAATTCACAGCCTTTCAATTGCTTGCTACGTTTAACACCAAAAACACATTCTTTCCCTTAGGATAGCTTTTCCATTGCTTTTAGGAACAGACCGATCGTAGTAGGTGTCACTGATCTCAACTTGTACACATAAGCTCAATCAATAACACCTACTGTACAATCACTCACTTCCACAAAAGCCATCCTAATGGAAACAAAACTGCTTCATCCACGCATTTAAGCAATTTCCTCAAGGCTGATGGTTCTCGACCGGGAGCACAAACGTATCACCGTGCTTCAACTCGCCTGGCTTCGCTTTCTCACAACACTGAAGCAAATTCTAAATAAATTCACACCAAATGCCATCCTGGACCAACATTTCTTCTACAGCCTCCTCTCCCCCAAACAAACACTAACATCTTACCAACTACAACAAGCACATCTCCCTCAAACGGCATCAGCTCCGTCCATACAAATGCACTGCTCAGCTTGACGCTGACATTAGGACATGCCAGTGTGCTGTCTGTTCTCATCAAGCTGCTGCCAACGGGAAGTGTCAGAAACAGACGGAGCGTGACCGCTGCAGTGTCAGCGCTGCCGTGCATCGGCGTCCCGTTCCCTCTCACTCAAAAACACACGTTCAATAAGCCAGCAACCTTTGGACTTTACAATTCCAAAAACATACATTTTCATGTCTTGGGGGAAACCTAAAAATTGACACACAATACATTATCATGATCAATAACAGACAGACTACTTGCCTTGATGTTCATTCAATTTATATTCACATTAGGACATGCACAAATGCCAAAATCATTTACACATTCACCCTTTGCGACTCTCCATTATCATCATTACACATTTTTCTTAAGACAATGCTGAAAAATCCTGTGATTCCACATTACATTTCTCAAGACTTACTGTGCTACATCATACACAAGTGAGCCTCTCCAGATACATTAAATACAAAATCTGTGGTTGGGACACAGCGTGCCTCAAACGCATTTAATTGGTGAGCCGCATTAAAGCCCTTACGTGAACCGCCGCCGCCACAAATAAAACCTGAGCTTCCCAAACTAAAAATACATACAAACACACCCAAAAATTCTTTTCACATATATTTTGACATATTAAGGCATCGGTTCAAACACATGGGCTCAGATGAAATCCCACACTGTGCTGTGTGCACGCTCCACATTAACAAGCCTTTATATCTTTTTCTGGTTCACAGTACTTGCACTCAAAGAGATTGTCATAGTAAAAAACATTCTTCAATATTAAGAAACACCAAAAACAAAAAAATTCCTAAAAAATGTTCATCAGGTCACTAAAAAGTCTCCTGTATTTCTCAAAAGAAAGTTTTTAGAGAGAAAAAAAAAACAAAACAGGTCACTAAAAAGTCTCCTGTATTTCTCAAAAGAAAGTTTTTAGAGAGAAAAAAAAACAAAACATCTACAATCCTCCTCCCTCCACTTTCTTTAAAATGTAAAGGATTCCAATGCTGTCCACGGTCAAAAAGGTGCTAAAATCGGGCGACACGTGAATCTTCTTCAGATTGGCTCCCATTGTGGAAAACGTCTGCAGGGACTCTCCCGTCTCCACGCTCCACCACTGCAACGACAAAAACAATACAGTGAGCACAATTCCCTGGGGTCAAAGTCTGTGTCATAAAGTTACAGCTTTTTACCAAAAGCACAACACGGAAAACTTCAAAGGACCCGACACCCACACCAGAGGGTCTCCGTTCCCTACAGCTGCGCTCAAACGCTCTATTCCGGTCAAAAAGCAGCAAAGGAAGTGTTGCTAAATGACTGCGAATACTAGTGTGGGTTACAGTGCCTAAGCGGCACCGCTCTCACTTCGGCAGCCTGACAAAACGAGGCCGCCGTGCAGCTGCCGGCCAAACCGTCAGCGGCGACGACAACAGATGCCTCCCACCGCAGTGCTTGTTTTTACACTCTCTGCGTGCAGATGCGCAAACACGGCACCCCGACAGACTCGTTAATCACGCGGCCCTTGTGAATTAATGGCTCTCGTTTGCATTTAACGGGTTCGTTCTACGCAACTTATGGCTTTGTGCTAAAATCTCACCGCCCTGATAGTCTTGTGCCCAGAGTACCAAACCTCCCAAAATAAAGCAGTCGGAGAAGGACGTGACTGCCGCGTGCAGACGCAATTGCTCGAGTCGCATTTCTTTTTCCCCTTTCCCCGATGGCCAGGCTTTGTGTCGCCATAAATACTGCACAGAACTTGGCTTTCATCGAGCTCGTGTTTGTTCGTTCGGTCCAAAGCAAACATGACCGTGTGCAATCACCTGAGAACCTCAAAAATCAAATCGTGTCCAAATATGTCTCGAGACAAAAAAAAAATTTTTCACTGGATGAACGTGCTGTAGCCTGATCTTTAAAAAGTTGCCGTTTGAGAGCATCTGAAAATTAAATTTTTCACCGCTGGTGCATGCTTCAAAAAATATATATTACCACATTATGCTTGCGCTTTATGCTGATGTCAGGACGCTGAATAATGAGTTAAAGACGACAGATGGGAAGAACACCTTTTCGGTCCTGTAAACACTTATGATGCAAAAAAACAAAACAAAAAAAAAATTCTGGTCACAAAATACACACAAGCACATAAAAAGCCTACAAATTCAGGGTTGCGAGCTCTTTCCCAGACAACATGCCAATAACTATTATGAGTAAAAGGAACACCACCTGCTTCAATTATTCACCAGGCCAAGGTCAAGTCTCGTACTCTTACTTCTCACACAGTGTGTAGTGTAGTACAGTCTGCAGACACAGACCTGATCTTGTTCTGCTCCTCTCCAAATGAATGATTGCGCACCTTAAATGCAAGCCAGATGACAAAAACCATCCATTTGTTACAAAGGCCACGTTGTCCTTTACAAAGATCTGCGCAAGAGTGAACAGGACTCATCCAGACCTCAGTGTCTCGATTCAGATGGGTCTGCCGCTACGTGACTTGCAGTTGGTTCAAGAAGTGTGTTGCATGAATAACAGGGGGAAAGTAGTGACCCTTTTATGATTGATACAAGTCATGAACTGAAAATCTCCTGAGAAATAACATCTCCACACAGAAGCTGACAGGGATGGTTGAGGTCTGAAGATCAGGGGTCGACCTTCATCCTCTATATACCCTTGGGCGCGTCACTCGAGTTCAAACACCTCTAGGGTCAGAGGAAGCGGATACAGCAACCCTGTTACTAGTTTGCTCTCCTCCGTTGCGCGTTCTGGGTTGCAGACAAGGCTGGGCTTATCAATACATTGTTATTTTAACGGTGAAACATTTCCTCATGAAATGGGATATTCAGACCCAGGGAACAGATTGGACTGTAAATTACTTGTTTCCATACTGCACTTCTGCTTGTGTTCTCATTTGCAAGTAACAAAAGATAAATCAAAATAAAAGCTTGCAATATAGCCGTTACAACCATTTTTGGACCAACAACCACATGGGATTCTTATGCCTGCAATTATCACAGCATCTATTTTCGTACAGCACTTTTAACCACGCTTCCACATCTGGAGCGGGGGAGAAACAAGAGGGGAGCCCACCTCAGACACTTCAGCTAAATTATTCATTTAACACCTCAAAGGCTAAAATATTGATGCAGACACAGAGATGGAGTAAAAGAGTCCCTTTTCCTTTATTTCCACTCCGTCTTTGTATTTTTAGTCCCCTCTCTCGTTTCACTACCTGCAGTGTGTTGAGGAATCCTCCGCTGGCATCCGCACACCACAGTATGACAAAGACAGGGTACGCCGTGGTGTCGGCCCTCCGTAGCATCTTTCCCGCGTGAACGCGCTTTGACAGGTCATCTGCCGGGTGCCAGGGCCAAATCGCTGAGTCACGGCACCGGCGCACGTGTCTGCCAGCCCGAAGCTAAACGTTCAGATCGCTTTCAACCAGATAAAAATCAAACTTCATTCATTCTGGCCAATGAAGAAAAAAAGAAAAGAAAAATTGGTGGCTTTTCAAATTCAGTCAAGGAGGATGGCAGGGAAAAATCACAGTTAAAAACTGGAGCAAAAACTCTTTCACAGTTTATGAGGTGCTGTGAGCAAATGTGCGAAAAGGTACATTTGCTCCCAAGGTTGTCTTCTCAGTGGCCGATGTCTGCCAAAACAAAACATTTCCCTCAAAGTCAAACGTCTCCCCTCTGGACAAAACCGAAATTCAGGACATCACTCATCAAGTACACTAGGACATGGGTGTGATGACATTTTAATAGGGAGTTAAAAGGGACCATTCGTCCAAAAATGAAATCTACTCACCCAAACGTCAAACAAACCACTTAAAGTCAAACATATCGTATGGTTTCAAAATTGCTTGGAATATAGTTTACGAATCACTTTAACAGAGTAAATGCATAACTGAACTGTTCAAATAAACTGACGCGTTTTATATAATAGTTGGGCAAAGCAGCCATTCCCATAGCACAGAAGAGAAATGTAGAAAGCAGAGCAGTGACAGGTGTTGTGATCTGTGTCAGGCTTTCCTACAGTACAAGTGCTTGTTCTGCCGCTGGCAAATAGATTGAGTGAATTCTCTCAGAAACTATTACATAATGAAAGCCCACCAAAAAAAAAACAAAAAAAAAAAACCTTCAAAGCCAAAGTTTATTTTACCTACAAACAAACAAAATCTAATTTTAATTTGGATTAAAGATGCAAAGCAGATCATTTGATACATTTCTCATTGCAAAGTGCAAATAATAAATATAGTCGCAAACAGCAATTATCGGGGCCAAGCACAAAGAGCATAAGTCATGCCAACATGGCTGGAGGCATCAGACAAACTGCAACAATGAACAATTAAAAGACATTTTAACATGATTTTAGGCAAAATGGCTGAAAAAAAAAAAATTTGTAATTTGATTTAATGGTTTATCACTTTCAACCACAAGGTGGCGCTGCCCAGAAACTGAGTACTGTCAGGGCATGGTGGCAAAGACACTGTTTCATAACGATACACCATTGTGTTCGGAAATTATAGCATTTTACAACTAAAATCAAAACGGCTGACACCCAAAATGGCCGATATGGAAAAATTGGGTATTGGATGACTCTGCATTATGCACCGAATCTAAAGAGACTAGTTTTGTGATTTTTGACCAAACCGTTCAGAAGTTATAAGCAAAGAGAGCCATTTTCATATCACCTGACCACTTGGTGGCACTGTGCAGGGTAGCCTCAGGTCATGGTTGTCATAACACACCAAGCTTGGTCAGAATACGCTAAAGCGTTGCAAAGATATAGCCTCGCGTTCATTTTGACGGGCACTACGTCAAATTCGTTCGCACGTTATTCGAAACCGGTTTGACGAATCGACTTTAATTCCATAACTTTGTCGGAATGGTCTGAAGATGATCTGGTTCAATTTTCGCGAAAATCGGAGCAACGACCGAGAAGTTCTAAAAAGCGGTTTTATCGGAAAACTGGCAGAAATTTATCCAATCGTCTGGACTCTGGTTCAAAAGTTATTAGTATAAACGCAAGTCAAAAATTTGGACAGTTGGTGGCGCTACACAGTTTGAGTTAGACTCCAAATTTGCTATGGTGACAGTTCAGACTGTCCTCTATCTGTGTGCCAAATCTCATAACTTTCCCGCAAGCGCTTCTACGGGCTGACCGATTTCCAGAGTGGAAGAATACGGTAATAGGAACGCCAACAGATACAATAGGTGCCTGTGCACCTTCGGTGCTTGGCCTCTAATGATAATCCTACCTTTACAGGCCTCTTTCGTGTGCTTTTCAAATTACTTTTCCATAAAGTTACATCTCATCCCATTCACCAAAACGGACTTCAATGTGTTGACTGGGGACTTCAAACTAGTAACAGCAGTTTCTAATTTTAATATTTTAAAATCACTTCCTAAAAAATAACTTACTTCAAACTCCAACTTGGCTTATTGAAAATTAACAAGCACCCAGCAACTCTTTCAGTCCCTGCCAAATCCATTCGCCCCAAGTTTCTCCTTTCAGTCGCTATCTAATGAATGTCAGGATGGCTGTGAACACTGTGCAGAAACAAACAACAGTCCTGACGGCGGGACGAGAACAAGTCCATCTCCCTGGCTCTGTTACACCTCCAGACCCTAACGGCCCCAAGTGTTGCTACCGCTGCAAAACAAATGGCTTTTCTCACCATTGTTCAACAGTAGAAACAGACAAAGGAAATAAAGGGTCTGTTATTAGCAGGTGAATGCTGTTGTGAGACTCAGAGCAATAAACTGCTGTGATATAAGAGTTCTGTCTGGTAGAGGTGAAGGTCTGGATGCCCTGGAGCTGATGTGTGTGAATTACTAGGAGTCTCCAAACAGCAGCCACATCCTCCAGAGAAGAAACACTATACGTGTGTGAGTGAGAGAGTGAGAGAGAGAAAGGGAGTCAGGCAGTGTGATTTAATGCGTTTGAGCCTCTTCCTCAGTAAAGGTGTAATATCCTGGCTGACCTCCTCATCCGTTTGTCCTGTCCTCCAGGAAATATTTCTGCCTCATGCAAAGGAACACGGTCACACACACCTGTAGCTACAATAACCATTTGTTTATTATGAGTGAAAGCTAAATGAAAAGAGGTCTTTATAAATCACTCAGACACAGAAAACATTTACCTCTCAGAGTGAAGGGCAAAATGAGTTACTCATACACGCAGGAAGCATGCGTAAAGAATGACGCTATGCGTTACCCGACAATCTGTCGGCTAGATATAAAAAAAAAAGTGACAAAATGACATGCAGATAAAGATGGATGCAGACTACAGACATCCTGATGAATGAGACTGAAAGGACAACACCGACTAGGGAAAAGTATAAAGAGACAGATGCCCTACAGATTTGTCCTCTGTGTCTGTCCTCATTGAGACAGGACATGTCTTGTCTTCAGTCCAACCCACTTATCCAGAGAAAGATTGCGCGTTTAATTCATGCTACAGTTAGGGATGTCAATATACAGGTACAGACAATAATTGATTTGTAAAACAAAAAACAATGCAAATATGCATTCAACTTTGGCTGGATGCAACTGATTGGTGAGATTAGCGACCGACGTGAAGTCAGATACTTTTTCCTTTCCGTAGTGTTTGCCTATCAGAGATGAAGCAGAATAAATGCTATATTTGTCACATATACAGCAGTCACTACATTATGTAATGCTTAATAGTGCCTGTATGTACAAGAATAATGTTCAACAAACCTATACTATTTAAATAAAACAAGTAAAAAAAATATTCATAAAAAATATATAATATAAGCCCCGCTTTGTTGTTTTGATAAACTGGACACTATAACATTAAGAGCTTTTACTGTGAGCACTAGTGGAACTGAATGAATTTCACAAACACGAAACGTGATCGTTGTCATCTGTGAATCAAGCCAATCGTGAAACAGCAGTCATCACAGCTTGTGTTGTACTTTGTCATAACGTCACTGTCTGACTTGAGACGCGCCAACGCCACGTGACTAGCTACTACTGCAGCTCAAAATCATGGAGGACATGGTAGGCGTAAGCTAGAGACGCACTACCTGCAGCCAAAGAGTCTGCTTGCCGGTGTCAGAGTAAAAAGACGAATGTGTTTGACAACCCAGTCTGCAGGAAGTGCCAATCGACAGCAAGTCATTTCTGTACACTTTTGTACTTAGTTACAAACTCTCCACATCCCTACGCACATTTGCAGTGATTCATTGGGCCCAAAAAAAAAAAGTTAGATTTGGTTTATTTTTGGTTTAATTTATTTTACATTGCTAAAGATAATGCAATTTACTTATGAAATATTTTGGACTGTCGATAATCATAAATCTGATATTGTGACGACGCTAGTTTCAATCACTGGGACATCAGAAAAAGTCCATTTTAACAACTTTCAAATATTAAATAGCTCATTGCTGTAGTTTTAGGCAGTTTAGCTGAACTGCAACAGTGAAAAAAAAACATTGAGTATGCACCAATACTGTTTTAAAAACCATTACTTAAGCCTCTATTCAGTTTACCCACCGCAAGAAATGATTGGCCTGCTGCCATCCAAAACAATGTCATGTTTTTGTACTCGGATGGACTGAACTACAAACGTGTCAAAGAACAAGCATTGATACAAATAGACAGGCATGGCGAGATGTACAAGACTCTTCCTGCTGCCTGAGTGACAAGCCAAACCCGGAGTTTAACAGAGCAAACCATGTCACTACATTACTATTCTTTTACATTTTTCATTTCGGTCACATTTTATTTACACAATTGGTGACGGAGAGAAGATTGGACTGGATCTGAACTTGCACCACTGCATGAGCAACCCAACTCTATGAAAAAAGCTAATTAGAAAATATGGAAGGGAAATAAGTCCAGGGATCGTTTACACAAGTACACTTAATTGGCCAAAAACAATCCATTCCACTGAAAAACGGACATCACTCAACATCCTCTCGGATAGATAAATTCTCAAATCAGAACAAGCGCATCTCCAGCAGGAAGTGCAGCGTGACGCGTCGCATCTCACACACCTCCTTCGTTCGTGTGGTCGTAACAGATTTACAGCAGGTTTGGTTGGGTCTGATGAAGAGGTTTGGCTGGGGATGTGGAACCGACGCATGCGATGATTAATTTATCATTTGATATTAGACAGCGGGATCCTGAGCGAGAGGACAGTCGGTGATCAATCAGAGCTCATTATCGGGTCTCCGACGGACCCGTCGCTCACGCAGAGGGTCAGCCTGATGCAGACGCATTTGATAAACTGACGGATTGATGTGAGATGAAGCATCATTACGCCAGTGACACTTACACAATGTACAGACAACTCAGAGTATATTAAGTAAGTCGTCGCAATGTGTGATGGATAATGGGTGACATAGTTGATGGAAGTTAGTCTCGCTCTGTTCCTGGCATAATGTGCCTCTGTGACATGAGCGATTGGACAAGTGTCTGCCTGATAATACAGATGAAATGATGATGACGACATCACAAAACAAACTAGAGAGAATAGAGAGACTTCATCCTGTTAGGCAAGACTGCACTTTAAAAGTAACAAATAAAACATTTGTGGATTTTTGCTAAATCTCAAAGAATGCAGGCCAGTCAAGTATTACTTTTCCTCATAATAATAATAATAATGACTGCATTTAGGGCCAATATAAAGACTTCATTCAACATGGCAGGGTTTCAGACCGATTCGAATGTTTACCTTGTAAACTCAGACTTTTCTTTTACGAATCACGCTACAGTGGATTCACTTCAGTTTCGATTCACTAAACAATTACTAACCAGTTCTTTTTAAACAATAATCCCACATGCAGCAATGATAGAATTAAGCCAATTAAAAAAAAAAAAAAAAAAAAAAAAAAAAAATCATGGTGCCTAATGAACCCAGAATTGTTTGCTTGTAAACAGCAATTGCATATGTATATAATGTGTGTACCTTGACGTATCCGCCAGTAGAGACGAGTACTGCGTCGTCAGGGGAGAAGTGCAGGTCGGTCACCCATCCACCGTGGAAAGAGTCCATGGAGTCCTTAGTGTCCCGGGAACAGATCTTCAGGAGAGCTCCATCCAGCATGCTCCACAGCTTTAATACACATAAAACCATACAACATTAATGTTACACAAAATCAATAAAAATTCATATGATATTGCACAATATAAAGTAGATCCACAGAGTGTTTTTTTTTTATTATAATGCATCAGTGTTTCTTGTACGAATTTGATCAGAAATCTCTTGAGAAAATAAAACACGCCAAATGCAAATACATCCATTCTAAAGCCTGGTTTACAGACATTACACTCTGATGTGCACGTTTTGCACTTGTGTTTCTCAGTGGCAGTAAACAGCGTTAAATAATAGAAATGTGCGCTTTGAAAAACAGCACCACAGGCCATGAATTATAACATCACAGCATTTCTCACTCTCTCTATTTGTGGTTCTCTCACTTTCCCCATTTTCCCATTTCTCTCTGCAAGCAGCATCTTTAATTGATGAGGTAGAACTTTCCTTTACACTTCTGAGCACTGGGGCCCCATCTCAGAGAGAGAGACAGATTGGCAGAAGTGACAAGCAAGGGATGCTGAGTTTTGAGAATTGAGCTATCGAAACGTATTTGTCCATATGTCTCTTATTTTAATATCTGTATTAATTCAAACCTCTCCATTTGCTCTCAACATGGCCATAGTATCCACACATTCAGAGTTTCAAAATTCACCAAAACTGACAACCTTTGCCAAGAAAATTTCTTTACAACCACATTTACGTGATTCTTCAAGTAGGGAAACACTTTACACAAAGCGAAATATTTCGAGAATAATTGAGTTTCTACAAAAATTGTACTTATGGAAATGAGAAGTGAGGGGTGCACAACTATCAGGAACACACTGGTACAGTAATTTGAAGACTTTTTACAAAGATCTGAGAGTAAATTTACTAGGATTTACTACCAAACCAGTTAATTGAGAATATGAAAATAATTTAGAAAGCGTCAATTTCTTTAGAAATTCAAACTTAAAATGTAAAAGTTAGTCTAACCTGAACTCCAAAAAAATAAGCAACACATTATACAAAAATCCTTTTGAAATCTGATCA
This sequence comes from Scardinius erythrophthalmus, assembly GCF_964197995.2. Classification (NCBI taxonomy): domain Eukaryota; kingdom Metazoa; phylum Chordata; class Actinopteri; order Cypriniformes; family Leuciscidae; genus Scardinius; species Scardinius erythrophthalmus. The sequence goes on along the minus strand of NC_138224.1, from coordinate 13,606,652 downwards.
AGGCCCCCCGATCAGATCTGAATACCTTTAACACAGATGAAAGAGTTTCATGTAGTTTAAGATTTTATTCACCCTTATTTCTCCGTTGTCATCGCCTGTTGCAAGTCGCTTGTTGTCCCAAGAAAATCTGCAGCTACGGACGCAGTCCTTGTGTCCCTTCAGCAAAAACGTCATCTCCCATGAGGCGCTGCTCCACACCTTAGGGAACAAATCCATCAGTTAGGCTAAGCCATTTTACTGCATAAACTGACTAGGAGCAAAACTGAACACTGTCTGCTATTTTGTGTTGTGTAAAAATTCAAAGTGATCTAATCTCATTGAGTGATCACTTTGTGAGAATGTTAATAAATCTAATAATAAATGGGATGGGAACGCCACAAGGGTGAGCAAACATCAATTTTCATTTTTGGCTAAACTGCTGCTTGAAATATTTGTTGTCCCATCTCTAATTTTAGTCAGAGTTAGTCATTGAGGCGGGTCCATTTGGCATGAATGATTTTTCTGATCAGCACTCCAAATTCACATTGCCATCCTCTCCCTCTCTGGTCGTTGAGAAGGTCTGGCAGACAGACGTGAACATGGCGTCTCATTAGAAAGCTCTTCTGGTAGAAGCGGCGGCACACAGATTGAGAGAACTCGATCATCACGCTCTCGGGCGAGCAGGCTGGACTCTGACCTCCGATGTCACAAACAGAAGACGCTACGCCTTTGTACCGCACTCACGCAGAGTTAATTAGCAAGTATTTGGCATTGTTACCGTGAGCACCCTGGGCTCAGTAAAGATACTCCAGATAGTCACCTAGTCCTGTCCTTACACCGTACCAACACAGACACGCAACTAGAGTAAACAAACTAGCGGTGTAACAAGAGCAGGTGTTTGCACAGTCAGAGCCCGGGAATTAGACAGAGGCAGGTGACGCTCTGACACTAAGGTAAAGAATATCTTGTCCCGTGACATTGATCTGATTATGCATTTGAGTCCCTTTTCACTGACCTTAGCAGTCCTGTCAGCCGAGGTTGTGGCAAAGAGCCATCCGTCAGAAGACACGTCACATGACAGGACAGCACCCTTATGACACTCAAGGTCTTGCTGCATCTGCCCTCTGTTCAAATCCCAGACCTGCAACAGAAAAAGAAAAAAAAGACGATGGATTATAGTTAAAGTTAATTAATAAAAATAAAAAACATCAATTCAAGAAACATAGCATGAAAGGTTGCTAGTTTTAACATTTCTGTATTTCCCTCTTAAAATAATGACTGTCCCACCTCAGAGGATTATATCCAACAACTGTAAATCATGCAATATTCAAACAATAGTAAAATAAAAAAAGATTCAAAAGGAATTGATAATCAAATATTAGATTTCTTTTAACCAAAGTTATCTACCATTATTTATTGCTAGAAAATTACACAATTACAAAAAAGAACAGAAAATAGAAAAGCTCATAATTTACTTACGAGTCACACGAGTTAAGCACCTCTTTTCATGAACCAATTGTTGAAAAAAGGCCAATTGTCATTTAAAGTCACCATGAAATCAAAACTGACAATTCTTTTTTTTTTTATGGAACACTGCACTGTTTATTACAAAATATTTCTATTTACATTAAAGATTACAATGTGAATTTTAATTTTTTTTTATTAAAATAGCTTCCACTCACATTGGCAACATCTTTGCTTTTAAAAAAAAAAAAGTCAACATCTTTGCTTTAAAAAAAAAGTTGGAAAGACAGTTTTCACATCACAGTAGAGAAGACAAGGCAATTATAACTTCTGTTTAATGCCCACTTTAAGCACTTCAGGTCAAATTTTGAACCCTATTTGTGAAAAGTGGCAGGAAGTTGTGGCCCATAATTTTTTTCCACAGAGGCCCTGACTACAACTGGGGTGAACTGTAAACGCCTATTTCCATTGAAATCTTGAAGCAGTTCACAAGCATTTAACCGCATGCATCACCTAATTATTATGGTTGACTGCTTTCAGTCCATAATTTGGCCTTGATAACCATGGTTCTTACTAAAAGCGACAGTCAACAGAAACGAGCTAAATGAGGCCTTCACGTCATCCTTCGCACTCTGCATGTGCTTAAATGCAATTCAGAAAAAGAAGAGAATTGATTGCAGGATAGAAGGTAGAGGTTGCAAATACCTTAACAGTGCCATCAAACGACCAGGAGAATAGATGAGGAGAGGAAGAGGAGTTTATAAGGTGGAACTTCCTGACTGGCTCCTTATGACCCTCCAGCAGCAGACACTCACCTGTCCTCCACTTCCACACCTGCAGACAGGCAAAATGTTAAAACTTTCATCCTACTACAAATGTCCTATAGGGCTTAATGGTTGTCTATCTGTTCTTACAGAATTTTAACGGGCATGCAGCTGTTCACAACCATCAATTACTATAGATATTCCCCTCACACTTCCTCTCCTTGTCATCAACACAATGAATCAATGAGCCCTGTAATGACCCACTGCCTAAAACTTCTCAAACTAACAGAACAGCTGCAGCAGGAGTTTGTGGGCATGTGGCGCAATTACTAAAATGCACCTGCAAATCAGAGTTGCCATTCAACTGTCCTTACAGCCAGAAAATTATGCAAATAAAAAGGTTATACAAAAAAAGTGCAACATCCGAACTCACACACAAAGTAATGTCTCTGTCCACACTGAAACTTTGCATAAGATGAAGGGGAAAAACAAAAACATTTCATATAAGCAGGTGTTTGAATATGTAGAAGAAAAAACACTAAAAGACATTCCCTAAAAGACAATTCTTCGCATTTGACTATGGCCCTGTCCCTGCGGTCCTCCTCAGAGACCACACTTTCATGAGGTAAAGCCACTTTGACTGTTAGGTAGAAGTCTGCTGTGAAGCTCGCTTCAGTGTCACTATCGGTTGCAAAGGGGGTACTCGCGAGCACCCTTTTGAAACCTAAAATGGCAAACAGGACACCCTACTGCTTGTGGACTTACAATGGCCACTGCATGTCTGTTAAGTCCACAAGACCTCAAGTGTGCATTGAAGTGTGCCATTTGGGACACTGAAGGTCTATGATGTTGCATGTGTGGTTTAGTTATTTAGAGTATTTTCGTCCCATGATCTCAATTATGAGAAACAGCTGCAAGTGAATTACCCGGACAGTAGCATCTTCTGAGGATGTGATGAGGGTTTCACTGTCGTCAGTGAACTGACAGTGGTGAACGGTCCTAGTGTGACCCGAGAGTTTCACCGTGTTTCCAGATGGAATCTCAAACACCTTCAGAGAATGTAAAACAAATTAAATTAGCAGTGCATAATAAACCAAATTGCAATTGCATTTATGATTACTTGTGCTCAATTACGCATTGTTCAAATGTTTATTAACTACATTTACTACAACTGAAATTTAGGAAAACTTAAATTATAGCAAAGTTCAGAAAAATTAAAATGTACACTTGGAAAAAAACACATATGATGAGATGACAAAAATAGCTAAAGAGGAGAGGGGGGAGGTGACGTTGAGACAAAAATCCTTAAATCTAAGGAGAGAAATTAAATCAGAGAGAGAATTAAGGCTTTTTTGGTAAGGAAAGCATTATGTAAAAGACTACAGCTAGTTGTACCCTGCATTGACCTCAAGATAACATTTAAATATATAAACCACTAATGACAAATCAATCTCAAACATTTGGAGTTAATCTAATACATCTAAGCGATTTATAAGAGCACACTTGAAGGTGGGTCAGTTCGCCCCTCTCCGTTAGACATTCAAGACCAACAGACTGACTATCGGCCCTCTCTGCTGCCTCTAAAGCTTCGACACAAACTTAAAGCTGCCTGGGGCTACGGGAGCACGGGCTGTGTTTTTGAGGGAAAAAATGTGGTATTTGTGTTTGCAGGCTGGTGTTCTGGTCTTATGTGAGCGTCATCAGGATCAAATGCTGCGGAAAAGCAGATTCAGAAGTCATGGATGAATGTGTACAGAACACACGAGGTCACATGATCCTTCAGAAATTATTCTAATATCCTGATTTGGTGCTCAAGAAACAATTCAATGTCAATTTCACACTATCAATTTTTAAAACATTGTTAAAATCAGTTTTTTAAAACAGTTTTTTTTTTTGGTGGAAACTTAACCATTCAGGATTTATTTTAAATAATCGCTGAATAAAGATGTCAAATGTAAACTGCCTAAAATACATTTCACACATACACTTCCACTCACCATACCTGCACTGTACCTGTCTCTAGCCCTAGTGCCACCACAAAATCACGCTGTAAGTTCAGCAGCTGCAAGGTTCTCCATCCAACGTTCTTCAGAAACTGTCTAACTTTCACTCTTCCTGTCTGCGCACACAAACACAGTTCTCATCTTTCTACTACAACTTGCAGACCTGCAAGAAATGCACCATTACAGACTAACTGCATTCACAACACTACAATTGCTTTAGTTGTGAGTAGTTAGTACGCTTGCAATGTTTTGCTCAGTAGCCATTTGGCGCCCTCTGATGTTTCATAATGGTACCAGCATTACTGCAGATGAAGTGAAACATTTTTCGAAAGAAAGTACACAAGTCAACAACTATAAACATTAGAATGACAAAAGTTAATTTAAATATATAAAAATGACTTAAATACATTTAAATAAAAAAATAGTTTTTGTAATGGCCTGTGGTAAACAGCTTCATTTGTATTGAACCTGGAACATTAAAGTTTTATGCATTTTACATTCATTTAACTGCTTCTCTAAATCTGTGTCTTTCTCTGTTAAATAAATGGTTGTTTGGCAGTAAAGGGGTGTAATAAATCTGAGAGGATGGAGAACACAATTTCATTCCATCAGTTAGCCGTTACCTCTAGGCTTCCCCTTTGTCCCAAACATATCAAGTCACATCCATTACACTATAGCACACACAGGAGGACAACACTCGCCTCCAGAATGACGACATTCAGTAGAGACAGAAGGGAATGGTTTGGGAAAGGAAGGGCGAGAGATTAGAGGGCTGAGTGCAGTTGACAGCCACGGTAAATCACTGCCTGAGGCGAGTCAAAACACCCAAGCATCTTGAAGGCTATTTTTACCCAGAGTGCCTTGCATGCCCAGAGACTCCCATTCAAAACGAGCATAATATTAGGATGAGACAACTGGCGATGAAGACACCCCACAGGTGAGCTGCAGTACCTGTACAGATCCATCCTCAGTTCCCAGTGACACAAAAGCAGCATTTCTGCTGATACAAGTACAGCGAATCCTGGACGGCAACTCTTCACTCTCGTACAGAATAGCGCCTGTGGATGCAGCCTGTACCTGAAGTTTCACAATGCAACATCACATGTCATATAAAATGCAATCAAACAAAAACAGCTGTAAGCTAACAATAGATGCTCTGGTGAACAGTACCTGTAGTCGGTTTCTGCTGTCGGCTGCCACTATTGTAACGTCGCTCAGGGAGAAGAGAACATCAGTGTCCCGCTTCAGAGCCACAGCGGAGGTGGTGTGAACCTGGTCTGTCTCCCACAGCTAGACAAGCGTTAACAATTGTTGTGATAACAGGTCAATACTGTTCAAAGAATAACTGAAAAAAACTAAAAATCACACTACAGGAAGAGAGGGACAAATCGCTAGCTTACTCTAATGGTCTGATCATCAGAAGAGGACAGCAGCAGTGAGCCGTCGGGTGAAAACTGGACACAATGAACCCAGCTCAGGTGACCGTTGCATTCGGCTTTCTTTTTACTGGTCTCAAAGTTCCACAGCTGAAAAACAACAGTCCTTAGTACCACAGTGGGTTTTTACATCATTAGCCAGGCTTACTCCATGCTTTACATTGTTTGTTCTCATTTAATTATTCTGAGCTAATAACATTGGACAAGGGTAGCACACGACAAGCATGTAACTTCTTAACTGCTTGTCCTGTGAACATCATGTGAATCTGCTCTGGTTGTTAAATCTTATAAAGCACTACAGTTCAAAAGTTTGGGGTCAGTTAAGAGTAATTAATACTTTTATTCAGAAAAGATGCATTAAATGACCAAATTGGCAGCCAAGACATTTGTGACAAGATAAATGCTGTTCTTTTTAACTATTTGAAAGAATCTTGAGAAAAAAAAAGAAAAAAAGTTTCCACAAAAATATTCAACTTAAAAAAAAAAAAGCTTCTTGTCTGAGAAACATTTATGAAATGTCACCAAATCAGCATATTAGAATGATTTCTGAAATATCATGTGACACTAAAGAACTGGCTGCTAAAATTACATTTGAAGTTTATATATTAAAATAGAAAAAAAAATCATTGTTATTTCACAATTTCTTTATTTCTGATAAAATAAATGCAAACTTGGTGATCATAAGAGACCCAAACTTTTGAACAGTGTACTATAAAGATATAACAATACTCATTTTTAAATTGCTTTCCTAAACATGTATGATATTTAAGAGCAACAGCAGAGAGGATGATTTAAGTGATTAATTAAGAGCATATTAACATTTTGGTCAGTTGGTCACACAAACCTATTGTATGGGGGGGACCCAGAGTTAGAAGAGAACAAATAGGTTTGGAAATGCTTGCACAAAATCTGCACATTTTAGCGCTGTGGTGTGGCGTACCTCTACAGTGTAATGAGAGAGAGCGACGGCCAGCAGGCTGCTGTTGGGACACGCGTGGCAATACTGAATTGTGCTCAGACGACTCGTCTTCATCTCCAGCAGCATGTCTGATGTTTGTACGTCAAACACCTACATGCATACAACAGACAATATACAGTTAAAGCAAATCATGAGCACAAGAGAAGCAGAAGCAAAATCACCCACACAGTACGTTAATCTTTTCTGACAGCCTGAGTACTGAAAGAGTTTTATTAAAGCTTTACCTTTAGTTTGTGCATTAAAGAAGATTATTCATAGGATTTTTCCTATGATCATTTTAATTAGTTTGTGTGATAGTCGTGAATCAGGCTTCAAAAATCAAGCTGTTACAGGCACCAAATCAAAAATATTGAGTGGCAGTGCCAACTTATTTCACAACACCACTCGCAAAATCACTTACAAACACAGCGTTCCTGGCAGCACAAATGATCCGTGAGCCGTCAGCTGACCAAGTGCTGCATTTCACAATGGCTTTTACTTCGTCGTCACTCTCTGGGAAAAAACTGTTGACATCGATTGATTTCCACTCGTTCGCAGACGACACCTCAAACAGCTGCCAGATACAAAAGTGCAAGAAATGCATCATCAAGATGATCCAGCATTTCTAATAAAGGTGAATTTAAATATAGAAAAGAGAACATCTAATTGTAGATCAGAAGTCTTGTTTTTACTTACAATAAAATATATTTTAAATGAAAAAAATTCATTCATTTAAAACTACAAAAATTACAAAATGAAAGCAAGCTTATATAAGCAAGCAAATAACAAAATAACTAGTCGGTAGGCAAACCAATTTTGAAAAGGCCTCACCTTCAAGGTGCCGTCACTGGATGAAGTGGCGAGGTAAGCGTCATTAGGGGAGAAGCAGCAGTGATTGACTGGTTCCATGTGTCCAAACATAGTGTTTTGAGAGGTCTGCTTGTTGGGGTTCCATAGCTGCAGCAAAGATGGAGATGGGAGAAAAGGAAAGCAGTGTAAAAAGGCAGGACACGGATTCAGGAATAAATGGATAATGTGTGTTTGGTGTAGGGGTCTTGAACACTGTTCAAGGTTTATGGAACAGGACCGCTAATATAAGAGAAAAAACAGGAACTGTCTTGAGTTCAACACATCTGCCGTTACATTCTCTAAATCTTATTTCAGGGTGTTTCTTTCGCGCCTCATGCAGAGATATTCCACGAAATGCCCCTTTTGTGTTCACGCCTTCACTGGTTGGGGGGTGCTCTCATTACGTTTTTGACACCCGTGCGATCACTCTGTTTTCGCACCCTCAAATGAATACAGCTAAACTGCAGACTCCTGCTGTTACACTCCTACAGATCTCCCACAATTCTGTGAACATTTCACAAGCTGTAAAAATTACACGGCTGCCCCGTTCCCCTCCTCTGCTGTTCCGAGTGAGCATCCTACCAGCTGTCACTCGCATTACTCATGTTCACCAAATCTGACTCTAAATGTGGAAAGAGGAAATGAATGGAGCAAAAAAAGTGCAGATAAGGATTTAATTATCAAACACTTTGGAGCAAGACTAACACACACCCGCTATGCACCCGTGACATGAGGCGATTTTATTAGAATATTTGTATTATTATACATAGACTCATTGTGAACTCATTGTTTAAGTGGAGTCCTTGGAGGGGTTACTGAACTGACTCAATGAACCAATCATGTCAGACTCTAAAAGGAATAAGATTAGTGTTACAAGCGCTTAAGGTTCATTAGAATAATTACTAACAATATTCATAAAATGTAGTCAAGAGTTTCACAAAGGTTTAGCAATAAATGGGATGTAAAAAACACTAGTAAAATGATTTAAAAAGAAATTCTAAAAAAATGTCAAAGTAAATTCTACAAATGAATTTAATTATTGTTAATTTCTAAACTACTAAAAATTCTAAAGACTGCATTCAAAAGTAAAAGCAGAACTCAAGAACTCTAAAAGCATCTGACCTTGGTGTTGGTGAATTTGTCGTTTGAGCAGGTGGCCAGCAGGACACGTCGGCCTGTGTTGGTGAACTGGCAGTGGTTTATCTGTTCCTCATGTTCCTCCCCAAACACTTTGATAAGAATGCCTCGCTCAACATTCCACAACTACAACACACAAAACACTTCTCATTCTCCTGGCTCATTTTTGAACAATGTACACACAGCACTTTGTATTAGAAACCGGAGGTTTGGATTGGAACAGGAGGTTGAATATTAAAAGAATCATTCTGGAGCCAACTGTTGACCTACAAAAAGATATTGACCTACAAATAAAATTGGCACGGAGACAGACACTGACCTTAACCTTCCTGTCACTGGAGCAGGTTGCTATTTGACGGTCATCGGGGGAGAAGGCACAGCACAGAACTTCTTCGTCATGAGCCTGAAGCTCCAGGAGTTTCTCTCCAGAGGTTGTTTTAAACACCTAATGAGGACAAATAGGCAAATATTTTGCCAGTCACATAAAACAGCACAGTGTCAGGACACAAATGTATATTTACCCGCAACGTCTTGCTGGCCCCACAAGAGGCAATTTTACTCCCATCTTTGGAGAAGCAAGCATAGTAGACGGACCCCTGGTGAGGATGCATGACCAGCCGGGACAAACTGTCCTGATTATTTTTGTTCCTAAAGTGTCAAATCAAAATCTCATTTACTACACACTTTAAATCAAAATCTCATTTACTACACGAAAGCCACTGTATGAGGCAGTTCTGAGAGGGACACATACACCCAGTCCAGATAGAGCTGCCCTCTACTGGCCCTTCTCTGCGCTTGCATCAAGGCCTGCCTGTAAACCTCAGAGCACGCGGGCTGAGACAGAGCCAACTGCACTACGTCAGGAAACGGCCTCTGCTCCAGCTGATGTCCGTTCAGAGAGAGGAACTCCTGAAACTGCAGTCTCACCTCACTATTCTGTGTGGAAAACATTACAGGCCTTTTTATACAAATCATTTGCATTCTATGGCCATTTTTTCTTTCCAATAAAAACGCAAATCATTTCTGATCGAGATGTACAATTGAGGAACATCAGAAAATATAACTTAAACTGTATAAATACCTCTTTGTCTAGAATTTCACCATATTCTACATAGTCGTTGATGAGATGAGCAGATCCCATAACCTGAGCTTTTTCTTTGACCCAGTCCAAGGAAAACATCAGTGAATAAAGCTCCTAAAAAAAAGAAAGGAAAATTTTGTGTTAATAATGCAAAGTAATTATTAGAAGAGCCTACATAAACTCCAGAGGAGGGGAAGTGTTAGTGTAGGTCATACTGTAGCATTACCTTAGACAGTCCCGCTTTAGCCATGTGGTACGGGAGGAAGTGGTACCAATACGAGCATTCTTTATCTCCAGATCTGGGTGGGCTTTCATTATAGAACTGCTGGTACTGACGGACCATCTTTTTATGTAGTTCCTACAGGAGAAATGAATTCAGACCATGTTCTTTGCTGTTTGTCACTTTAAAAAAAAAAAAAAAAAAAAAAAAAAAAAGCAATATAACTCACAGCAATTTGATCACGATTCTGTTCAGTGAGAAAGTCCAGCTGCAGATCGTGAAGGTAATAGAGATACGGTCGCTGGTTACAGTCCCGAAACAGCAGTGATTTATTCACAAATTCCTGTAGGACATCCTCCACCTCCTCCAACTCAAGACCCCACAGCACCGACAGAACCTGCATGACAGAAAACAACGAATAAAACCAAAATAAACTTTGAATACAGACTAATATAAAAATAAGCGACAATGAGACATGAGATTTTCTGTCTAACCTTAGCAGGCACTTTGATGTCTTTCTGCATGATGCTCAGGTCTCTGTATAGATTTTGGTGTTCAGGCTCCAGAACCTGCAGGCTGGCGTCCATGGCCTGGTCCAGAGCTTCATAGTCATAGGACGATGACTTACGGATCCGCTTGAATTGCTTCCTCTGCAGCAGCCGAAGGTAATAGCTCCAGCGGTCAGGGAACTCCCTCAACAGAGCTCCAATCAGAGAAACCACCAAAGGAGAACCTAAAGGAAGGAGAAACATTTACAACGGTCAGGGGTTTAAAGTACTTCAGTGTTAGTACTTAATTCTATGGTACACAGTAGTAATGAAGTACTATTACTCAATTGTTATTCAAAGGAGATAGACCAATATAGGGCAACGATGATTTACCAAGTCATTAAATTTGTAATTATTAAAATTAGACAAAAGTGATTTCAGAAAACATCTCATGATGTGAACATGACACTGCGATCATAAGGTGAGGTAGAGGACAATGAGCGGTTGAGAAATGCAGTGATCACATTTAGCATAAAAAAGCAAGTTGTACCTTTACATTCGCTCACAATGCTGCGGGCCTGGTCTGGAAGTTTCTGTGGTTTCCCATTGACATACAAAGCAAGAATTTCCAGGGCTTTATCCTCATCTAGACCGTTTTCAACAGGCACTTCAAACCTTGTACCTTCACAAAAAACAAAGCACACAGAAACAGGATGAAACCTAATGAATTTTGCAAGATAACAGCAATAATACAGACAAAAGAACATTTCTCTCATAACCTCATCTGAAAATAGCTTATCTCAAAGACCAGAGTTAATGTAATTAATGTAATTTCATTTAGTGCAGAATTTGCCTTGGATTCAAAACTCAGACGCAAGCAGGCACAATATCCACCAAGTCACTTACAAAACTAGACTTTTTAGGAATAGCCTCTCACTGTGTCAATCAATACAATGCAAACTGGACACACTAAAATTAACTACTCACCGCTTACAGAGTCAGTCAGACCTCGGTTGCGCGTGGTCAGAAGAACTCGGCACTGAATATCAAAGGACCTGAGAGCAGAGCTGTCCCAGACATCGTCCAGAATCAGCAGGGACCTGATGGATGTACATAAGAGGAAGCAGCTGATGTCAAAGAAAAGGCAAGTATTTGTAAAAATTAATTTTATTTTGAAGTGTTATAGTAAAAGACACCTTATGAGTCCAGCACTCACCTGGGGAATCTGCGGAGTATTAGGAACCGCAGGCGCTCTTTGGCCTCCTCCACAGAGCAGGGTGGTCGATGACTGGCTTCTGAACTTTGACCCTGCTCCAATCGGAAACATAGAGACTGCATCCTTACTAGCAGGTCTGCCCGCTCACATTGGCCAACAGAAAGCCAGTGAATACCATCTGGAAAACACTCTAAAGAAGAGAAAAATACATAAAATATGGCCACTTTTAGCCCTGTGGGCTTTTAGAAAATAAACTCAAACATACTTCCACTCTAAATAGCTTACTTTTAATTGATTGATTCATCCACTTCTTTTCAAACAAATACTGGGTCTCATTCACTAACATGCGTATGCAAAAATGTGCGTGAAGTGTGTACGGACGATTTTGAGATCAACATCAAAACAAAACCAAACAAGTTATATTTCATCCTAACATGACTAAATATATTAAAGTATGTTGCATTAATTGTATTAGGCAATTTAATCCATATTTAAAATTATATAATAAAATTAAATATAATTTCATTTCATCTTAAATACACTTCATCATAAAGTTAAAGAGTAAGAAAAGCTGTGTTATAGCTTCAGCTGTGAGGTTTCTCTGAATAACAGGATATATCAAAATAAGATCTAGCACACGTGTACAGTTGGCTAATGAGAGGTCTGTAATCTGGGTCTGTATAAATATCTTTTTTGAGTTTGAACTGGTGAGAAAGGCACATTTGACACTGCTAGAGGCCGGGGCGAGAGCACGTCTGCAAACAGCGGCAATTTTGACGAGAGTGATGAAAGTATGCAAGGAAAGTGTTTGCTGAAAGCCCTTATATGGAAATGGTTTGTGCATGTTTTATGCAAATGACATTCTAAACACATAAGTGAACTTATTACCCTTAATGAGGGCATGGTCTCGAACAGCCTCGGCAGCCATCACAGACTTCCCTGAGCCCGCCATGCCAAAAACTGTGACCCAGCCTGGTGTCTTCTGCAGCTGGTACAGCTTCTGCCGGATCAGGTTCAGCAGAGCGGGACGGCTGACAAACACAACGGGTCTCTGAGGCACCCCACCATCACTCAGAATCGCCTGGACTACAATAAAAGCAAAAACTCTTGTATCTCATACTTGCCTACTTCAAAGACAAGTTCATACATGTCCAAGTGGCTAAAGTGGTTACCAGAGGGAGACACTCCATCAGCAAAGCTCCTCTCTCCCTCGGGGCTGAGCAGAGGCAGGTCACTGTGGAGGAGGTTGGCTAGATCTCCGTAACTCTCTCTGATCAGTGCATTGTATAAGGAGATGTATGCCCTGTTGTCTTTCCTCAACAGCACCTCGAGCAGGGCTGCCGCCTGCTCTCTTCTAGTGGCCTGGAGAAGCAGAAATAAGGAAACTTAACTTGAATTCCCTCTTTATAGAAGTAAAACAGCATGTTTGAACACCACAACAGACCTTGTTAAGCACCATCGCTTCTTCGTCATTCGTCAAGACGCCATCGCTGACCATGTGGTCCATCAAGTAGGAGGCTTTGATGTCCTGCTCCAAAGTGGCTTTGGAGCGCAGCAGACAGCTGCGAGCACGTTCCTCCATCTCCACATAAGCTGCGGCGCTCTTCTGAACAACACTGCAGTTGATTGAGTGTTATTTAGCGCAACAGGGCAGTCTGCATCAAACTAAGTGGGAGAGAGAGTACAAATTAGGCATTTTATTTACTCAAACAAGGGCCATATTACAGACAGTCAAAACACCATCTGATCTGTTTAGTTATCATGGTGATTTCTGTTAAAATCTTTAAGTTATTGCATTTTTGAGATCCTAATTTAAGGCCTGTTCGCACCAAGGACAATAACTAGAACGAAGGAATAACTGGCCACTTTGTTGGGTACACCTTGCTAGTACCGGGTTGGACCGCCTTTTACCTTCAGAAATGCCTTAATTCTTAGTGGCATTGATTCAACAAGGTGCATTTCTCAGAGATTTTGGACCATACTGACATGACAGCATCACACATTTGTTGCAGATTTGTCGGCTACACATCCATGATGCGAATCTCCCGTTCCACCACATCCCAAAGGTTCTCTATTGGCTTGAGATCTGGTGATTGTGAATGCCATTTGAGTAAAGTAAACTCCTCATGTTCAAGAAACCAGTTTGAAATGATTTGAGCTTTATGATATGGCACATTATCCTGATGGAAGTAGCTACCAGAAAATTGGTACACTGTGGTCATAAAGGGAAGGACATGGTCAGCATCAATACACAGGTAGGCTGTGGCGTTTAAACAATGCTCAATTGTTACTAAGGGGCCCAAAAAGTGCCAAGAAAATATCCCTCACACCATTACACCACCAGCACCAGCCTGAACTGTTGGATGGAGCCATGCTTTCATGTTGTTTACACCAAAATCTGCCGCTACTTTCTTAATGTCACAGCAGAAATTGAGACTCATCATACCAGGCAATCTTCTATTGTGTAATTTTAGTAAACCCATGCAAATTGCAGCCTTTTTTCAATTTACTACTGTGCAATTTTGGTGAGTCCGTGCAACTTTTACCGTCAGTTTCCTGTTCTTAGTTGACAGGAGTGGCACCCGTGTGTCTTCTGCTGCTGCAGCCCATTTGCTTCAAAGATCTACGTGTTGTGCGTTCAGAGATGCTTTTCTACAAACCTCAGTTGTAACAAGTGGTTATTTGAGTGACTGTTGCCTTTCTATCAGCTCGAACCAGTTTGGCCACTCTCTTCTGACCTCTGGCTTCAACAAGGCATTTTCACCTGCAGAGCTGCTGCTTACTTTCTCTTTTTCAGACCATTCTCTGTAAACCCTAAAGATGATTGTGTGTGGAAAATCAGCAGTTTTTGAAATCCTCAGACCAGCCCCTCTGGTACCAACAAACATGCCATGTTCAAAGTCACTAAAATCAACTTTTCCCCCCAATTCTTAAGCTCAGTTTGAACTTCAGCAGATTATCTTGACCGTGTCTACATGCCTAAATGCATCAAGATGCTGCTCTGTGATTGGCTGATTAGATCTGAGTGAACAAGCAGTTGAACAGGTGTACCTAATAAAGTGACTGGTAAGTGTATAACAATAACACACGGTTTTATTAAGGAACGGTACTTTCAGAAGGATTTAAAGTGGTAGAACAGAATAAACCATGTATTTGCATGTTGTGTGGACAAAATTTTATGGATTAATTTATCAAAATAGATCTGTTTATTTGTATAGTTCCTGTTGTGAACAGGCCTTTAGAATGGGAAAACCTGCTCCCTAAAATTTTTTAAAAGCTATAAAGGAATAGTTCCAATACTGGCTTCTGACTAGCCAGCACAAAATCCACTAAATAGTGAGTCATATTTCTGCATAGCAATGTTCAATTAAGCCAGGCACCATCTTTTATCGAAGGATGCCACAAAGGATGAACTTTCATAAACTAACATTTTATTATTATTATTATTTCTTGAGTGACTGTTACCATTTAATAGACTTAAAGGGATAGTGTATCAAATAAAATTTTACCCTCAAGTTGTTCCAAACCTGTATGCGTTTTTCTTCTGTTGAACACAAAAGATGATTTTTGAAGAATTTTGGTAATCAGACAGTTGACAGCACCCACTGACATCCATAGTAGGAAAAAATAAATACTTGGAAGTCAATGTCCAGGTCAACTCTTTGGTTTCCAACATTGTTTTAAATATTATCTTTTGTGTTCAACAGAAGAAACTCATACAGGTTTGGAACAACATGAGGTTGAGTCAATGACAATTTTCATTTTTGGGTGAACTATCCCTCGCTTTAAAAGACAGCATCTGCACCATAATAACTGCTTAGCTCGCTAATTATGTTGTGTAGCAACGTTCAATTAAGCCAAGCACTATTCTCCTAGCGGGAGAATGGCAAAAGGATGAATTTGCTAAATAATAAAAATAATAATAATTAATAATAATAATACCCTTCATGAATAGCTGTTATAAGTTACTTGTAGTAACAGCAGCTGAATCATAACCGACTGGTGAACGCTAATTGTTCTAAAGCAACGTTGAATTAAGCCTGGCACTAGGCCTATATCTTCTATCGGAAGGATGCCAAACGAATACATTTGCTTAATAAACTCTTATTAACACAAATTACCCTAAATATTTTGCTTTATATAAAATATGGGACTTGGTAATGGCTACTACAAATGCCAAGCAGGATAGTGTCTAACAACTGACTTTAAACCCCTATAAACAAACGTTTTTTTTTACCTGGTAGTGCATGACAGGCCTTATCAAAGTTATGAATCTGATAACAGGTCAAAATATAACGAACAACATGAGCAGAATACGCTAAACAAGTATTATAAAGTAAACCAAAACTAAGACTTAATTAACATACCGAGACAATAAAAATACAGGTGTGTTTTTACAGTCTATGGTGTGGACATACTGTTAGGTACTTACTGTCATGTCACTGAATAAGAAGCAAAAGACGGTCTGTCTCTCACGGTACAAATACTGAATGTAGTGAATAATTAATGCGAACAAGGCGTGCGTCTAGAAAACGTAATAGCCTATATTACTTCAGAGCCTATTAGTTGAGAACCTACTAGGACGCTCAGTAAGAATTAAATGTGTTCGATATGCTTAATTTATAGACTCAGGTGTGGCTCATCAGCCCATAGTAGTGACTATTAACTGACTTCCGATCAGTTAGTTAAGACAGGGAGAACATCGAAATTAATTTTAAAAGACATGCATATACTTACAGATACTGTGCTTCGGGGAGAAATAATGAGACATGACAGAATATTTCCTGCTACACTGAGACCAGTGACGTTCAGTGAGACATTCCAAAGAAATCCAGTTTAAAAAGCATTCCAATTGTCCGTCCCTGAAAATGTGCGCTTCCTGCTTTTTGACACAAACAACTTCCCCGGTGCGCCTTGACCAATAGCGAAACGCCATGAAGTCACGTGACCTGCTGAGGTAATGCAGAGTTTGATATGACTGTAACTAGGCAGACAAAACACATGGCAGTAACTTCAGAATTAACATCGAACATCATTTTTTTCCCCGAATAAAAAAGGAGTTTATTTTTGCTTGGAATTTCATAATTTAGTCTTTCAAATTGACTAATGATAAGAATGTTTATTTTTATTTTTTTATTTATCATACATAGCAGCTTATTAGTCACAATCCTCTTTAGTCAAATGAAATATCAAAATCAGTTCATTGTCTGCAGTGTTTTCTTGTATAAACACTAAAGGCTGAATGAGGCTTAAAAGACAGACTTTACTTCATTGACCTCAAAATGTACATAATGAAGTGAAATGCTTTAGAATTTATTAGAATATGCAGTTTGAATATGAACTTTAGCCTATTGTTAAATGAGGCTTTGGTTGAATCTCACTCACACACACACACACACACACACACACACACACACACACACTCTCTCTCTCTCTCTCTCTCTCTCTCTCTCTCTCTCTCTCTCTCTCTCTCGCATTTCAGTTTATATTGGTCTATTTGTGATTTTAATTAATATTTTAGGTTAAAATATACACTCAGTTATGCAATATAGGCCTACACTCAATTATACATTCGATTTATGTATTTGAATTGCATTTAGATTAGACGGTTTTAACATTAATGTGATGCATATTTGTCAGTCATACACAAATTAAATGTGCAAGAAACAGGTGATTTCTGCATTCCAAAAATACGGCAAAGGTAACCTATCATTAACTATTTGCATCTATTCGATTTGATCTAAATAATCATATTTTCAAAATGCATTAGAATATCATTATAAATATGTTCATTGTGAGAGAGAAAAACATTCAGTTAAAACGCGTGAACATATATAGCAATTAGTTGAAATTTATGATATTGACACACACTATTCGGATTTATCGATGATAAACCTTGTTATATTGTGTATTTAAAACACATTCGGTTTTAATATTACAGAAATCTTACCTGGTTCAATTGTGTATGACTGAGTCAAATATACATCACATTAAATGCATTAGTTTATGTTAAAACTGCGTAATTCCAATACACGCAATTCAAATAAATCTTTAAATTAGGCCTAAATATTTTTGGAGTACGAATGTACAAGCTTACATATATTGCAGATGATAAGGCTGGTTCTTTTTTCAAGTAGGCTATTTAGAGAAAAATGTCATGCTGTCAAATACCCATTTTTTTTCTCTTTGATATTGGGCATTATGGGAAGAATACAGCCATCACTGACCTCAAAAGTAAAAAATTTCGGGGGGGGGGGGGGTGATTTCAAGTGTTTATTTAACCCATTATTTGATGTATGACTAAATGCCTGACGTGCGTGCAACACAGGTAGTCGCGTTGGAGTCTTGACCAATTTGTGCCATATAGCGCACCGCGCCGTTTGCGTCAGTGCTCAACAACTGCAGGAGTCAAACGCCCTAAACATAACAAATGAACTAGTCAGGTACTAGGTAGGATTAAATTAACGATGGCTGATAACCTTAATTGCAGCAGCGGTAACTTATCCAGTGCGCACGAGGCGTTTGGTTTATCCGATGGACACTTTGCGCTCGTGAAAGCTGCAGTTCTGGGGTCCATTTTCGTGCTGGCAACATTTAGCAATTTATTCCTTCTCCATGCCCTCTGGAAAAGACGAAAAAGACACACTCGAACGCAGCTGTTTCTTCTGCACCTGTGCCTGGCTGACCTGGTTGTCGCTTTCTTCCAAGTCCTGCCGCAGTTATCCATGGAGATTACGCACCGGTTCAAAGGCTCCGATCTGGTGTGCAGATCAGTTAAGTATCTTCAAGTTGTCGGGATGTTTGCGTCCACGTATATGATCGTGGCCATGACCATAGATCGCTATCACGCGGTCTGCAAACCCATGGTGTCGTTCTTCAGGGGGTCTTTCCGCAGGTATGTTTGCATAAGCGCCGCCTGGCTCATCTCACTGGCGTTCAGCGCTCCGCAAATGTTCATCTTCTCTCTCCAAGAAGTTGAGAAGAACGTTTTCGACTGCTGGGCGACATTTATTGAGCCCTGGGGAGGCAAAATATACATAACGTGGATCACTTTATCCGTGTTTGTTCTGCCAGCCGTAATCTTGATGTATTGTCAGATAAAGATATGCGCAGGGATCTATTTCAACATGAAGAGGAAAGCCTTGCAGGGCAGCGCAGGTGATGGGCGCTCCAGCACTAAAGGGATATCAAGCGCAATGCTGAAGACTGTCAAAATGACTTTTATTATCATCCTGGTGTACACCCTCTGCTGGAGCCCATTCTTCGTGGTCCAGCTCTGGTCAGCTTGGAGTCCAAGCAGTGCACCCACGCAAGGTAAGTCAAAGCTGTCCAAAAGACACTCTGAGATGCTTCTATTTTGCTTTTACATGATTTAATACAACATTTTTTAGATACAAATAATTAACATAACAGTGAGTGTAAAGTTGCATTGAAAAATTTACAAGATGACTAATTATTAAAATTACTTTTGCTTTAAGGACAGCAGCATAAACTAAATTTGTGTAAAAAAAAAAACTGTATGATTTGAGATAATCCAAAGATCACCTTGAAAGTCAGTGACGAACATCTGACCGTCTGTAGAGTTCATATGATCTGCTTATTTGATGTGAACCGCCTACCTGTAAAAAAAGTGCAGCATCTTAAATGTCTTTTAAATATCATAATAAAATATTTCAACAAACATTTCACAATATTTTATTTGTCAATATTTCTACACATTTTTGACTTTTTTCCTAAAACATTTAAATAGAATAAAATAGTCTGAATGTAAATTATATAACGGCATTGTGATATATGGTAATATGATCAAATACAAATGATAAGATGCATTTCACAATATGTTGGAATATAACCACAAAGTTGATAACAGATGTGACTAAATGACCATTAGTGTATATGAGCCATCATATATGTGCATATGATTACTCACAACCATTCTGTTGCGTTAACAATCTATTTCCCCACAGCTGCAGATATACAAGATATAGCCATTAGTAAAACCATTCACCGGCCCACAAAGGACCCGATCAGATTAAACTGCTTTATGTTTTGGTTGCCTGCAGACACCAGATGGTGCACACAATATTTTTGCACAGAAAAGTTCCACGTTTGAACACTTCCTAGGTGCAATTTG
Source organism: Scardinius erythrophthalmus (assembly GCF_964197995.2). Taxonomy (NCBI): domain Eukaryota; kingdom Metazoa; phylum Chordata; class Actinopteri; order Cypriniformes; family Leuciscidae; genus Scardinius; species Scardinius erythrophthalmus. The sequence continues at coordinate 13,586,923 of NC_138224.1, read as the reverse complement.
TTATTTTTGTCTGTGATTCTTTATTTACAGTCTCATTTCTGTTCTACAGGGCCCGTGTTTGTCACTATCATGCTCCTCGCCAGTCTTAACAGCTGCACAAACCCATGGATCTACCTGTACTACAGCTAGAGCCTCACAGACAACAAGTTCTTGGTGCTGACGAGTGCATGAATATGGTGTCAGCATACACCAATTTCTCTGCCATTTTTTAATATAATTATTAATAATTCGGCATGGTCATTTGTTTCAATGTTTTTTGTTTTTATGTTGTTGTTGTTTTTAAATCTATTTGTACTGCTAAAGAGAATGAAGGAGATCTGTTCTCTTATCATGTTTGCATGTAAAATGTAAGTAACTGTATATATTCATAGAATGAGGTTTCTGACAGATGATATGGTTAATGGCACCTCATCTTTGTGCTGTAAAAATATGCCCTGTGATTTACAGGTAATGTACCAGCCTTTCTGCACTAAGTGACTCACTAACATCATAAAGTCTTGTATCAAGAAAATATGGCTCCCATTTAAAGAAAATCAAGGTATGATTACTGTAATTATTTCCCAGTATGTATTAAAAGATATTTAGCATATGTGTAATTATATGCATATGTGATTGTCACTTTGATTGTATAGATTTGGTCACGTTTTTCACATCTTTTGTTTCATTTTTGAAACACTTTGCATGACCTTACCTTATCTATGTAAATTACAGATTGGCCTTTGGTCAATGCAATTCATTTCATTGTTGTTTTCCATTCCTCAGTCATTTAAACAAAAATGCAAAATGAGCTTGTGCATAAAAAATTCTATAGGGTTAAAATTGAGTGACGTTTCATTGTCACTGTTATGACCTCATATTTTCACGCACACAAATTTCTTTGTACTGCAAAGCCTGTTTTCTGTGAAAGTCACTTCACATATTTTGAAACCCGTTTGAATACCTCAATAAAGCTAAATGAAATGGGAATGTTCCTTCACAGAGAAACCCGGATTCATACAAACAGTAGGTCAAGATTTTCAGCGATCAGTTTCATAATCATATTTCCCTCCAGGAATTTCTCTCTTCTATTCACCTCTGTTCCCATAAATAATAGAGCAATTTTTAATATTTAATACACCAAATATAGTTCCTCACACATTTGGAGTTTAAAAGCAGACCATCTTTTGAATGAGAAATCTCTAACGGGTTTAATAATGCATTAAAATAAATAAAATAGGTAGGTAAATAAATAAATAAATCAGGGCCATAATTGTGCACTTATAGCATATTTAAAAAAATTAAATCCCATTTATGCACCAAACCTTCTCCTTTCATTTGAAAAACAATGAGGAAAATTAATTCATTAAAGGGTCTTGATGGTCTTAAGCAAAAATTATGATTGAAAAAACATGCCAAAACGTATCTAGGCCTTATTGAACTACCAAACTAAATAACTAAATTTGGTTAGCCTTTTACTGCACAAACACTCCTTGGATTAAAGGCAAAATGAAAGCCTAAGGCATCTGTATCCAAGGTAGCCATTGGGAAATGGGATTAGAGCATTTTTAGAGGCAGATGAAAAACGTTGGAGACCATTGTAGCCGAACGGTGTAAGGGGAGGCAGAAGTGAGAATAACATAGCATTATATGCCCTTCATCAAATACAATACGGTGTAAATTATGACATTAAGGAAATGACTTCTGAAAAAATATGAGTAATAACATAATTAGATCAGATTTTGAAATTGAATAGACATCATATAGTACACAAATAACAGGGGCTATGAAACTGTAAGGGTTATGTTTAGTTCTATTATTTCATTTGTGTTGAGGGGTATGTATGGCTGGACTTCCATCATGTGCAACTAAACCTCTACAAATGATCCAGAATGCTGCAGCTCGTCTTGTCTTCAACGAGCCCAAATGGCCCCACGTTACTCCTCTGCACTGGCTACCTCTCGCTGCTCGCATCAAGTTCAAGGCATTGACGCTTGCTTACAGATCTATCACAGCTCAGCTCCCTCCTACTTTCACTCGCTCCTACGAGTCTACGTCCCTACCAGAAGCCTACGATCGATCAACGAGTGACGTCTCGTGGTTCCATCACAGAGAGCCACTAAATCACTTTCCGGAACATTCTCATTCACAGTTCCATGTTGGTGGAACGCGCTCCCCACCCTCATCCGGAATGCAGAATCCCTGGCAACATTCAAAAGACAACTGAAAACCCATCTCTTCCGTGAGCACTTAACCTCATAAAAAAAAAAAAAAAAAACCACCTTTCCTTTTCCTTTAAATCCTCGCTTGTCGGGCTTATGCTACTCTGAACAATGCCTGAACTTCGTATTTTTGAGCACTTCTTGCGTTGTTTTTTGCCTCTTCACAATGACTCGCTTAATTTAGTCCTAATTTGTAAGTCGCTTTGGACAAAAGCATCTGCTAAATGACTAAATGTAAATGTATGTTTACATGACGGTGTACCAAAACCGGAAAAAGTTTTTCCTTTGCTGTTGCGTACCGATGACTCCGTTGTCAAAACGATCCCCGTTCACACGGATCCACAAAAACAACTAAAAACGCTGTATTCTGCATGCCGGGCCAGTACTCGGCGATGTCACTTTGTAAAGAATTGCTACGCAACTATAGACTGAACACTTAATACGCATGCGCATGTCTTCACTGTTTTCACATATTCACGTCTTGTTTACATTGAGGCGATAACGATATCGTTTTAAAAAACTTCTAAAAAATGTTGTGTAAATGAACGGCTAGAACGCATAAAAAGTTTTACGTCTTTAGTTGAAAACGGTGTTGTGTAAATGGTCCCTTAGTTTGGTTTTGTTACTGTATGTTCTTGTTTGCCTGTGTTCACAGTGATTGTTAGTTTCCATAGTTACTCATTAATTTCGCACCTGTTCTTCTTTCGGTTGATTACTCTGTGTGTATTTAAGCTCTTACTTTCCTGTGTGTATTTAAGCCCTTACTTTCCTCAGTCCATTGTTCGGTGTCATTTTTAGTTTACGTGGTTGTGTATTTTTCTCCTAGTTATTTCCTGAGTGTTACCTTGTTGGATTTATTAAAGACTGTTTTTGTTATCTAGGCCTACTCTTTTGTTGTGCACTTCATTACAACCAAACAGATATGGATATGTGTTAAACAGATAAAAACACCAATGCTTAATTTACATGGCTGAAGAGTTATATTGATCAATAACATTTTACCAATAGGCTACTTTTAAAACAACAGTTTTTAGAGTTCCAAATGAAATGTTGCAAAAAGTGTATTTTGTATGTAATAATGCACCATTAAAGTCGGCAAGAAACAGAAGTTGCGATAGTCTTTTCTTCCCTATCGTCACATATGTACGAAACTGCTTTTTGAACAAAAAAAATGTAGGGCGGGAATTGATTTTGACCATCAGTAATAAAGTGCTGCTGTAATGAATTATTTGTTTTAAGCCAACCCGGAAGTTAGCATCACACTGGTTCCTCTGACAAAAATTTAAATATCGCAAAAAACAAGTGATTAACAAACGTTTATAATACTGACATATTTTGTCCATCAAGATCATTTTCACAAATTAATTTTGGCTATCTACAATCGACAGAAATATAAGGCTAAAAAACAATTGCCCTGAAAGTTCGAGTTTATTAGTTTGCAAGAGCGCAATTACAAACACAACGAGGCTGTAAAAGCAGACTAGTGCGTAGATTAGTTTACCTGTTACAACATAGCAACATACCTGTTACCCTAGCAACATCTCTAGTCCCATTAAAGGGATAGTTCACCCAAAAATGAAATTTTGTCATCATTTACTCACCCTCAAGTTGTTCCAAACTTATATGAGTTTCTTTCTTCTGCTGCACACAAAAGAATATATTATATTGGTAAATCGAACAGTTAACGTCAGCCATTGACTTCCATGCTATTTTCTTTTCTTTATGGAAGTCAGTGGTTACCGTCAACTGTTTGATTAACTTTAAAATGTCTTTTGTTTTCAGCAGAAGAAAGAAACTCATACAGGTTTGGAACAGCTTGAGGGTGAGTAAATTATGACAACATTTTCATTTTTGGGTGAACTATCCCTTAAAGCAGCTTGTTAGTAATTTGCATTTCGTGGTGACTTCAACAGAGTAGGCTAAACAGTGCTTTTCGGCACACATAACGCTACCTTTTACTATTCAAAACCATGTTAATTACTGTGTAGGTCTCAGCCATACAAATGAATAACTATTTTTAAGCTCCCTAGTGCGTGAATGAACATCATTTCTATAAGAATGACATGACCTCTGCCACACTGACACCATGTGGCCACGCATGCATGAAAAGAAAGACAGGTTTTATTAAATCCATTTCACGTCCTCACACTTCTATGAAGCCACAGAACAATATAAATTCCTTTAAATAACCTTTATTTATGCATGGAGGACAAAGTGTTTTCAGAAATAATTCTGGCAAGCAAGTACAAAATCTCATTTAGCTACCTTGCAGTTTGTCTCGAGGGAGATAACCCTAATTTGTACTGATGCATGGGTTAGACTGCTGATACGCTTTTTGGAATATTTTTGTATATATTTAACACATATTAAAATATATATTAATATATTATGCTTTTAATAAACTAAACGAAACATTATTTATACGTAAATATATATATATATATATATATATATATATATATATATATATATATATATATATATATATAATAGTAGCCTAAGTGCTAGTTTTAAAGGGACCTTGTAGAGATACTGTAGTCAGTAGTTTAGCAAGAAAAACAACAAGACGAGTGAAGTTGTGACATCTTGTGCCTCAGTTGGCTTTAAGGATTTCACCTATTTTATTATCGGAATGGAGATGACCTGATGAGCTGTCATGTGATTGCTCTACAGGTTTAAGATGGTCACAAAACAAAGAACAATTCGATTTAAACATTTAAATCTACACAGAACTTGATTTTTACATCTTAAAACAAAAAAAAAAACAAACACCTAGAGGTGTAGCCTAATAAAAAGGACTTAGAACAAATGGGAATATAGTTGGAATAGCAGTGGCCTTCAGATATCAGGTCCGCGAATGATGATCAAACAAGTAAACTTCTCACTTCATGTTTTTAACTCTTTTTAGCCTGACCTAATCTCTCACGGGGTAGGCTACCTTTAGTACACAAATGACAGAAATTCAATAGAAAACAAAATAAATATATAACGTTAGCCTACAGTAAATATGTAGCCTATAGGATGTATATATAGCCTATACCTATACCTATATATATATATATATATATATGGTGGATAGACAAATAGATGAATAGCCAGGCATAGATAAATATAGACTCTTATATTGTTTTTTTGAAGGCGGTCCTCTGTTCTTCCAGTTTGACAGTACGCAGTATCGCGGCACGCTGACCAGACCACTAAAATCCTGCTATAGAAACAGGAAGTGACGCTCTGAAAAGCATTAAATGTGCTCCGGATCTGGACCAATCGAAGCGCTTGTAGTCATTCATCCCGGGAATCAGCCAATCGCGTTGCGAATCGTGGTACAGTAACTTCAGCGCTGTCAGAGCGCTCAGAAAAAGGGTCAGCTGTTCTGTGGTTGATATAACTTTGTTACAGAGAACATCGGGTAAGTTAAAACCAGCAGATTTCTAATATATTTAATATACATAAAGTTGTTTAGATATGTTAGAGAATAATTATGTCCTGTTGTTGCAAGTATCTCTATAAGAATACCTAGAGAGATACATAGCCTACTTGTAACCCAGTTTCAACATGTCAAGAAAGTACAGGGCATAAATCAAAAGAAAGAAATAGGAAATTGTATTTTGCTTTAAGCCCTTTTTTGGAAAATTAATTTGTATCATGATTTAGAGAGTGCAATCTATCTATCTATCTGCATGTCTCTGTCTATTTATCCATCTGTCTGTCTATCTATCTATCTATCTGTCTGTCTGTCTATTTATCCATCTGTCTGTCTGTCTAACTACAGTATCTCTGTCTGTCTGTCTGTCTGTCTGTCTGTCTGTCTGTCTGTCTGTCTGTCTGTCTGTCTGTCTGTCTGTCTGTCTATCTATCTATCTATCTATCTATCTATCTATCTATCTATCTATCCGTCTGCCTGCCTGTCTGTCTATCTATCTCATGCATAGCCTACATAGGGCCTACATACATACATTCTCATACATAAATTAATAGACATTATTACAGCCACTGATGTACTACTGTGAATTTTCTTTTTTTATGACAAAAGCAAATGAACTGTGATCTTGACTCTTGTTTCCTGTTAACAGTTTTGATTGCAGGCATGGCAACAGCTCAGTCAGTGTTCACTGTGGCTGTGAGCATTCTGCTCATCGCAGAGCTGATTCTGGCCGAGAAAGATTATTACGAGATCCTGGGTGTACCCAAAGACGCATCTGATCGCCAGATCAAAAAAGCCTTCCATAAATTAGCCATGCGGTATCATCCTGATAAAAACAAAAGCCCTGATGCAGAGGCAAAGTTCAGAGAGATTGCTGAGGGTGAGTCAACACACCCATTCAAATTGACACAGGACACACCTTTCTGAACATTATAAGTGTTGATCAGTTGTTAAAGCTTCATATTTTTCCATTCCCAGCATATGAAACATTATCAGATGACAACCGGAGGAAGGAATACGACCAGACGAGGAGCAGTCCGTTCTCCAGGCAGGGCCATAGAGGAGGCGGGGATCACTTCCGTCAACATTTTAGCTTCAACTTTGACGATATATTCAGAGACTCTGACATGCATGGACACAACCCTCACATGCATAATAAAAGACATTTCGAGAGCCACTTTCACGCCCACGAAGAAGCACATAGCAGGCACAGGAGGCACTTCCAGAACTCTTTCGGCGGTGACATGTTTGATGATATGTTTGAGAATATGGAAAGGATGTTCTCTTTTAATGGACACCAGACTCGGACTGAAAACAGGTTTCACAGTTCCAGCAGGCAGCACTGTAGGACTGTCACACAGCGAAAGGGCAACATGGTCACAACATACACCGACTGCTCCTGAGTTAATGCGCACATGGAAATGTCTTCCAGTTGTCTTGATTGAAACTTAAATGCTTTTTTGTGTTTTGGATCAGTACTGATGACCTCGAAGAAGTCTTCTGCAAGAATCACACATTACTGGATGAAACATCCTCAGTTCAGGGATCCTAAATCTGACTTTATACAAAATTCACCATTCACAACATATTAATAATATTATCAACAGTTTTCAACATTAACACATATGACCTGACCCATATGGAAAAAGAAATACAGTGTCAGGTATATTTTTAAATATATTTAAAAAATATAAAATTTTAGTATATTTACATGAACATATTTTTCATGTTTTAGTTCATTATTTCATCATTTATTTTTGGCCCTTGAAGTACATTTTGTACTATATTTTGCCATTTATAAACTCTAAATATAAGATAAGAGTCTTTCTCTTTTTTTGTTATGAAGTCAAGATTTAGGATCTTAAAGCATATTTCAGGGGAAAAGGCTTCCACGTACCGGAGGCTTTAAAACACACAATTGTGTTTATCATGAAGTGCCGCTGTATCGCTTATTTGTGATTTTCAGCCTGTTTTAACTTATTTCTGAAGATCCTAGAACCTATAGAAGCTGTTTGACACATGTACGTGATCACTAGAAAACATTCAACGTGGTCATGTCCTTTACAAGCATTTTACACAATTTGTATATCTTCCATCTCTGCTAACATGACACCAGAGCAAGTGGCTCTTTTGAGGGGGAAGTCCCTTACATGTGCAATAATTATTCAAATCTTCCTGATGGAGGGGGAATCCTGTTAGCTGTAGGGCTTTCCTGGAAAAAAAAAAGAAAAGAAAAAAAGCAGCCATATGATCAAATGAAGAGCTGTGCCTAAAAAACGGTTACTGTTTCTCGCTTTGCTCTCATGTTAAATTTCCATGTTAATAGGAAGGTTTGAGCAATTACCTGGGGCAGTTGTACAAAAAGCCATGTACAATCATTCATTTTCATATAAATAACTATTGAACAAAAAAAAATTGTACACTCCTTGTAGTTCCGTAAATGTGGATATATTTATTTGGCTGTCCAAACATTTTAGCCAAAGCAGCATAACACGGTCTGTCAGTAGTTTAATCTGAATACTTTTATTTCCAATAAACAATTACCTCATCAAGCTTTGTGTACTGTCAGAATGAACAGCAATATTAACAACCATATTTTTTCCTAGTTTTGAACTTCATGTAAAGTGTGTGATTGACTGGTGTGCTTACTGCCATGCTCAGGTTATCTACTGTTTCACTGTTTTAAAAAATGGTTTTAGCTTGAATATGTAATTCAAGCAAGCACATGCTTAGATACTGCATTAAATGGAACTTTTGAATCCATTATAGAGGACAACAGAGCCCGTCCACTTTTTCAGTATTATTAGTAACACTTTATTCGATGGTCCACTTTAGACATTCTACTGACTATAAGTAACTTTGCAAGTGCGTCAACTAATTATTCTAACCCGAAACCTTACACCTTATTAATGAGAGTAAGTTGGCATGTAGTTGCAGATTTACTTACAGTTAGTAGAATGTCTAAAGTTTTTTTTTTTTTGATGGTCATCAAAATAAAGTGTAACAGTATTTTTTCTATATTTTTTTTCCCATAGGGAATGTAAGAAAGTCAGTTAAAAGCCATGGACCAAGACAATCCCTTGTGAAAAAAAAGTGCACTTAAGTGTACTTTTATAAAGTGTACTTATTACATAAATAATATACTTTAAATATATACACTTAAGTGTGAATTAAATGCCATCTTTTCGGCGCACTTAATGCACATTAAGTGTAATTAATTTCAAATATATCATATATTAAGTTGAAATAAAATGTAATAAGTTGCCATTAAGAGTGATTTTTGTGAACTTAAGTGAACTTAATTGGTACTTTATTACAACTTTATATATACTTTCATAATTGCTTCTAGTGTTTTTAAAATATACTTAAAGTGCACTACACAATATAATGACACGCAATTAATGTGATTTAAAATATACTTTAATGTCAGTTAACAATACACTTAAGTGTGAATTAAATGCAATGTTACAATCAACAAAACTTAATGTTAAACCCTCTAAATTTACTGACAAAATAATATCTAAAAGAAGTAAATAAAAACCTTTCTGTTGATGCACAAGAAAACCCCAAGAAACACTATGCATAAACACAAACAGTTTTGGAAAGAGACCTTTGGGTAATGCTTTACAAAAATATATTAGTTACCTACTTCAGTTAACATGAACTAAGAATGAATAATACTTTAAGCATTTATTAATCTAAGTAAGATAATATTAGTCTTGGTTAGATCATGTTGGCTAAAAAATAAACTAATATTAACAAATGAGACCTAATTAAAAGTTACCGAACCTTGTTATTTAGCTCTTAAAGGGATGTTCAGCAGAAGAAAGAAATTGATACAGGTTTGAAACAACATGAGGGTGAGTATATGATGACAGAATTTTCATTTTGAAGTGGAGTATCCCTTTAAACCTTTACCAGCACCAACATTAAACAGGACCAAATGCTTACTCCAGCATTACAGTGAATCTAAGTTTGTCTAAAAAAAAACACACACAAAAAAACAAAAACAAAAACACTGAAGAACTCCAAAAGCACAAAAACCAAAATGATGTCACCCAATTTTTTAAGTTGTTGGAAAGTGCGGTTTATGTCAATGTCCCAGATGCTCTCCAGAGTATATGTGAATAGAAATGTTTCAAAGATGCAGGAAAGTCAGAAAAAATGCCTTGAGGAAAAAAACAAAAAACCAGAAAATTTGTTTATAATACAGATCCAGTCCATTGTTATATTTGGCTCAATTGAATGAAAGAGATAGATATACAGTTGCGCTTCAAAGTTGATATACACCTTGCAGTATCTGCAAAATGTTAACAATTTTAGCAATAAAAGGGATCACAAAAATGTATACGTTTTATCTTTATTTAGTACTACCCTGATGAAGCAGTTTATTCTGCAAGGTGTATGTAAACTTTTGACTGTTAACTGTTGATGAATGTGTGATGTGATTGATTACCTCAGTCACCAGGGCCACATCGTAGTAGAAAGCTGGGCAAGGTTCCTTCTATTTCCCACAAACAGCAGGATTCCACTGACTACGCCATCTTTACTGACACTGGGCTTAAAGTGATTCAAAATAGAGAACCTTTTTATTGCTACTTTACAGGGAATTAAGCATAACTTTATCAATTACACAAATATAGATATATGACCCATGCAAACCCAGGACCAATGCAAATTAAGAAAGGTATTCTTACATTTTAAGCTTGCCCCACATAGCTATCTTCATGAAGGATGTTCCTGTTCTTGTATTTACCACGGTTGACACAGCAATGCTGCAAGCCTTCTTCCTTTGGTTTGTTACGTTACCTATAAAATATATGATGATTATAGGGCAGGTGTAAATGCACAGGTGGGAATTTATTACTTGCACATGCAAAAGATTCAAAGCATTTAAAAGCTATAGGGATAGTTAGTGACTTGAAAGTAGTGTTTTAGCTTGATCAGGATGTGCTGTCATGATAAATCTTGTAACATCACCTCATCAATACAGGTCTGTGATTCCACACCGCTTGCACTGTATCTCCAATAACAAATATGAACTGATCCTGCAAAATGAATATTTAAATCCAGATAAACATAAAAATATTACATATTCCAAAACAAATAGTAATTGAACAACTCTTTAAATACAAAATGAAATTGAACACATTACAAGCATTTTTTCTAGAGGTGGGTAATATATTAAATATTTATGGTGGTTATAAGATTGATTATTTGTATTAAATGTATATAAACGTCTTCGAGTGTTACAATATTGGATCAGCATTCAGCAAATGTTTAGTAGCTTGTTTAAAATAATTTAAAAAGTCGGTTTAGTTTAAAAAAAAAAAATCAGCAACCAAATTCCTCGAACACGACCACACACGCCTTCCACACATTACAATGTAAGACATTATTAGAATGCAATCATGTATAAATTATTGAAAACATGATTATTTCACCTCCCGAGTCTATTGAGTTTATAATATCTGCGATTAAAATGCACTCAGCAACTGACATGTTACGGTGAAAAAAAAATTAACTAAAGAAAGCATCAATATATACTTACTTGACTGATTATTTGCTGCATAACGTCTCATCTGCAAACAAACATCCAAACGTGGTGCTCCTTTTGTTCTCTTGTTTGGCTAGCTTCAGCATCATCACGCATCGCAAACGGATCGCAAAACAGCGCATTTTTCAAACTCTAGTGAAGTAGAGCGTCATAATGACGTAGAATTTCTCGCAACATATTCATATATCATGCATGATTAAATGTTATTTAAGCTTTTCTGTTTAAGTTGTTCTAACTCATTGTGTTGTTAAACTCTGTAAGTTCACAAAACTTTACTCATTAACCTAACTAAAAGTCAATCTTTTTTTTTCAATGTAGTCTAGTGTGATTAAAATTAAATGTATTTTAACTGAATTTAAATGCAAATTCATTTTGTTTACATTTGTTTAACTTTTGCTCACAATTAATACAATTTTAAATGTATTTAATTGACTTAGAACAACATAATGATATTGAAAGTATTATGTTCACAGATGTAAAGTAGCTACAACACATTACTATTAGACTCCTCTCATATATTACATTTTATTTTAAAATATTATGTAGAAAGCTGACACTAGTTGAGTTCATAGGGCTGGTGATAAAAATGTCAACAATAAGTTGTACTGGATTATACTGTATAAACAGATGTATTGGAAAAATACATTTCAACTGCATAATGCACACAGTATATATTATAGACAAAACACATTTAAAATACATTTACAAATTAATTTTGGACAACACACTTGAGTTGGAATTAAAATCAATTATTTTCCATGTTTTCCATTAAAACTGTTATTTTATATATTAGTCAATACATCAAAATAAATTCCCTTTAATAACTGATAACTTTAACTTTAATAAATTAAAAACACTATAAATCTTAAGTGTGTTTATAAATATTGTGATGAAAGTGTACTTTCTTTAAGTTAAGCTTAATTAGACATTATTACAAAGTGCATTTTTTTAAATGCACTTAAGTGTGTTTATAAATATTGTGATGAAAGTGTACTCACTTTAAGTTAAACTTAATTAGATATTATTACAAAGTGCATTTGTAAAAAATGCACTTAAGTGTGTTAATAAATATTGTCATTAAAGTGTATTCCCTTTAAGTACACTTAAGTGGTCTTTAATTTTAATTTTATTATATTATCTGCAAGTGCACTTTTCAAAAAGTATACTTTGATTATTTTAAGCACACAAAAAGTACGCTTTCAATACAATTAAGCACACTTCTTTTTCACAAGGGAATCAGCTACGAGGTGAATCATAACACTACAAACTTTGTTTTGAAGCAAATGTTTTTGAAAATCTGACAAAAAGACAAAAGGTACAAGAGTGTGTGTACTTATAGCTTCGATGAGGGAAAAACTACAATCACATGAAGCATTGCAAACTAAAAATGATGGGGAAATATAAAACTATTATATATATATATGTATACACACACACACACACACACACACACACACACACACACACACACACACACACACACACACACACACACACACACACACACACACACACACACACACACACACAATTATTCAATATTATATTATATATTTGAAATTATTCAAACCCCATTGCAAACAAGGTTTATTGGCAAAATGTACAGCCTTTAACCTGTTTGCAATGACCGAATCAAACAAAAGTAATTGAAATAGCTCAACACAACAAATGTTTCAAGTGGTTTCCCCAAATTCAACTGAAAATGCAACTTTTAATGACTTCTGCATTCTCAAAGTTATTCAACCCCCAGAATAGAATCCCTCACAACAGCACAAATCTGCAAAACAGGTGCTTTCTCAAGTAATCAAGGGCTTCATAAGTTGCACCAGGTGTGCTTGAGCTAGAACACATGAAATATCTGAACTGGCTAGGTTTGTTGAGTCACGTTTGACTGCATGTTAGAAATATGGATAAATCAAAAGAATGGTCCAAAAATTTAAGAGAAGATATTATCGCCCTTCACAAACAAGGAACAGGATACAGGAACAGGATACTGTTGGAAGCATAGTTCGCAAGTTCAAAGTTAAAGAAACAGTGGTCACACTACCTGGATGGGGCAGAAAAAGGGAGCTATCAACGGCTGCAACCAGATTTATGAGAAAGCATGTTCAGAAAAACTCTCGAGTGACTGCAAAAGACCTGCAGCAAGACTTGGTGGCAACAGGCACTGGGGTTTCAGCTTGCACAGTAAGGCGCATACTAAACGCATGCCAGAACCCCCAAGACGTACAACACTACTGACCCACAAGCACAAGAAAGGTCGGCTCCAATTTGCTCAAAATCATTTAAATAAGCCACAGAGGTTTTGGAATTCGGTTCTGTGGAGCGATGAAAGTGGAACTTTTCGGCCCTGTGGATCAGTGGTGTGTCTAGAGGAAGAAGAATGAAGCATATGCTGAAAAGAACACTCTGTCTACAGTTAAGCATGGCGGGGCTTGGTGATGCTCTGGGGCTGCTTTGCATCCTCTGGCACTGGAAAACTGCAGCATGTGGAAGGCAAGATGGATTCATTGAAGTATCAGGAAATCCTAGGAGAAAAAGTCATGCTGCCAGTGAGGAAGTTGAAGCTTGGTCATCATTGGACCTTCCAACAGGACAAAGCATACCTCAAATTCCACAAAAAGTCAAGGAAGATTCTACAGTGGCCATCACAGTCACCTGACTTGAACCCCATAGAAAATCTCTGGTGGGATTTGAAGAAGGCGGTTGCAGCACACAAAACCAAGAATATTACTGAACTGGAGGCCATTGCCCATGAGGAATGGGCTTAGATTCCTCAGAAACGCTGCCAGAAGCTGGTTTCTGGTTATACATCTCGTTTGCAGCAGGTCATAACAGCAAAAGGGTGTTACTACTATGGTTACACTTTATTTTAAGGTGTCATTGTTACAGTGTATATATTTAAGTACTGAGTAATATTAAGTAACTACATGTACTTACTATAGGGTTAGGGTAGGATTTGGTTGAGGGTTAGTTGCATGTAATTATGCATAATTTACTGTTATTAATATGGTAAGTACACGTAACATATGTAACAAGGACACTGTAAAATAAAGTGTTACCACTACTACTAAGCACTAAAGACGCTTGTTATGAAGGGGTTGTTTAATTTTGAGACTGCAGAAGTAATTTGCATTTTTAATTGAATTTGGGGAAACTACTTGAAACATTTGTTGTGTTCAATTACTTCTGTCTGATTTGTTCAGTGCAAACAGCTAAAAGTCCATACATTTCGACAATAAACCTGATTTGCAATGGGGGTTGAATAATTTCAAATGCAACTGTGTGTGTGTGTGTGTGTGGCTATTTTGGCACATGTTTTTTTTATTCTCTGATTGGTATAATTTTCTGTACAGCATTGTGGGTAGGGATGGGCATCATTAAGAAATTATCGATATCGATGCCATTGTCGAGTCTGTTTATCGATGCGATTCCTTATCGATTCCCATATCGATTCCTGTACCATTTGCTGCACACTTACAGAGTTTTTGGGGGATTTAAAAATCCAGTCGCATACTGTGACGTCGTGCCGCGACGCGGGAATGGACGGAACGGAACGTTCGGAATCGTTAGTGGAATCGTTAACGTGTGGACGTGTACGATTCCGATGGATCGGAACGTTTGGAACCGGTTCCAAACCGGAACCTGGAACCGTTTTTTAAGTTAAGTTTTTTAACGCTTTTTCCCATTAAAAAAACTTATGCCCAATGGAAAGGTTCCGTGGATGTTAAAGGGTTTTCACTGAACCATAGATACAAATGAAGAACCTTTATTTTTAAGAGTGAATATGCATATTCAGGACAATGTTCCAAATGCTAATATAACGCAGTCCAGAAAATTTGTTACAATTCTTATATTTGTCTCAGTATTTGGTTTGTCCCTCTTTTGCTTTTTGACAGCAGCATGAACTCAACAAGTTTGAATAAAACCTGATGATCATATTTTCCATCATGATTTGAAATGATCCAAAAAACATCTTAAGCTACATTGGAAGAACATCTGATCGTCATAATGAGTGTCACAAATGGGCTTATTTCATTAGTCACCAAGAAATAGTTCAGAATCTGAAAAATGTTTCCTTCATTTTACAAAATGTATGGGGAAATTGTACCTTCAAAAGACTACGCTGCAGACAATGTAGTGAATTCAACAGCAGTGTCTCACTGAAGTGTGATGGGATATCAGGAAGTACCTTATCAGGAAGACTCCCAAAGATGCACTTAACAAAAGAACAGGTGAGGTATTTATTCACAAATTTGGAAAACAAGAAACAGATGTCAACAATCAGCAGAAGAACAGGATGTTATCAACACAAGGTTATTTTAGTATGAAAACTTCAACAAATAAAGTCCTCACATCAGTCCTTCAAGCACGGCTCCAGATGCACAACAACATCTGAAGATGGTACATAATAACACAGATTATTGTAGCTTTGTTCAATCCTGCACTTGGGACCCCTCAACACAGCACACAATTAAGGAAGTGTCCGAAATATGAAAAAGACAGAATATTATGGCATGAAACTCAATATTTGCTTACAAGATGCATATTTATCAAAAGGTTTTGCAGCATAGATGTACCCTTAGCTGACTATGACATCTCACAATGCTGTTCAGTTTAAGCGACATGGGAGGACTGGCTATATGAAATGAAATATGCTGTTTATTGTCCACCCCGGAAAAAAAACAAGGAACTGGAAAAAAACCCAAGAGGAAAAAAATATTGTCAGATAATTGGGTGTGTTCTAGTTATGGAATTCTGTGGCAGTTGATGGGGAAAAGCTTATCAGAATTTCATGGGCAAACATTTTAAAGCACAGTATATTACATTTGCTTTACAATATGGTGTAATAAATAAATACATATTTTAGCTGATTTGCTTTTGTAATCTAAATAATTAATTAATAAAAAATAATAAAAATGTTTTAGCTGCTCTTAAAATTTAAAGGAATACAACACCTTTGCTTTTGTTATCAAAACAAATAATTAAAAAAAACTAATAGAAAATAAGCAAATAAAAATAAATGTCTGTTTTATCCACTCTTAAGGTAAAAAGGAATACAACTAATTTGCTTTTGTAATCAAAGCAAGCAAAGAATGTAAAAGCATGACTCAGTTAAGGTTTAGGTCTGCTGTTATACTGTATATTCGAATAGAAGAGTACAAAAGGTTTGCCACAAAAGTCAGCCATTAAATATATATAGTAAACAGGCCAGGCTTAACAAGAACAATTTCAGCAGTATTGTTTTCTTCCCCAGAATTGGTAAACCATGTTATGCATGGCTAACTTCAACAGACAGCTTGAGTGATCTGTTTACCTGTGCAGGCACTTTGGGAACTTATTTTGATTGGGTGCCAGTAAATAAAGAAGTAGAATAGGAGCTATGTTGTGGTTATACTGCCCTTCCCTCATTGGGTTTGGTATTAATGGTCCTTTTGAATAGGGTTTGAAGAGAAGGGGAAGGAAAGCAGCTCTTTGTTTGAAAAGATAAAGCCCTCGCTACTGCTTTGCCAGAAAATGTAAATACTTCGGCAGGCGTGAGGCGCATACATAAATTCATAAACCAATGGAAAAATCCACAGAAGCATTTAGAGAGAGAGAGAGAGAGAGAGAGAGAGAGAGAGAGAGAGAGAGAGAGAGAGAGAGAGAGAGAGAGAGAGAGAGAGAGAGAGAGAGAAGAATCCAAAACATAGTTTAATTTTGTTTGTAGATTCTTTTTTTATAACTACATCCATTCAATCATAATTTAACATTTTTTATTGTTAAGTGCTCAATTATTGCATTACAAATAATGAAAATATTTAAAATGACAAACAGGGAAATGACTCATTGATACTATGGTGACACTATGCAAAACAGATTACCTTGCAAATTTAATTACCTTGTGAGTCCCAGTGGAGGAAAGGTTTACATACCCTTCAAGCACAGTCTCCCACATTTTATCATCCACAGCAGACAGGAAACAATTCCACACTTTACCACAGATGTTCCAGAACAGTTAAACCCTGTCAACTGAAAAAACATTTTGCACAAATGTCACTTTCTTGAGAATATTTCCCAGCAATGAAACTGCACTTTGTGTGAAATTATTATATATATATATATATATATATATTAAAGAATGTACATGCACACACTACCATTCACAAGGGGTCAGTAAGATATATATATACATATAAACGAATGAATGAATGAATTTTGTTCAGTAAGGATGAATAAAATTCATCAAAAATGACAGTGAAGACATTTGTAATGTTACCAAAAACTCTATTTCAAATAAATACTGTTTCTTAACTTTCTATTCGTCAAGGAATCCTGAAAAAAATGCATCACAGTTTACATAAAAATATTAAGCAGCTTTTCAATGACACTAATAACAAATATTTCTTGAGCAGCAAATTTCTGGAGGATCATGTGACACTGAAGACAGCTTTGCTATCACAGGGATAAATTTAAACATATTGAAATAGAAAACAGTTATTTTTCAATTGTAATTATATTTCACAATATTACTGTTTTACTGTATTTTTTATCAAATAAATGTAGCCTCGGTAAGTAATCTTTTGA
This sequence comes from Scardinius erythrophthalmus, assembly GCF_964197995.2. Classification (NCBI taxonomy): domain Eukaryota; kingdom Metazoa; phylum Chordata; class Actinopteri; order Cypriniformes; family Leuciscidae; genus Scardinius; species Scardinius erythrophthalmus. The sequence goes on along the minus strand of NC_138224.1, from coordinate 13,569,177 downwards.
ACAATAATATACAGTATTTTGGGGTTTACTGACAATAAGTTTATTACATTATTTTTACCTTTGCATATTTGTAAAACTTCTGATGGTAAAAGTTGTTAGAAGATGTGCAAGTTGTGACTGATGTTTTGTTACTTTGATTTGAATCACTCGGTAACCTACATTAGTGAAAGTCTGATTAACTCATACTATTCGTCTCTATTGATGTAGCTCCTAATAAAGTTATAAGCAAAAGTTACTTTCCAAAGCCCATTTTTACTCATGACTGGTGCTTGATAAGTGTTAATTTTGGAGGTGCACATGCATGATGTCAGCTGGTCAGGCAGGGAGACCAGCTAAAAAACAACCTTAGGCTGGTTTAAGCATTTTTCTTTTTCAGCATAATTCACATTACAATACACTTCCAAAACAGTGCACCTAAGTGTTCATAGTCAAATGTTGACTTTATCTTGAGAGCTTCAATGAATGTTAAGTGTACAGACACAACAAAGATAACAGACTATGTTACTGTAAGTGTCAGCAGAAATCATTTGCCTGGTGATACAGTATAGCTGATTAACTATTATCAGGGAGTTGTTTACACAGTTTGGGGCTAGACATTTTTCCACAGCACACTTTTCTAGCATATTGATTATGCACCAGATCACAGTGGTATAATCTCAGTCGACTGAAGTCTCATAAAATGTATCTAGATCTTTTATCAGTGAGCCTCTTTACTTTCATTCTCTGCACACCTGAAAGGGGAACTTCAGGAGCCAGTCAGTTGATATTTAAAACTTGTGTCATGAGAATGTGCAATGAATTAACTGTTGTTTTATGAGCTTAGAACAATATGCACGGCAAAAAAAGACCGAAATGTATTAAAATGGGACTGCATTTTGACGGTTTGCCAGTTTGTGGCACAGATAAACAAAGTGTGTACTGGAAGTGTGTACTCAAGATTTACATTAGTCAAGACTTTCTTTGCCTGTGTAGTTGACAATTGCACTAATATGAATGTGAATTGAATGGAAGAAGGAAATGGTTATCTTTAGCATGTGTAATAGATAGTTTTTGCTAATATTTATTCACTTTTTATTAATAAACCAGAAATGCATAAAAAGAACATAAAAATCCGTATTTCTGTCACACGATTTCTTGAAGTGTCCCACCTCGGGTGCAATTTCCCTACATTCCCCAGCTTTTCTCTTGCTGTGATTATCAGAACAGTTATTGCTTGTTGCCTCTCGATACTTTTATAAGGGACCAATAAAACACAGTGCCGTTGACAGCTTCTAACCTGAAATGCAAATGTTTTCACAAAGGAGAAGGTATCCTGGATAAACTAGTGGTTAGTAACTCTTTCTCTCTTTCTCTCTCTCTCTATCTCTCTCTCTCTATCTTTTTTTTCATGGATGGAGATATGGAGTTTGTAGAATAGAGGGACTATGAGTTTGTGTGTCTTCATTTCCAAAAAGAGAAGTAGAGTATCATTGACTGCTCCATGTTATGTTGACGTGGCAAATTTAAATGGACCCATGTATATAACAGGCCGCATTGGTTAGTTGGACAGTAAAACAGAAGTCCTTCTACAATATATCTATCCACTTATAATCACTGAGACATAGAGGACTTTTCCAGTTCAACACAGTTGAGATCTACATAGATGAAGTGTTAGGTTTTCCAAGGCCAGAATGGTGAGTTCTTTGACTCAGGTGTGTACCAGTGTAATTATAAATTGTTTTATGTAGTATTTATTTGCTTGATTATTTAAAACTTGTTGATCCATACATTATTTTATACTTTTATTATACCATATAAAGGCTATTTAAGCTATTTATTATATGTATTATTTACATATTTGATGAGAAGACAGAACCCTAATACAAACAATATTTAATATGCATGAAATTCTGAATTATGCCCTTTTTTTTAACAGGGGTCTCTTGAAAATGACATCAATCAAGATTTTCAAGATGCCATTGATGTAATTCAGCGTCATTCTCAGACACGGCACTATGACACAGGTATTTATATAATATAATATGATAAAAATATACCATTAATAAAAATGTAATATAAGTATATTATATAATATTATCAAGTATAAAATATTATTAAGTATAAACTATTATGATGATGATGATTGTTATTATTTTCATTCATTCTCTGCTGATTGGCTCTTTCAGAAAATAAATCCTATGAGAATTTGGAAAGTCAACAGTCTTCTGTGAGACATGCCATCTCTTACTATCAGTTCACACCTCATTTTGAGCCTCCAGGGGCAATGTATGACTGGAATGAATCCTCAGTAAGTTTTCAACTCATTGAATTTTTCACTTTCATGGTTTCAGCTGTTAGGTTGTGATGCTTTCACCTGTGCTTTGTGACTAGAAAAGCTTCTCTCTGTATCTACAGTCATGGTCTCACATTGTGCCAGATGTGTCCCTGGGGCCACTGTGTTCTGCTGAGCCTTCGGTATTTTACTCAAACTTACCACAGCGCCACGGAAAAGGTACAACATTATTATAACAATTGTTTTCGTGTGTTTAAAAATGTGATATTGCAATATGTAGGAAAGCATGTGCTGATGCTAAAAGGATGTTTTTGATTTTTCTCTCTAACTGCATAACAATAACTATAGGCCTACCGCAAAAGTAAAATCACGTAAACTCAGCTGAAAGTTTTCAGGAATCATGATCTAATTAATAAAAGTAGACGTGAACATACTTGTGCATATCCTAAAACTGACTGTACTGCATTTTAATGGTTGACAATTTTCAACAAAGTTGAGTTCATCATAATACAGAAGTGCTGAATGCATTGTGCATTTCTCTTCCTCATTAGGTCGTAAGAAGTTACGGTTATACGAATATCTGCACGAGGCTCTTCACGACGACAACATGGGTGACTCCATTCAGTGGACGGACCGAGGTAGCGGCATCTTCCATTTCATCTCGAAAAATAAAGAGAAACTGGCCGAGTGCTGGGGTCAACGAAAGGGCAACCGCAAGACCATGACCTACCAGAAAATGGCACGCGCTCTCCGCAACTATAGCCGCACGGGCGAGATTGTGAAGGTGCGTCGCAAGCTCACCTATCAGTTTAATCCAGCTATACTGCAGCGACTGAGCTCACTATCAGGCTACAGCTCGGGCCCTTCGTCCAGAGACATGGCCCTTCATCAGCAAGGCTCTGCTGAGCACGTGTACTACAGCTCTCCTCTCCCAGACTGTCATTACTGGTACGGCCAATACTCTTACCAGGGCGAGTATGATCTTGCTACTGTACTGACAGTGCATGAGGATCCCAAAATAGGCGTTTCAGTATAGTGATTCTCAAAAGAGCTGATTCCTAACATTCCATAAATTCAAAACTTTACTATCTCTATTATAAGATTGGAGATGCTTTGAAATAAACCTTGACTTTGTAAAATGTATAGAAGAATAAAGCTGTTTTCCTAGTGCATCAGAAATGTGAGAATGCTTGTAAATGTAGGATGTTAACATAATGTTCAAAAGTTTAGTCACTATGGTTTTTTTTTTAAAGGAAATGAATACTTTTATTCAGCAAGGATGCATTAAATTGATTAAAAGTCACAGTAAAGACAATTATAAAGTTACAAAAAGTTTCTATTTCAAATAAATGCTGCTCCTTGGATTTTTTATTCATCAGAATCCTGAAAAAAAAAGGTATTGCTGTTTCCACAAAAATATGAAGCAGCACAACTGCTTTAAACATTCATAATAAGAAGAAAATGAGCACCAAATCAGCATACTGTATTGTATTAGATTGATTATGGGACACTGAAGACTGGAGTAATGGTGCTGATAATTCAGCTTTGCATCACAGGAATAAATTACATTTTAAAGCATATTCAAATGGAAAACAGTTCAATGGTAATATTTCATAATATTACTGTTTTTACGCTATTTTTTAAATTTTTTTATTCAAATTCTTAAAGTAAACAGAAGAAAAATATGCATTATTTCTCTGTTAGGACGCTGTGTGAACTTCATAAATCCATAAAAAATCACCTTAGGACCAGTTGAAAAATGGTTCAGAAAGGTTATTTTGATATTTTGTGTGCAATTAAATAACTTTCTTACATTATCAAGTGTCTAAAAGAGTCCACATGCTTTTCCGGACCACTGTTTATCTACTGTTCTACTTCTATAAAGATCTATCTTCATATTTATATGTGCTTTTTTCAACTTGTTTACGTAAGATCATTTGTTTTTGTGCTCAAATAAAGTTTGCCATTTAACTTGGTTTGTTTGTTAAACTCTCCACTGTATGTACACTGTATAGCCCGCTGTATAAACGTCTGCGCTGATTTCTTTGCAAATGCATTGGGCCAAGCTTATCTAATTTCACAGCGAGAAGATTGTTCGTGACTGCTTTGTGTGTCATATTACAAACCGATCTCAAATCACCTTCCTCTTTGTAAGATAGCAATCAAACACTAATGCAGTGCTGCTGTATAATTTTCATACTGGACAATAAACACTTGTCTCATAACAATTGCGCTCTTTCAGACTTTATGATTGAAGTTTTAACCATTACATTTGTCTCATCTATGTTGCTTTCATATTTTGTTCATGAATTCAAATTTCTCGATCATTTCAGCACAAATGAATGTGTGTTTTAATGTGGAGCCTGTGTGCCATTGTTAACTGGTTGTGGTTGTTATCTCTAAGAGTGAAGAGGATGTGGTTACTGGTTCCATAAAGGTGGATGCTAGAGATGTGTGTTAGACGGAGATCAGGTTGTGTGTGTGTGTGTGTTTGGGCCGAAAGAAACTGTGGTTTTGGGTCAAAAGATGGATGGTTGTTTATGTACGGTCGTAGATCATTCCAGAGAGGCCTGTTCACTCCCCCGGCCCCTTGTTACTGATAAAAACGAGTCTGTGCCATTTCAACGAGAGAGTTTTGTTTGAAAAGCACACTAATAGTAACAAATCTGTACTTTTTTTTTTACTTATTGGTTATTCATTAATACAACAACACTTGAAACAGCAACACATTCAATAAGGATCACATCCGTAACACTAACATGGTAAGAACTGATATGTTTTACATTTTTGTTGTATAGTTTTTATTCTACAGTGGAGCCAAAACATATTTGGACAATTGTAAATGTATCAATGTCATTATATATATTATATCTAACCAAATACGTTTCGGGGGCCAACTTGTGTATGGGAAAAAAAATCTATATTTCTTACCAGTACAGTCCGCAGGAATATCAAACTGATTTGGAGGTGATTCTGGAATTTCTTGAGGAGCACTACAGACAGGAATCTCGAAGAAAAGCCCTATGGAACAGTAAGAAAAAAGCTTAAAAGCAGAGTTTACCCAAAAATGAAAATTCTGTCATCATTTACACACCCTCATGTCATTCCAAGCCTGTATGCCTTTCTTTCCTCTGCAGAACACAAAAGATGATATTTTGAAGAATTGTAACTTTTTTTCCCCATCCATGCAATGAAAGTCAACCCTTGTAAAAAAGCACTTAATTGTTTTGAATGTGCATGTAATGTAGTGTATATATATATATATATATATATATATATATATATATATATATATATATATATATATATATGTACTTGCAGACAATGTAATATTAATTAAACAAATGGCCACTTAAGTGTACTTAACACACTGTTTCTTAACACATATCAACAATTTCTAATACTTTAAAGTACATTTTAAATCGTTTTATCATGCATAAAAGAAGTACATTTATTCTGATGCGTTGACCAACATACTACCATGTACTTGATCATTACAAATGTGTAATTACAAACATTTTGAATACATGACATACAAGTTTCAATAGAAATTACATTAAAGTATATTTTAGTTTATCAATGTGTGTCATATAATATAATAATATAAATGTAATATAAATACATTTTATTGCAGTTAACATACAATTAAGTGTGAAAACATTACATTCAGTTGTATTTCCTTTATATATTAAGTATGTACGTTTATTCTTAAGTGCATTCTTATTATTTAATGACAAAGTGTACTTCTTTTTCACAAGGTAATGGAGTAAAAAAAAAAAAAAAAGAAGAACATTGGACCCCACTGATTTGCATGGACAAAAAAAAAAACACAGACATTAGTAGTAAGGACGGCCTTTTTAGGGTTTTTCACGAATAACTTTTTTTGTAATGCAGTGGCAGTGAGTGATCTCTGTGTCATGTCAACTGATGAAGTTATGAACACGTTTGAAGAGAAGCTACCTGGCGAGGAGCAATTCAGCAATGTGTTAGAGCAAGACAAGTCCCAGCTGCAGTTTTCTGAGCAGGTGAACTATTCAGTTCAACATGTCGTGTCGTTCTTGCACTCATTCGTTTCTATTTTAAAACCAGGAGCTTTTGTCAAATGAATAGGTCATGGGATCTCTGGCCAAAGCAAACGGATCTGACTCATATACAGACTGCGGGATAAATTGCAACGGCACCACCGTAGTCGATCAGTCTTCGGTCCTTCACAATGCACCCGACGGGCGAGTGTTAAATGCCCTTAACGGACCAGAAAGACCTTTAACTCCGAATACAACACCTGAAAAGTGTGCCGAATCATTGCCCAGCATTACACCTGCAGAGAAAGGTCAGTTCTGCTTTTGTGGTTTATTTAGATGCTATCTCAAAGGTGAGGAATAACCTAGGGGAACTGCAGCTCGGGAGCGGCTCGTCCTACCCATAACTGCCAAATAGAATCTCAGTTCTCTCTAATTTTCTCTGGTCTTGTGTACACCACTGATGCTTTAGAGATGCTTATCTTAATTACGCCTATCATAATACAAGCCTGTTTTATGGGAAATAGTTTCCATAGGCCTTTGCCCACCCCTTGCACGCACACACACACACACACACACACACACACACACACACACACACACACACACACACACACACACACACACACACACACACACACACACACACACACACACACACACACACACACACACACACACACACAAACGCTGTTTGACCACAATTGTCTCTATGATTGCAGGGAAAAAGCTACGTCTTTTCCACTTCCTGTTCGAGATGCTGGAGGACCCAGGCATGGCCCACTGCGTGTCCTGGGTGCCGGCGGCAGCCGGCGTCTTTCGCTTTTCTGCAAGGCACAAGGAGCGTGTGGCAGAGCTGTGGGGCCAGAGGAAGGCGAACAGAATGCCCATGACCTACCAGAAAATGTCCCGTGCCCTACGCAATTACGCCCGCTCTGGGGAGATCATTAAAGTGAAAAAGAAACTGACTTACCAGTTCAGTGTTGCTACCCTCTCTACTTTACGGAATCAATATGGTATAAAAAAAGCATCGAAATGAGAGCTGAATGATTGTCTACAGTGTGTTAAGGTCATTATTTGTTGCTCTCATGATATCTTAATTGCTTTGGTAACAGGAGAAGGGTAAAATTAGTTTCTAATTTTGTTGTGTTATGTTTCATAAGAAGGTGATAAATATGGTGTTTTGTATAACAGACTCTTAAGCAAATTATTTACTTTTTGCTGTTCTTTGCGTATCTTGATGCATGGAGTATGTCTTTAAACGTATTTTTTTTAATCATTTTCTTTTGATATTTTTCGATTTTTTATCAGCTTTTAAGCTGGCAGTTGAAAAGAACAAAACCAGATAAAAACAGACTAAATGTCTGCTTCTTCCCGCACTGCTCATTTGTTCCCAGTAGGTGGCAAAGCTGCTACACTGCTCTTATTTTGATTGTCACTCAGTGACTCGCTACAGTTGTGCTTTTATCCTTCTGTTTTTTGGACTTAATTATTACCAACTTAATTAATGAAAAAGAAAATACCATAAACAATCATCGATGCTGTACATTACAAATCCGCAAAAATCATTGAAAAGCATATTTTTTGTTCACTTCAGTGCTATTTTAGTATTTTTTATATACTACTACTATTATTACAGTATTTTAGTTTAGGTTTTAGCAATTTAGGTGTAACTTTTTTTCATTTTTTAGGTTTCCATTGAGCTTTAACTTATATTGTTCTTAGTACTTCAACTTATTTTATTACAATTAGTTGCCAAGGCAACATTTGTAATTGTATTTTTTTTTAAGTTTAGATTTTTCATATCTTGATGCATTTAAAAAGTACGTCTTTTATAAACTTGTCTTTTATAAATAAAATTGTATTGGTGTACATTTGCATATATAGTCAGTCTTTTTCTCTTTTTTGCAATTTAATTATGTGCTTTTGTCATTTTTATATTTCTATTTAGCTTTAATTTTATTATTTTTAATACTTCAACTTCAACTTATTTCAGTTATTTGCCAAGGCAACATTTGTCATTTTCATTTGTTCTTGTTTTTTAAGTTTACATGATGCATCTAATATTTGTATTTCAGCTTTATTTCAATTAACGAAAATTATTTTTAATAGTTTTAGTTTTAGATTTACTTAACAACAAAGCCGGTTCAAATTCGGTGGGTCAAACCTGGGTCACATAGAAAAATTTTATGAATGTTATGTTATTGCTTAATACATTGAAATCTCAAAACAAGTGAAATCTGCAAACAAATTATGCTTTTCTCAGAACAAACTTTTTCTTATCGATTTGTCCAATTACACTGTAAAAAAATATTGTTGGTTTAACTTAAAAAAGTAAGTTAGTTATAAGTTATTTTGAGTTCATTGAAATTAAAAATTTAAGTTAATACAATGAAGGAGATTGGTATAATAAAGAGAAACTCAAAATATTATGTTAACTGAACCACATTAAGTTGATTTGACAAAAGATAAAAAGTTGTGGTTACAAATCATGAAAACATTTTTTTTACAGGTCATTTTTAGTGAATGCATGAATCCAAACAATAACTTTTTGTCAATATTTTGAGCATAATCTAATAGTTTGACATGTGCTGTCTTTCTTTACAATAAATGGCATTCGGTTTGCGATTTCGTTGCATACTGCAATAAAATTTACAAATTTTTAAGCCTGGCCTAAGCATTCAAATGCTTTTTGGAGCCACTGTAAGCAGCTGTTGTGTTTCTTTCTTCAATGGCATCAGAGAAGTTGGACCCAGAGCTGTTGACAGCACCCTACTAAAAGACAGATTCTTGGTTTGGTCTCTCTGACTGACTGACAGGCCACAGGGTCCTCCTCACACATGGTAATTTGCCATTCAGAGATGGCGTTTCTCACCCTTTACAGTCCCACAGTGTTTTATTCAAAGGAAGGAGTGAAATCTATTTCTGTAGTGAGTATTCGTGCTTTACTGGCTCACTATATCTAAAGCACAGGGAGAAGCTCCATTCTATTGAACGTACTGAATCTTAACGAGATGCTGAAATTCTGAGGCGATATCAATTCGTCTTTGTTTAGGTTCCTATTTGTGTGTGTGTGTGTGTGTGTGTGTGTGTGTGTGTGTGTGTGTGTGTGTGTGTGTGTGTGTGCGTGCATGTGTGCATTTGTCAAGGCAGGTGCCACTGTGACTCTCGTCTGAGCTTTTTATGGTGACCGTGAGAGCTAAATCCCCATGGGCGACATGAACCTTTAACCAGCAGTCTGGTCCAAATGGTTTTGTGTGAACTTTGTGCCAGGCCCACATGATACTTCCCCAGCACCCTGTCTTAAGAGCTGTACACAACATGGTTATAAATGGGCCCCTCGTTGGAGGCTCTGCAACCAATAAGGGCCAAAAAAATCATGCTCAAAATCAGTCAAGATGGTTTGTGATAGAAGAGTATGGCACAACATTTATAACCTCCTTATATCACACACAGCCAGGTCAGAAAGAGATTCCAATTTAATTTTGTTAATGTGACCACATACTTTTGGTGTCACATGCTTTTGTGAAAAATTCCCATTATAAACATGGATTTCGTTGATGGCAAGTGTTGCTACAGATAGAATGACTGCTGACTAATTCCCAATTCCCAATTCTAATTCCCGTCAGAGTCGTTCAGAACAAGAACAGCCTGAAATTACTAAAGAAGACTCCTGGCTTAATATGTAATATGCTACTGGCTCAGCAGAACCATCTTATATTACTTGCTGCCGTTCATGTGACCGTTTGAGAAGTTGACTTTTTTTCTCAATCTTTGCCATATTCATCTCTGCATTTTAACTAGAAGTTCACAGACAACACAAGTTCCACATTCTTAGAAATGTTTTGTTCATATAGGTTTATCAGTTATGAAGAGTCACACCACATCTTACATTTTACAACTTGAAATAACTTTGTCATGTCATAAAAAGGATGAATTATTTGATATTTTAAGAGACTTGCTTGGCACACAGATTATGCCAAACTAACTATAAGGAATACGGTTCTTTTTAATAATTTAGTTTGTTTTATGTTTGTTATCAGGACATTTGTATCACTTTTTAATATTATGCACACCAAAAAAATTATGATTTTCTGAATTTATGATTTTCTGAAATTAATAGATTACAATTAGCATAATGTATTTGGTTTCAAGCAGATTGATTTCAAATCTTTCTTTATTATTTGAGATACATTTCAAATTTCTGTAAATAATATATCAAATTAAATGTAACTGCTCACTAAGACTATTAAAGCTTTGGGGACTCACTGTGCAAATTGCTGTCACGTCTGCAAGAAGCAGGGCCTGATTTATAGTGAAAATTAAAGCGTTAACAGGATAATGAGAGTCTTGACAATGAAAACAATCCCATCATCTTTCCATGCTTGATATGTCAAAAGTCAGAGTTCAGGATGACCTTCTAATTATAGACTTTAAAAGCATTGCTCAGGCATCTTAGCAGAATTTATAGTCCTGGCTTGTTCATATCACCCTCATCCACATTACATCCACATCATCTCTGGCACTTGGCTGCAAGGTGAAGTGAATGTTTCCTATTTTTCTCACTAAGCCCTAAATATCACCCAAAGGCCTTCTAGGGAAAGGGTGGAGCTTAGACACTGGGAACCCCTGGATGACAGCATCACCTAATAATATCTATTTCATTCACCCTATAGTCAATGCCCTTGACATGGGCCTTGTGGCAGGGTCGTCTCTTCATTACAAACACATTGTTGACAGTATATTAATCTAGATGTTTTTTATGTAAAAAAAAAAAAAAGTTTAAAACAATATATAATATTATATTTTACTATTATTATTAATTAATTTATTATTATATAATATTTTTTAATTATAAAAATATATACATTTATATAATGTTATTTATTATATCATATGATTATATATTATTATAAAATAAAAAATAAATGGAAAATGTGACTATTTTCTATATTTTTATTTTATTACATTTTATTATATTGTATATTATTTTATATTATATATACTTTAAAAATGTATAAATTGTAAATCTGACATTTTATTTTATTACATTTTATTAAATATTATTTATTACATATCTTATTATTACATTATTATAAATTATTAAATATATCGTTCTATACATTACAATTATGCCAATTATAAAATTATACACTCATTATCATTTTTATTTAAGTGTCAGGCATTCTGTATATAAATAAGTTATGTCTCTTTGTGACATATTCAAAGCAATGCCAACTTGTCAACAGAAATACCGTCTTTTTTTCTGCAATGCAACGTTATCCAAAAGCCCCTCTTGCTGTCTGGCTCCAGCTGGTGAGGAGACAGGGCACAGCGAGCCACATCTAATCCCCAGGACTTTAGGAGAAAAGGGGAGGGAGGTGTTAGGGATCTTTTTGGGCTCCATTATCAAAGAGAGAGAGGAGTGGCTAGGATGAGCGCTATATAAACCCCATTTATTCATCACCCCCAGATCTGTTACTTTCTCCTTCACGTTCCTGCGTTGCCCTCATCCTCATTGGCTTCCACAGTCTCTGGTGCAGCTTTCCTCACCTCTGTATCTCCATCATTACACCCCCTGGCTAAAGGACACCCCCTGCCACACATACTGGGCAGCCCAGACTCACCCCTGAACCCCTCCAACTGGTGCCCGGTCCACCGGAGAACGGCTCAACATGCCTGAGCCCACAAAGAAAGGTGAGAACGAATTCTGTCCGTCATCACGCCACAGATCTTGTTGGGAAAACTGTAGCAAAAGGTAGAGAAATGTTTTAGGATGGCAAGACATTATTATAATTATTCTACCAAATCAAGACATACAACAACATTAATGAGTGATATCACGTCAACCTTACTAACAAACATGCTGATAACAAATTAGCTGCACTGTGTTGTTGATTTGCTTCACCAGTTTTGATTCTAATCTAAAGTTTAGGAGCCAAATAGGCTTGAACTAGGCAATAGGTGAGTTTGCCCAACTGCATTTGACACACATACATCAAGTTGAGAAAGTAAAGAATGCAGATAATTGTGTATTATCAGCTGTGTGAGATGAAACAGTGTACAGAGTATAACGTACTACAAAATATAGAGTATAATGTATAGGTCAAGGTGGTTGGTTAGAAGTAAGTGCTGCTTTGCTGCATCCCTGCAGTCATGACAATGACCCAAGCAGACATAAAAAGCTCAGGGATGATCAGGAATTCTGGGAGCGACTTTGGGATTCACATTGTGCTGGATGATGAGGTGATCCAAACACCTTTAGACAAAGCAACTATTGTCATGACTGTTGCTATGATGGATGGCACATAGTCAAGGCGATTAGGAGAGCACAGTCAGCTGAGCTGCACAGGATTCTGGGTATGGAATGGTGGTGACTTACCCGGCGCAGGGTTACAAGTCCTAGAGCCCAGCTTTACTGCAGTGCCAGAGGCATCGCTGATGGATGATGCAATGCTGATGGCCCAGTGGGGATGCTACGCCTCCAGATGGACAAATATTTCAGGGGTGATGATATAGAGATCAGCTTCCACTGCCTAATGGATGGATGGAGAAATATGAGGATGCGGCATTGTGTGTTGTCCTTTGAGTTTCATTGCATTATTATTATTATCATGGAAAATTATTATTATGCCAGACAGATTTCGACATTTGGAACTGCGTTCCCATGAGCACAACAGCTCTAATGCGATGAGATTTCATCATTCTTGACAAGCACCGTTGACATTTAAATTTTATTTTTGGTCATTCTTTAGCTTTTTTCTGAGGATGACTCATATTTTAATATCTGCCTCTAAACATATGCACATTGGAAAGGATCCGTCCAACAACGGACAATGGGGATTATGAAGCAGAATGAGGGCAATCTTGGAGACTGATGTTACGGCTGCTATTTTGATGATGCTCATAAGCATGGTCATAAACAGGGAGGTGGCACGATTCATTTCTGTAAATGGTTTGCAGACGTGCCGGTCTCCCATCGCAAATGCCATCGAGTTGATTGTGCAGATTTTTAAGGTCTTGAATGAAAAGATTTTGGATAGGATGCACATGGTGACTAAAACCATCTGTCCATCAAGGCAAAAGGCCTAAAATAATTTTCTTAATCAGTATTTTTGTCTTGTTTTCCAGTGAAAACATCAAAATATTCTGAAAGGGGTTTTCTTTTGGAATGACATAATGAAGAATATAATATATAATAAAGAATAGAATAAAAGAATATATCTTCAATTAATTTAATTATTTTTTTATTTTATTTTTTTAACTTGATTTTAGCATTAACATAATAAAATTTACAAAGATTAATGTTTAAAACAAGAAATAAAAACAAACCTTTTTTACTATTGCCATTTAGCTTCTCAAGTAAATGTATCTTGTTTTAAGGATGTTTCAATATTTTTTACCGGAAAACAAGACACGAAATTGTGATTAAGAAAATGCTTTTTGCAGTAAAATTAGTTCCTTTCTCAAGTAACAAACAATGAGACTTCGAATTGGTTACTGTGAAAGATGAAAACAAAGTAGTTGATGTGCCAACTATAATATTTAAAGTACAATGAATTTCATGTACAGTAGATGCCTTTCACAAATAACCTCAAGAGAGAGTGAGTATTAGACATTGTGGCCATGTCTGTTTGAAAAAGAAAATGATTGTTCTCATAAATTTGAGGGAACAGCTGATGGGGGGCGGTTGGGGTTGCCGTGGAGCATTGACTCCAGGCTTTAAAAGGCTGGATGAGGGATGAACAGGGCTGGACCCCCAGGGAACTGGATTCCAGACCCCTGGAATAGTTCAGAATGAGCAGACTTTTAATCCCCATTGCTCTCTCTCTTCTCTCTGCTAGTCCTATCTTTCATCCAGTGACTTTATCTCTCTATCATGCAGAGAATCCTGAGCTCTTGTTTGTTTGAACTTTGATCTCTGTGATAAACAGTATCAAAGGATGGAGGTTGTGACCTACCTCTACATATGACAGCATTCCAAATAGCATCCCACAGGAAAACAACAATGGAAGGAAACAAAAAACCTTAGTAGCCTGTATCAGTGAGTTTATCTCTGGAGGCGTATCAGGGTAATAGCTGCCCTTTGACTAATGACTTAAAGATAGTCAAAGGTGAAATAATCCCCATGTCAAACCCACCCTACATTAGGGTGGCGTATATCCAGGGTCCAAAATTATCTTTTTCTCTGGCTAATGGTGGGTGAATGGAGAAACAGGGAAACAGATCAGGTCATTGTGTCACTCGCAACATCATATATGACCTGGTCTCTATCTCTCCTTAGACCTTGTTTTATTTTTTATTTTATTTCTAGAGTTTTTATGTGAGAAATATTCCACTTTTAAATATATGAGTTATCTTCCCATGAAGTCCTGGGAAAATAACATTTTAGGTATCCTATAAAAACATTTTTTTCAGATGTTTTACTTGTAGATGGTCTGTATGCCATTAGTTTTGAATTATGCACGTCAATAACTTTAACTATTGCGCATTATGTAACAGTTCCTTATAAAGTTACCAGCCACTTGGCAACTTTTACTTGAGCGAGTGTTAATTTTGGATCCTGCATGCCTCACTTTCACTTTTTTCTTATTCAAAGAAGTCGAAGTGTCATTCCTTCATGTCAGATCCCACTCATAAATCAACACCAAGAGAAACAACACATTCAAGCTGTCATCTGCTCTCTGATGTATGTGATTATCTGTGCCAGCAAAGTTAGCACGACTTCCACGTGCAATTGTACTTTGTTACTGTAGAACTACAACAATTAAAAAAAGACTGATTCTCAAACTAAAAGCTGCATCTATGCCCTCTTAACCTTTTGATTATGGAAGATTTTCAGTCTGTGTTATTTGTGACAATCAAAAGTTAGCCACAGTGCATTCGCTTATCAATTAAAAAGCATGTAACTGAAAATGTTCTTTAATAAATGAGGTCTAAATTCTATGTATATTGAACTGGAGGACTAGTAACAAGTGTTTGTGTGAGGGGGGGTCAACATGAGCCTGTCTGTCCTCACGACAGCAGTAGGGACAGCTGAACATACCTGCATACTGTTGTGCTGCTGCGATGGTAAAACAATACCTTTCAGAATTGTTGTTATTGCTGGATGAGCCAGGGAGGATCTCGAAACGGGCAGAATGCCACACAAGCTAGCTTAACGGTGACATAAATGACTCTTTTATGGGTGGAAGGACCCACGTCATTGCCAAATCTGAGCTAAGGTGTCCAAAAGACATGACCTGTAGGATGGCATCATGCACAAGACAACAAAAGAAAGAGAGACATAAAATAAGATTGGATATCTCAAATGACTAACTCACATGCAAAAACATCTTGATTTAATATTATTACATTTATATAGCCTAGTGCTTTTCTCACAATTAGCACAAGACAAAAAAGAGGGAGATAAAAAAAGATTAGGTGTCTCAAAAGAGTTATTCACGTGCAAAAAAAATCTCAATGTAAAATATTAATAATCATTATCAGCAAATAGATAAAATAAGAATTAGGTGTCTCAAAAGAATCAAAATTTAGTTTTTTTCCATTGTCACGACATGCACAAGACAAAAAAAGAGGTAAAATAATTACGTGAACAAATTCTGTGCCTCAAAAGACTAATTAACATGCATAAAAACAAGATTTATACTGATAATGATTATTAATTACATACTGTTTAGTGGGGAGATCATTACAATAATCATGATTACTATTACTATTATTATTATTCTTTTTAGTGATCAAATCCCTACTCTCAGATGTCTCTTAACATTTCTGATGGTCCCAAATAATTGTGTCCCATGCAAGTCTCATGAAATTCAAGCGAACTTTACGCATTTTGACGAGTCTTTTGAGAAGTTTTTAGCTACACCATATGATGACTGAGGAGACAATGCAATATAGGACATGATGTCCTACAGTACAGTGTGCACAAAATGTGACGATGAACTGAAGATAATACCCAGTGAAGGAGAGATGGACTGACAGAGACAGCAAAAAACGAGGGAGCTGAAAGCTGAGAGATATCAAAAATGTCAATAGGCTAAACGCACAGGTGTTCACATTTGCTCCTGACAGCAGGGGGCAGGAATGGAGCGGTCGTTCTTCGAGTGCTTCACAGAGATCCTTTTGTGCCATGATCAGACTAGGCTGGCATCCTCATAGAATTCACAGCAGCCCATGCCAAGGCAACAGGAGCGGTCTGAGACAAAGCTGCTGACATTTACATCACGTAATAACCCAGAGGAAGGTTTTATTGCTCTTTAAGAGATCAGGAGACCTAGTGGAGTTCACAATGGTCCAAGTTCAACTTGGTCTCAAATGTTTTTCCTAAACATCACTGGAAGTTTGAGATCTCTGACTTTGAGTGCAGATTTCTGAGAACTTAAAAAATTTGTGACATAGTTCAGATCTCCTTTGAAACTGAGACACGTGCAAGATTAGGTGTTTTTGTAGTGTAAATCTGAGAAGCAGAAGTCTCCATTTACTCTTATTGCTCTCAAGCAATAAAATGTTAGCCTAAAGAGATCTCATTTGTGAATTTGCATTCCTATAGTACTTCATGCTCAGGTTTCTATCCAGCAACTCAAAATGATTGCTCAAAAACCCATCACATGACCTCATGGTTGTCTTTTTATGCGCATAAATTTAGCATCACAGCTTTCTAAGTACATTCAAAGATGAGATTAGATCATTTGCAGCTTTGTCTGCTTTAAAAAGAGTCAGGTGCCCATCACGTGTCCATGCTATGGTAATCTATAAATAAAACCGCTGGTTTATTTTAGAACTATCATACCAAGGGATGTATGCGCTCATTGATCTTGTTAGGCTTTTATTTAACTCCTCTAATCACATTAGGGTCTGTAAGAACACTTTCATCATGCTCTGCTGGGTTTACTGTAACTCTGTGTCAACATGTGCTTCTTTAAACTGTTTGCTATAAGTCTAGCCATATGCACCGCAACTAACACAATACTGCACACTGACACCCAGTTTAAACCTGAATGCTTTAAAGACAAACAAAGCTCATATATTTCTGCACAAATAAGTACAGTAGCCCAAAAAGTATACAGACAGTAAAATGTTATTATATTTGATAAAATATTAAACCAAGTGGCTTATATTTTAAAGACAGCACAAGCACATTTGTTTGCAAATGACACTTGGATTTTTTTTTTTTTTTAATGGGAAGATGTTCAGACATCAAGTGTCAAAAAAATTATAATTGGGGGCCACAGTAGCCTACCATCCAATATTGTAGAAACATTTAAAGCTTCATTAGCCTGCCTGAAATAAAGTAACCTTCATAGAGCTGTTTTTCTTTCTTTTTCCTGACAGATAATGGCCAACCTGAAGGTGAGTGGTGAATTTCTTCAGAAAGCCTTGTTTGCCTCACCCTGGATAGGTTTTTATGAGTGAATGGATAAACGAGATTCAATAGTTGGGAGGGAAAAAAAACTTTAAACAATCTGATTAGAAATCATTGGCTACTGAGAAAACAGAAAGAACACATTTTGTTCTAGACTAGCTAAGCTATAGGCCTAGCTAATATATTTAACTCCATTGTAACTTCTCTATCAACCAGCTCGATGTATTTTTTGGTTTAAATGGCGGCTGCTAAACTTCAAAATATCAAAACATTCATTCTTATCATATAATCAATACTTTAGTAATCCAAGGGCATTACTGTCTGGTTGTTTTGAGTCAAAAGATGGCGCCAATTTGCTGTTCTCTAACGGTGGCAAAGTGGCGAGATAGGCCTTACAGGTGAAAGTAGCAGCGTGACAGTTGGAAACAGTGGCGGCCAAAACATTTAAGGTGGGGTAACATTAGAAGACTTTCGGTGATTTTTCGCGGTCATAAAAGGTCAGTTGTTTATTATCAATATTGTATCAATGTAAGAGCTTAAACAGATGTTACTTACAAATCAAGCAGCTTTCAGTTGTTCAATGCGTCGATCGATAATTTGAGAAATTCACGCCCGCGTGGATGCCGATTGAAATGACTGGATTTCGCCCGCGAAAAATTACCGGAAAACGATAAAGGTGACCGCACCTTTTCCATATTAATAATTAAATAATCGTGAAATCAGACATCCCAACCTGCAAAAGTTCATTTCAGGGAGGTACCCCCCCCCCCCCCCCCCCAAAAAAAAAAAAAAAAAAAATGGAAGGAGGACAAGGATATGACATTTCACCACAGAGTTGTTGTCCCTAAAATATATAAAAGCATAATACATAATTTCTATAGGCTATAGGCCTATGCATTTATTTGTTCATAATGTTACAATTTGTAGATTACTTTTACTATTTATAAGCTGCTTATACTATTCATGTAAACTGCTTTTATTTATATTCCATTGCAGCTTTAAACAGGTCTAAGGAATAGGCTAATATGCACATGAATGAAATGAAACTTGTTGAACTCACCTCAACATGTCTTTTACAGTCATTTAACCCGCCATGGGCAATGCTGAAGTCACTGTTACAAACTTTACAGCGTGCAAGACTATCATTATGTTTTACTCTTATAAGACAGGGGTACACTTTCATGTAGTCTGCCGTAAAATGTATCTTATACTTTCGTTTTTTGCATGTTTTTTTGTGGCACTCTCCCGTTGCCATGGCGCTCCTGTTTCTAGATACACTGAACTGATTAATTCGGTTCGGGAGAAGCGATAAAACCCGCCCACACTGACAATTGATTGGTTGATTTACCGAAACAGGCCAATCAGATGCTCTCTATCTTACGTGCGCACACACGCACACACGCAAGGTCTCTCGCTCCCTCTCCCTCTCTGCTGTGCACGCGCGCTCTGGCTCGCTCGCTCTAGATTCCGGGAGATTTTAACTCATTTGCGGGTATCAGGGAGCCGCTATCAATATGCGGGAGACTCCCGGAACTTCCGGGAGACTTGGGATGTCTGTGAAATTATACAAAAACCATTATACAGTATCGGTCAAAAGTTTGGAAACATTCATGTTTTGAAAGAAGTCTCTTGCATGCATTTATTTTATAAAAAAATAAAAAACAGAAAAAACTGTAATATTGTGAAATATTATTACAATTTAAAATAATTGTTTTCTATAGCCTATACTTTAAAATATAGACTAATGTATTCCTGTGATGCAAAGCTGAATTTTCAGCATCATTATGCCAGTCTTCAGGTCACATGATCCTATCTTTCTGCTGATTTGCTGGTCAGTTATTATCAATGTTAGAAACAGTTGTTAATATTTTTTTTGGAACCTGTCATACTTTTTTTCAGGATTCATTGTTGAATAAAAAGTTCAAAAGAACAGCATTTGTTACAAAACATTTATATTTGAAATAAAAGCTGTTCTTTTTACATTTTTATTCATCAATCCTGAAAAAAGTAGGCTACCACAGGTTCCAAAAAAAATACTAAGCAGAACAACTGTTTCCATCATTGACAATAACTGAGAATCAAGTTATTGATTATTATCTTAGAATGATTCAGAAGGATTATGTGACACTGAAGAATGGAGTAATGATGCTGAAAATTCAGCTTTGCTATCACAGAAATAAATTATATTTTGAAGTAGGCTATATATTAAAATAGAAAACCATTATTTGAAATTGAAATTTCACAATATTAGTGTTTTTTTCTGTATTTTTGATAATTTAATGCAGGCTTGATGAGCATAAAGAGACTTAAAAAAAAAAAAACATTGAAGCATTCTAGGGAGTCACATAGGCTACCTAATAAAGTGAATAAATAGGCTAATTATAATCTACAGTAGGCTACATTCTTGATAAAAAAATACACCACCGGTTGATTCCAGTTGAGTTCTGTGAGTGTCTAAGGCTTTAAGTACTTTGATGTGGACCTGTTTCATATGACATAAGTTGGACATTTCTGCAGCAAAGTACACATTCAATAAGGTCATAAGCGCACAGCACTGGTATAGTCTAAATGTGCTAACATGGTGGTCACAGCAGTGCAAATGGGAAGTATTCAACAGATGAAGTGGTCCGAATCCCTGTATTCTGTCCAGATGATCATGGGTTGCTGATTCAGATGACATTTCTGGCCCATGTTTATACCAGTGTACTGAGACACATCCTACATCCCCTTTAAAAAAAAGAAAAAAAAAGAATAATCATTGTAAAATTATGTCCATTTCATGCTTCAGAGATCATTTCATTTTCTTTTACTCTCCAAAACAGGAATGTTTTGGGGAATTCTCCATTTTCCTCTGTCCTGACAGTGGACTTCCTGAAAGACAAGCAGAAGTTTTTTGCTTGTATTTTATAATTGAGGGAGGTCCACTGTGTGTTTTTGTGTATGTAATGACATGTTTTATCTGTATAGGCTATACATGTAAGTGTCTGTGAGTGAGTATGTTGTATCGTCTCCTGTCCTTCAGCATATGTATGTGTCTGTTTGTGTTGCTGACGCTTCATGCTTTGAAAGAGGCACTTGCATTCCTCCGCTATGTCTGTCACATACTCAGAGAATGTTGCCCCAGTCTCTGGTGACGCCCCTTCTGAGAACTCGGTTGAGATCACACCAAAAGGTAGGTGTTCAACCAAATCCCCCCTTTGCTTTCTTTCGCTTCTCAGTTTCACCCACGGCACTCTTACCTCACGTGTGTGAGAGTGTTTGTGTTTGCGGCACTGTGATTTCCACCAAATGATCACTTTGTGAGTTCAGGTAAATCATCTCACATACGGTACAAACTACGGTAAACACACACACCTCATGGCCCAAAAGGTTCAAGCGAACACTACGGTGGTCCACACACCTTAACCCACACCTGCGTCAGTACTAATGCCTGTTCTGGTTTATGGATGACAGGATTTTCTTGAGTAAATGCACATCTGTATATGGAGAAGTTTGATGTGAAGGTATAGTATATGAAAAGAAGCAAATGACACCCACAGAAAGACATCTGTGTAGGCATCAACTGTTTATTGTGCTTTCAAAATAAAGCTGACTGCATTAGAAATGCTAAATTCTCGTTATGGCTGTAGTTGGTGTGTACAAATATATGGATATCTAAAATTTTAAATATAGTAATATTTAGGCCTATATATTATATTACTAAATGATATATTTTAAATAAATGTATACTAAAACATCTGGAAACCTTTTGTGTATGAGAATAACAAATAGAATTTTGAATTGTTTTTAATCTTGCACAAGTATACAGATGCTTGCAGAGTTGGAAGTACTTTGCTTCTTTTTGGGATTTACAGTTTCATAGATGTACAGTGACTAGATCTGACTAAATTCAAACGGACCTGAAAAAAAAATCCTTAAATATATTATTAGCATAACATTTCATATAAATAAATATGTATATTAAAACACATATTTGACTTATTTTTGCACTTAATTGACCAGTTTAGTTACTCTACATCTATATGAGAGTGTGCATGTGTAATCAGCTGGGTTGAAGTTGGCTTCCTGAAGTCTTGCTGCTCTAGCCTGGCTGTGTTTGCTGTACAGAGGCTAAAGTGGCAACCAAAGACACAGAGGTCATAGTGACTGTCACAGAACCAGAGGCAGCCGTACCCATACCTGCTGCTGAGGCTCCACAGCCACAACCCATTATAATTGTGGTGACTGAAATAGAGACTGTAGAGGGTGAGGTCACAGACACAAGGCCAATAGTGACAGAGCCTGTAGAGAATGGGCACAATGAGCCAGAGCCAACACGGGCTGAGAAGCTTGTCGAGGTGACTGAGGTAAAAGAAGAGGAGCCCAGCACCTCAAAAGTTCTTGGTGAGTATTACTAAGAGTAAAACTCCAATAACAAGTTGTCAGTGTTGGGGAAGCTACCTTTAGACTGTAGTATGCAAAGCTACAAGGTACATAAAAACAATGAGGATTGCAATTGGGCAACGACATTTAACTTGCTTGAAAACATAGCGGTATTTCAATGTTTTTGAAAACTGACCATTATTGTAGTGAATGCTCTGTTCACATTCAGCCATGATTGAGATAAGATGGATGATGTTCATCTGGTCATGTGACTTTTGGATAATTAAGACAACCCACTCCTTATAGAAGAAACAGCTTTTTTTTTAAGTCTTCATTCTTGTGTAAAACATACTTACATTTTTCTAATTTGAACCATTTTTTTTAACAAATATATTTACTGTACAAACACTATATTTTTTAACATCTTAATTTTTTTCTCATTTTAAATATAAATACACAATGTATATATATATCATTTTTAAATACACTACCGTTAAAAAACGGTAATGGTTTTAAACATGGTTGGGGTTGGTAAGATTTTATGTTTTTGAAAGAAATCTCTTATGCAGCTCACCGTGGCTGCATTTATTTGGAAAAAAAAAAATTCTTTCTTCTACTTGCACTACATCAATTCTTGCTGGAAAAAAAAAAGTTAAGCTACTGTTACAATGCTAAACGTTTGTAGTAAGATTATAGTTACTGTCTCCCCAACACTGCAAGTTTAATACGATCCAGGTCAAGTACATGTGGGAAGCAAAGCTGATTTCAAGCAAAAGCTTTACGTAACCATTAGTATTTTCCATCATATTTTGTTTTGCTGATATATATTTGTCTAAATAAGTCTAAATATCTATGATTTGTTTTAGTTTCCTGTCTAATAGCATCAGGCAAAGGGACTGCCAATGAAAATTAGCCTTTGGCTAACTTGGGTACATTTTCATCTTTTTAGATGTTGAATAATTTGCATTGTCCATTTCAGAATAAATTCATAAATCTTTAAAAATCTGATATAGACAGATCTGTAATATTGTTATAACGGCACCACATGTTTTGACCCAGGTGTTCCTAGAGTATACCAGATCTCTCACTAGCATGCAAAGACTCAAAGTTTTCTCTCACTTTAACCTGTACAGGAAAGTCCTTCACATCAAATTATATTCAAAGAACCTTTTTTTCTTTTCTTACAACTTTAGGTTGCAAATGTTACTTTTAATTCCCCTATCTGTAGTCCTTTAAGCTCTGTACTGACAGTGCCTGTAAGATATGTGACCTTTAGCGTGCATGTGTGTGATGTAAATCCCAGAGCAAGTCCAAAAGAGTGAGAAAAGTCCAGACTAAGACATTGTAATCCAGTTTATAAGTAGTCTAAATGTATTTGTGTGTCCTCTAACATTTGAATTTATACTGATCAGCACCTTCACTGAAGAAGTCTGCTAAGACAATAGTTACCCCATTGAAAGGTATGCCAATGGAAGACACAGAGAAGTATATCAGTCAATGTGCATTTTGTGTGGAGATGTGTGTACTTTTGAGCATCACTGTGTTTTCTCTGAAGCTTTAATTATGTGGCTTTTTCAAGTATTTAAGTGCAGACAAGTTGCTGAAGATTAAATCTGTTCCTGCTGCAACAAAATGAATCTTCTGCAATAGTTTCTTTGTGTATTGCAAAATAATGCTCATGGATTTCACCGAAGCCAAAATCTAACCACACTTCCTTCCATCCACATGTGTTGCCATAGCCTGCATGGCATACATATTGCTTCTGTCTTTTAGCGCACTTCATCCTCACTCACGTATACACAACTGCAACATAGTCACATGCCATTCATCTCATTCTTGTCAAAAACACATGTAAACATTGCCAGCATTCCATCTTTTATTTGTAAGCGGGTTCATGGTGAATTTAAAGTTCATGTTTGACTGTGCAAATGCATGCTGTGTTTGGTCTACGGCTGGAAATGGAGTTCAGTGATAGGTGGGTGTATGTGTCAATCACACCTTTATTTCAGATAAAGATGATGATGTCACCGCCAGCACCCCATCACCTCCACCTCCAGCAGGTTGGTAGCCATGATGACCCATCCTCATCAAATCACTGTTGTTCTTTACTAATGTTGTTGCTATGAACATGTCAGTGATAAAACAAGCTTACGGTTGCGCTAAATAGCTTAGCAAAGGGACGCATGTATGCAAAAACAGATGCACTTAATGTTTGTGATTTTTGCCTGACTCCTATACAAGCATTTAGACCCTTTATATAAAATATAATCATATATCTATATAAAGGTAGAGTTGACATCTGATAATGTCTGATTTAATACTATGTTTGTGCAAACATAAAGTTTTTGCATATAATACAATATTTTAATGTTTTAAATGTAAAGTCAAAGAAAAAGCTAATTCAAAATGAAAATTTATTATAAAAAAAGCTACATCTGTCAAAGTATGCAACATTGTATTAAATTGAAAATTGTCTTTATTTTAGGCCGATAAACAACCCTTACCTTGGTGAAACAGATACTCATAATGAATAATATTTTGTTTTCTTTCACAGAGAATGGCAGCACACCCAAGAAACTTTCTATTGACCTTCCTAGTAAGAGTCTTTTATTAATTAATGCCCTCATTACTCTTGATCCAGGGGTTTATTTTTAGATGTGAATCTATTCATTTGAGCAAACAGGTTCAGGATTAATGAGGTTACTTATAGCAGATAGAGATCATTGCCCAGTGAATTTACATTTACATCCAGTGCACCATTGCAACATAAGTGGAAATTCCTCTGAGGATGCTGGAAATTCACCATAAAACATATTTCTTACGCCATAATGCATTACTAAAATATATTTTTCATTTTATAATAAAATCAAATATATAACTGTAATTGCAAATTAAAAACTAATAGTTGTATGTAAATAATACAAATATTTTTTTATTGCAGTCAAGCACAATGATTCCTGAAAAGACATTTGAACATGTACGGAATGGCGCATGACATTAACAATCTGTTCCTGCTTTCAGTTCATGTTTTATATGTGCAATTGTGTGTTACAGTGTGCTGGCCGCAATGGACTTTACAGTACCATTTCTTATAATGTGCTGTAAATTTCTCTCTGTCTCTGTTTAGATGATAGCGACCCTGAGTCAACCAGGGGGAGAAAAGACTCAGGTAATTCTATAACTACAGTAAACGCTTTCACGGATCCCTAGAAACCGGAAACAAAGGCCGAAATAGGTCTAGTCATAAGACGCTTTCACTACCTCATTTTCCCACAGTGGACAGCCAAATGGGACCGGTAAACTTCTTTTTAAACTAATGATAATAATCCCAAACCCCATCTTGAAAGGGTCTCTGCTTTTTCATACTCCATGGGAAAATGAACGGCACAGTTCGTTTTTTATTTATACTATATTTAATCTCATTGATCATTGACTAAAAACAAATCTGTGAAATCTCATTGAGCAATCAGAATATTTTCCGCAATGATTTTGCAATGCAATGTATATTTACATATGTTAACTGATTCTCTCTTTTCCCTCTTAAAGGTCATTGTTCAGTGTCTTTATGCTTTCCATGTTGCTTTGTGGCAGCAATGTGTGATGACGATGTGTCACTGTGTGTTTGTTGGGTATCATGTGTGTTAGTTCAGGCAAATGAACGATTGCAAGATATATATGGATTTAAAACACTTTATAATAACTTTCATTAAGTCATTTAAAAATATGAATATATTTGAATAGAAATATAGATGGGCATTAATATTGATATTTCAATTTGCACTACTTAATTTTCTAAAAAGTTTTACACATAATATGAAAGTTATTATAAAGCTACCAAAAATGTATAAGTGGGATAAGTGTGTTCTTTCTCCTAAATGATCAGTGTGGTCTCTGGGGGATGGACAGCCTCCTGAGGACATTGACAAACAGATTGATACTCCACCGCTCTCGACTCTGTTGATTGAAAAGCCCCAGGGTGGCTCCATCAATGTAGGTCAGTAAATGCAGCTTTGTAAAAGTTCCCGTTCATTCTTAAAGTTCCCCTATTATGCTTTTTTTCAGAAATTACCTTAGTGTGTTGCATAGATGTTTGTGAATGTTGAAGGTCTGCAAAGTTTCAAAGATCAAAGTTCAACGTCTTACGAAAAATTTAGTTTTTTTCTCCCAGGAGAAAGAACCGATTCTTGCATAATGCCTGCCTCAAACACTAGCTGAGGCCTGGAAGAGTTTGTTTTGTGTTTTCAACATGTCGAGATGATGATGTTTTTCTTGAGAGACTGTGTCATCGAACGAACCGTTTTCAGACTATTTTAGAAATGAGTTGATGTGCAATGTATATTCTAGGTGTTTTTTGACCTTGGATGCATGTAAACCTATTGTAGGAGACCTCCAAAACTAAATTAGGAACTTTTAGAATAGCACAATAGAGGCACTTACGCACATCTTTAGGATCTCGCAATGTTTATTCAATAAACACAACTGCAGTATGTTTTAATTTGTTGTTTGAAAGGTGGAGACATCACCTTCGTTGCTAAAGTGGAGGCCAAAGACTTGCTTCGTAAACCAACCATTAAGTGGTTCAAGGGCAAGTGGATGGATCTGGCTAGCAAGACTGGGAAGCACCTTCAGCTTAAAGAATCTTTTGATCGCTTTTCCAAGGTGATCCCGCTCAACCAACGTATTGTAAAGAAGCATTTGCATAACTTTCCTATTCTTTAAGCAATATTTGGCATTGTTTTTCCCTGTAGATTCACACCTTTGAGATGCACATCATTAAGGCGAAGGAGAACTATGCAGGGAATTACAGATGTGAGGTCACCTACAAAGACAAATTTGATAGCTGCTCTTTTGACCTGGAGGTCAAAGGTTTGTTTTCTGATTAAACACAACAAACACTTACAAAGACACATGCACTACCAAGTTTGGGTCATTACGATTTTTAAAAGTTTTTCTGGAAGAAAAACTTTTATTCAGCAAGGACACGTCAAAATGGTCCAAAAGTCACAGTAGAGATATTTGTAATGTTAAAAAAGATTTCTATCTTCGATTTCTAGAACTTTCTATTCATCGAAGAATCCTGAAAACGATGTATCAATGATTTCACACACAAAAAATTGTCAGCAACAACTATTTTCAACATTGATAAACATAAGAAATGTTTCTTGAGCAGCAAATCAGCATATTAGAATTATTTCTGAAGGGTCATGTGACACTAAAGACTGGACTAATGATGCTGAAAATTCAGCTTTGCCATCACAGGAATTTATTTGAATTAAAACAGTTATTTTAAATTGTTATAAAATTTCACAATATTACTGTTTTTACTCAATACTGTTTTTACTAATCAAATAAATGCAGCCTCGGTGAGCATTAGAGACGTCTTTGACGTCAAAAACATAAAAAAAAATCGTACAGACCTCAAACTTTTAGTGTACATTTTATCCCTTTATCGTATTTCATCCATTTTTTCTTTTTTTCTTCTTCTCAGAAATCCCTGAGGGTTCTCAGAGCATTGATATTCGCTCAGCTTTCAAAAGAAGGTAAAGGGGGACCATCCTCCCCCAAAATAATTTTTAAAGAGAAATATATAGAAATGTTCAGCAAAATGTTTTTAAAAAGTGTGGTTTAGTAAGTACTGTAATTAATCATTATAAAATATAAAATAACGATAATGTTACTTTATGTCAGTATAACATATCTAAATTCTTGGTAGTGAATATATGAAGGGTAAAATATATTAGTGATATATCAAATAAAATTGTATTTCAATTATTTACAATATACAGTATATATAAATATGTGTTACAATAGGCTATCCTAGATATATATTATGTGTTACAATAGGCTATCCTACTTGACTTTCAAAAACATAAAATATTCTTTTCCAACATAAATGATGCATTACAGTGACATCTTCTCTGTGAATGTTTAATCAATTAAAACAGGACTTCTGTTCCAGTAATCCTCAACAAACCGATGTATAAACATGGTTTGATGACGGGCTGGGTTACCAGAAAGTTCTCAGTTAACCATTTTTTCAAATATATTTACCACCAAATCAACCCGTCGACCAAACCAACCAAACCAATGTGTTGAACTTGTCCAACGCTTGCACTGGGAACTTCCACCCCAACAATGTGTCAGAAAGCAACGCGAACTATCCAAGCTCATACTGTTCTCCCAAAGTAACATTGGGAGAATTTGTCATGAGAACACCCTTGGTAGTTTGTGCACAATTCAGTTCGCCCAACGCCAGTGCTTTGGTACTTGGCCGCCAAGCGAAAGGTTATTGTGTGCACCTCAATCCTGCATTCGTTTGGATGCAGAGATTGCAGGCTCTTGCGTTGTTCTTTTAGCATTGTTTGATTCTGATGTTTGTGACTTTTCTGATTCAATTTCCATTAATCTCTTGTGAACAACAGCAGTGAAGGCCAGGACGATGCAGGCGAGCTTGACTTTAGTGGGCTTCTCAAACATAGGTGAGAACTCCAGTCTGGCCCCCACAGGGGACCAATTCTTTCTTTCTTTCTTTCTTTCTTTCTTTCTTTCTTTCTTTTTTTTCCGAATTTTTTTCCTGATGCCCTGACATGGGTGACTTTTTCTTCAATCCTTCTTTTACACTGTTGCTAAAATCCAAAAATACATTTTTACACTCCTAAAAAGATTTCTTCATGTCATTCACTGCGACAAAGCAACCACTCTGTCCTTAACCATCCTGTAATGTGGAAAACAATATTTATGTGCCATTTATTGTAATTATTAATACACATTTTGGCATATAATTAGGTGCAAGTGTATTTTGTAGCCAACATAAAGGAAATACTGGAATCAGACAAAATATCATCAATCACACAAACTTATTTTTGGAGTTTTGCCTCTTTTTTTGTGAGGTTTTGCTTTAGTATTTTGTTGTTAGCAAGAAGTTAAACTCCTGCATAATAGAGAAAAAAGTTTGAAAATTATCTTGGCTTGTCTTTTTTTCTTCCTCACGCATTCAGACACGGCAGGTTAGTATCGTAGGTAATTAAACGATTAGACGTTATCACTGGTAAGTATTATAATCCTTTAGCTTCCCAAGCATGACCTGAACAGGAACTGTATAAGCAAGAGTGTTGGCCTACTGTAGTCTGGTAACACTTTATTTAAAGACAGCATTCATTAAAGATTCAGCAACACTCAGCAATGATGGAAACAAACCTTTAGTATTCAGAACCTGACGAAAAGGGCACGTTTTCCACTCATTTACGAGTTGTTGGTGGAACACTTCTACATGAAGCTGTGAAATAGTGTTATCGCTACTTTTGTTAATGTAATCTTTGTTTATACTCGAGAAACAAGACACGCAACTGCAACTGCAAACCTTCGCTGTTCTTAATACTTGCTTGAGCAACTGCAGACTTGTTGAAACACACATTAAACACATGAAAATAATAATGTTACCTCCGGACATTCGGGGAAATGTCTGTGTAAGAAGAGGGCTGAATGACAAAAGCTGATGATTACTAATTTAACCCTGATCATGTTTAACGACTGTGATCATGTTTAACAACAATATTCACTCCTAATAAACCCTGACTTCTAACCCTAATATAAAAGAAAACAACTACATTGACAGATGCGTTTAGATAGGACTTCTACAAAGAGATGGGTACAGTTTAAACTACAGGACAGAGTCAACAGATTACTATTAATGAATTATAAGGATTATAATTAGGGCTGTCGATTAATTCATATCTATCTATCTATCTATCTATCTATCTATCTATCTATCTATCTATCTATCTATCTATCTATCTATCTATCTATCTATCTATCTGTCCGTCTGTCTATCCATCATCATAATCTCTTTCATAATGTTCTTTCTGCATATTTTAAATGTTGGTCTATTTACTTATATATCAAATAGACCAACAATAAAAAAAAAATGGCTATTTAGGAAATGATATTCATTATTTTTTGTTGTTGGTCTATTTACTTGCTGGTCTTTATGCCACATCAAGTTGAAACAGATAAACTTTTAATAACGCATTCTGAGGTCTGCGCTAATTTAATTTTACATTGACAGCTCTAATTATAAATTTTCCTAATATAATTTTCATTATAATACATTGAATCAATTGTTACATTTTTAGTAAATGATTTGGTTTGTACATCCATCATGAGCACGATCATGTGTTAACCACATGATAACCCAATGTTCCCCTTTTCACTGACTTTTTCACTTATCCTTTCCAATCATAGTAAAATTATTTAGTAATAGCTTCTCACTAAATTCGTGTCCCCAATCATAAACAGTACCATCCCTTCCTTGATCATGTGATCCACCGTGTAGCTAAAAACTAGTGAGGCATCTCTCCCTGTAACAGGTTACCAATGACGTAGCAGGGATTTTTCAGCCCATCTCTTTGTGTGACATGTCTTGAGGAACTAGAAATAAGGAGGATAGTAGTGGAACATCCCGATCTGGTTCCTCAACACATGTTCAGAGAGCCCTAGCCATGACCTCTGACCTC
The DNA here is from genome assembly GCF_964197995.2 of Scardinius erythrophthalmus. NCBI lineage: Eukaryota > Metazoa > Chordata > Actinopteri > Cypriniformes > Leuciscidae > Scardinius > Scardinius erythrophthalmus. Next base: position 13,538,643 of record NC_138224.1, on the reverse strand, counting down.
ATACTGTCTTACTGCTCTGTGATGTCAGGGAGCACAAGCAAGAAGAAACTCCTGATGTGGACGTGTGGGAGATTTTGAAGAACGCCCGACCTGATGAATATGAGAAGATTGCTTTTACGTATGGCATCACCGATCTCAGAGGCCTGCTGAAAAGACTGAAGAAAACCAAAAAGGAAGAGAAAAAGAGTGAAGGTGCTAATTTAACCTTTGTTAGACTGTTAATGTGCAGTATTCAGTTCAGATATATTGTTAAAGGGATAGTTCACCCAAAAATGAAACTTCATTTGTGTTCTGAAGATGAACGAAAGTCTGACGAGTTCGACAGAATTAAAAATTTTGGGTGAACTGTTTAAATTGTTTCTTTTGAAAATGCCACCGAGCCAATTTCTTCACTTGAAACACTGTTGTTCATCTGCACTCATTTTCAACTGCAGCATTTGCCAAGAGACTGGATCCTGCATATCAGGCGGACAAAGGCGGAAAGATCCGGTTAATTGTGGACCTTGCTGACCCAACTGTGGAGTTAAAATGGTACAAGAACGGACAAGAGATCCGCCCAACTCCAAAGTATGTCGCCTCCTATTCTTACACGCTCTTTTTTTACAACTACATTCAGGAACACGCTCATATGAAACCCTCTGTAAATGCCAACCTGTTTAAAGACCCATCATTTATTGTGTTCTTTAGCTTGTTGGTCACAGGGGATGCAGAAACACACTTTGCTATACACACACAAGTGATCCATCAGCATTTCATACCCGGCAAACACACAACGTTCTTAAAACATTAATCTGTGCCTTATGATAACTTCCAGAAATGTTTAAAGGACGTTATGTGAGTGAAGGCCAATGTGAAGCTCTTGAGCTACATTTGAAGTTTTAAATGTAGTGTACAATGAGAAATTAACAACAGAAAAAAGGCACCACCACCCTCACAGGACTTTAATAGACTTGCAAAAGCTACCTGAATATTTTACATTAAATGCATATTTGTCTCTTGTGATATGCAGAAATGTTTTTTGATAATATTGTACAAATAGTTATATATATATATATATTTTTTTTTTAAATAAAACAGATCATCTTATTTTATTTGTATTATAAATATTTTATTTATATTTTTATATTTTTCACTGCACCGATTAAGCTATTTATATAATACATTTTTGCATATATTCCACTAGAAAAAATATTAGTTTGTTTATTAGTTATTTAAAGGAACACTCCACCGTTTTTTTAAATAGGGCTTATTCACCGTCTTTCTTACATTTAGATAGGTGGGCAAATACATTTTTGTCTCAGTGCATGCATTGTTTTAGTTTGACAGAGTCGGCGCTAGCTTAGCTTGGCATAATGAATGGAATCCTTTGTTGCCAGGTAGCATGTCCTGAGTAAAAGTGATATAAAAAAATATAAAAAAAACCTAATTACTTCTTGTGGCCTGCGTATTCACAACGAGTACAAATAGCGATGCAGATTAACACTAGGCGATTTCCTATGCAGATATTGACTTATATATTAAGGACTATATTAGGGTGAAGCACAGGCGAAGCACTGCTACTTGGGCGTGATATCTCTGCGCCCAAGTAGCAGTGCTTTGCCTGTGCTTCACCCTAATATAGTCCCAAGTCAATATCTGCCTAGGAAATCGCCTAGTGTTAATCTGCATCGCTATTTGTACTCGTTGTGAATACGCAGGCCACAAGAAGTAATTAGGTGGGGTTTTTTTTATATCACTTTTACTCAGGACATGCTAGCTGGCAACAAAGGATTCCATTCATTATGCTAAGCTAAGCTAGCGCCGACCCTGTCAAACTAAAACAATGCATACACTGGGACAAAAATGCATTTGCCCACCTATCTAAATGTAAGAAAGACGGTGAATAAGCCCTATTTCAAAAAACGGTGGAGTGTTCCTTTAAAAAATAAAAAATGCTAAACAGCTTTCAACTGAACATGAAGTACATGAACGCAAGTGTATAGTTTATATAATGGTATTTATGTTGCTTAATTTGTTAATAATTGTAAAAGACAATGATATAGAACAATAAAATGCTGTTATATGCATTTTTTGTTGATATATCAAATAGACCAACAATTAAAAAAAATAGGCTATATAGGAAATTATGTTCATAATTTTTTGTTGTTGGTCTATTTACTTTGCTGGTCTTTATGCCACATCAAGTTCAAACAGATAAACTTTTAATAACGCATTCTGAGGTCTGCGCTAAATACATTTTAGATTGACAGCTCTAATTATAAATTTTCCTAATATAATTTTCATTATAATACATTGAATCAAATGTTACATTTTTAATAAATGAGCATCATGAGCACGATCATGTGCTAACCACATGATAACCCAATGTTCCCCTTTTCACTGACTTTTTCATTATCCTTGAAATCACATACATAGAAATCTTCTTTTCTAAACAAATTATGGTAGCGTATATCAACCCACTTTTCTTTGTAAAAGCAATTAAATTAAAGCCATTTGGGTGGTCCATGCAGTTTTCTGGTTGCTTATCTTCAATGATGGTCATCCCAGGGATTCCCTGCTTTTTGGGGGAATCTCTCTTTTTCTTCTTCTCTCTCTATATAACTGTAACACTAATAGCTCTTCCAGTCCTGTTTGATCTACAGTAGGCATGATGTCTATCTATCCTTTCTGTCTGTTATGCAATGGTGATCCCACCTGTATCCTATAACCTCCACTTCCACCTACTCCATCCTGTGCTCCGGCTGCTCTGGCTCCTCTATTCACCACAAAGTAATAGAAAGTAAGTCAGCCATTCCTCAGGACTGTCTTGTATATCTGAACCAAAGGAGTGTCCCCATTTCTGCTGTATGGATCAATTCTGATGGTTTAAGTTCCATGTTGTATGTATAATATATTGCATATGTTCAATGGAATGATTGAGCTATCACACAAGCAAGAGTGCTGCTGTACTGAATATCAGCACACACACAACTGACACACCACACGGACAGTTATTTTGTCTATTTTTTTCTCTGCCAACGAAAACACTTATAAAATAAGCCAAAGCAGGATCAACCTTTGTGTATCTGAAATTAAAGGAACAGAACTAACTGCTGTATAATATCAATTATTTCTGCTTTCACTTTCCTATCTTAGACTTTCAATAGTGGAATTCAATAGGATTAATAAAAGAGATAGCAAAATATGGACTGAATATGAATGACTAAAAGACAGAATGAATAAATGACTGAAATAAATAAATATTTTTCTTGACAATCTTGCTGTCAATATTTAACTGATCGTGCCATAAATGATGTTCCACTGTGGAACTGCTATATGCTAAGTTAAGAATGTAAAGTTAAATTAGCCTTTGAAATGTTATCTTTCAGTAACTAATGAATTGGCTGTGCAGGTATATCTTTGAGCATAAAGGCACTCAAAGGATAATGGTTATTAACAACTGTCAGATGAGCGATGACGCTGCTTACTCAGTCACTGCAGGAGACGAGAAGTGCACCACTGAACTGTTTGTGAAAGGTACATCCACCTACCAGACGATTTCATACTTGAAGTTAATTGTGATGGAATTGATCAATAATGACAATAATGACTGTCTGCCAGTGTTTGATGATGTAATCCTGGTCTCCTTTGGTCCTCCTATAGAACTGCCTGTGAACATAGTGAAAGAGCTGGAGCCCGTAAAAACCACAGTGAACGAGAGAATTGAACTGGAGTGTGAAGTGTCTGAGGAAGGAGCAAAAGTTAAATGGTATGTGTGATGGGCATTTTAGATGTTTATGTTTGTGTTTGACACACAAAGTAAAATGAGTACTGTCTGTCTGGTAAAGGATGAAGAATGGAGTGGAGGTTCCCACAGGAGTGCGATCACGGTACCGTGTGAAAAGCGAGGGGACCAAACACTGGCTGATCATTGATGACGCCTCAAAGGACGACACTGGCACCTACTCCCTAATGGCCACCGGGGGCACCAGTCAGGCTCACGTTCAAGTTGACCGTATGATTATATTGTTTTTTGAGATTATGAAAGCATCTTTGTTTCATCCCTTTCTCTCCTGTTCATTAAATGTTGTTCCCCTCCCCCCTTTGTTTTCCTTCCTGTTACATGCGATTGGATGATTCAGTGAAGCCTCTGAAGATTTTAATGGATCTACAGAGTCAGACAGTGTTGTTGGGTCAGCCTCTTAAATTGAACTGTGAGATTTACCCCGGAAATGTCCCGGGCCGCTGGTACAAGAACGGCCAGCTGATCCAGCCCAATGACCGTATCAACATTTTGCACAAAGCCAAGTATGCCGACTTACACGTTCAATATTAAACCTCAATCATACCAGGTTATCAGCTCATATACTGCACATAAATATTTTAAAGATATGTGAATAAAATATGCACACCAACTGTATCAACTGGAGGCCCATATGGGAAAAGCTCAAGCTTAAGCGAATAGCTGTGGAACATGTTAGCTGGTTTCTAACTAGTCTAAACTGGTCAGTGGCTGGTAGACCAGCCACCATGATCTAAACACCATCCTGACCACCTTAAGTTGGTATAGCCAGGTGCTAACTGTTCTTGCAGGTCCAAGATGGTCTATAAGAGTGCTTCTCAATAGGGGAGTGAAGGATGACTTATATATATCCTCATTTTCATTTGTGCTTTATATTCAATTTACAGGAATCACAACCTCAACATTGAGAGCTCCACCATTCATGATGCCGGCGACTACACCTTTGTTCCTGAGGGATACACACAGACGCTGTCTGCCAAAGTACACATCATAGGTACCAGCAACAATCCAGAAAGTTCTCAGACTCTTATCATACTTATGCTAATAAGCTCTCTGAAAGAATCCCATTTGGATTAATTCTGCAGATCCCCCCAGGGTGCACTTAGAGGCACTGAATGTCCAGGACAACACGGTGACCATTGTGGCTGGAAACAAACTCCGCCTGGAGATTCCCATCAGTGGAGAACCAGCACCCAGAGTGGTGTGGATGAAGGGAGAAAGGGTGAGCGATGACCAACCTTTTCTGCAGAAAATATAAAGAAATATATATTTCTGAACCAGAAACACCTGGATTAAACTAGGCTAAATGGGTTTTTCAGGTCATCCTTGATACAGGAAATCGAGTTCGTGCAGAAACATTTTCAGACCACACCTGCCTAACTATTGATGTCACAGAAAGAGAAGATTCTGGAAACTACAAGATCGTCCTTCAGAACGAAGCTGGAGAAGACACGGCCTGTGTTAAGGTCAAAGTTGTGGGTAAGTCACTCTCCCCAGAGAGAACATAATATTTGTTTGGCTGATGACATTAATAAGATGTAAATCTGATCCTATTTTGTTTCATCTAGATATCCCAGATCCCCCTGAGTCTCCTCTGGTTACTGAAGTGGGTGGAGACTGGTGCACTATGACATGGGAACCTCCACGCTATGACGGTGGTTCCCCCATTCTTGGTAAATCAACTTCCTGTGCATAAAAACTGTATCATATTTATATTTTAGAAGCCTGTTAATTTTAGACTTTGAGTTATTTCAAATTATATGTCGAAAAACACTTTGGAATTTCTCTGTAGTCTCATTACACTACCTATATTTTTAATGTCTCTTATACTCACCAAGACTGTATTTGTAAAACCAGCAATATTGTGAAATATTAAAACTAATTAAAAATAATTGTTTTCTATTTTAATATAAAACATATAAAATAATGTTTCAATTAAATGTAAATCATTTCCTCCATTAAGCTTCCATTTTAAACATTGTTTTACATAATTAGTCATCAAGATGAATCAATTGTTCCCTGATGAACAAATAAAACATAATGCTAATAAAGTTCAGAAAGTTACAGTATAAGTAGACCTCTAGGGAAAAAAACTGAAATGAGTTTAAAAAATCATGACGTGACCTCTTTAAATATGCAGCTGTGCATTTGAAGCTCTTATTAGCATAACATAAGTTAAAGAGGCCATATTATGCCCCTTTTCAAAGTCTTTATTTTGTATTTGGGGTCTACTAGATTAGGTTTTCACGCTTGAATGTTAAAAACACATTATTTTTCACATATTTTACATTGTTGCACCACATCTATTTCCACTCTGTCAACGGCTGAATCAGTGTGTTGTGATTGGTCAACCGCTTATCATAACATATATCATAATCGTTTCAACAAACGTGCACCTTTTATTTGCTTATGCCTTAGGTGGGAATTATTTAAATATATTGGATATTATTGGAACATACATTCCCGGAAGACTACAATTGAGGCGTTTCAAGGAGTCCAGAAACACTAAAGCAACCTTACCCATACACAAAAGAAATATATTTGAAATGTATTTTCAGGATATATTTTGGAATATGTGCAAATATTTGAAATTGGCCCAATAAATATATTTCATACTTATATTTTATATATTTTTGTTATATTTCAGAATATATTTCTATGTATTTTTTTTCTGTATGGGTCCCCAAATGTGTCAAAAATATATGTGGCATATATTTCAAATACATTGAAATATATTCTGAAATATAACAAAAATATATGAAATATAAGTATGAAATATATTTATTGGGCCAATTTCAAATATTTGCATATATTCCAAAATATATCCTGAAAATATATTTCAAATATATTTCTTTTGTGTATGGGTACACACTAAAGAAAGTTGGAAATGTAGACAAAAAAGCATAAAAGGTCTGATTCTTTTTTTTAAAATTTACCACAGGATACTTCATTGAGCGAAAGAAGAAACAGAGCTCTCGATGGATGAGGCTGAACTTTGACCTTTGCAAAGAGACCACTTTCGAGCCCAAAAAAATGATTGAAGGTGTGCCGTACGAGGTGCGAATCTTTGCTGTTAACGCTATTGGTGTCTCCAAACCCAGTGAACCCTCCAAACCTTTCATTCCTCTGGGTGAGTACACAAGTGGCTCATCTGTACTGTTAATGGGATTTTGTGTCTCTTCGAATCAGTTATATCATGAGCACCATCTCTATTACGCAACACAACACGCAGTATGGTCATTTAGGCTTGTGCCATTAAGCAAGACAAAAAAAAGCACTGCAGAGACACCAGAGCTTGTCTGTTCCTATTTGGGCTCCTATGCGACAGGTGTTGCTGTGCTCACACCAGTATCCAAAACATTCAGTCTGTGACCTCCACAGCAGAAGCCTGAGATTTAGAAGATACTGAGTATGACTTTATAATGGCTGCCAACTCATCTGCGGATTATTATGTTATGAGATCAGATACTGTCTCTTCTTCAGTCACAGCTTAAACACGAAGAGTTGTGCGAGAATAGAAGAGTCCAGACAAATGAGAGCCCTCGTGAAATTCATGACATACCAGGGTGATCCTCTCTTCTCACGTGTTCGTGTGTGGAGGGACACACGTGCGGCCATTATTTTATGGATTAAAAGAAGAGTTCTTCAAAAAATATTTTTTATGTTCCTTGAAAAAGAAATTGGAACAACATCAGGGTGGGTAAATAATGCAGATATGAAAAATAATTTTATAAAAAATTATAATTTAGGTAAATTATTACTTTAACTGGAATTATCTACAGCTTGATTTCAATTAATTTATGGTCACAGAGGCTAAAGTGTAATTTATTCATATTATACACACTTGAATGTGTGAATCAAGCTCAGTTTTAATGAAAATTAACTAAGTAAAAAATAGAAATGATGCATGTAATGATGAGAACAAATTTAACAAAAATACTGCAAAATATAATCAGTAACATTAATTCTTATATGAATCGAATCTATATATGAATATATAGGAAAAAGAAATTATGCATCTAAGGATGAATTTGAAATAGACATGCACAGGTAATGTACAAGAGACTGAACGTGATTCAATGCCCTGATATACACACGGCAAAGTTTTTTTTTGTTCTTTGAATATAAATTATGTTTGAGACTATAGGTAGACTATATAGATCTGACTAAATGAGAGTATAGTTTGAATTATTTCATTTTCTTTGCATGGCACATTGACACGACAGTGCAGAATAGCTCTTTCGGCATTATCCTGAACATTGTATAAGCATTCATTTCAGAGAGGCTTTCTTAAGCGCGTGTAACTGTCACATCCTTTGTATTTTCTCGGTGAAACCCACCCGAGTCCTTCACATAAAAATCAGGCTTTCATAAAACAACCTAGGCAGTCGGGGAAGGTCTTGTTTTTTAAGTTGCGTTACAAGCTGTTCAAACATTGGCAATACAAAATGCAATGAATACATGACAATTCTTACATATAACCCCTTTAAAGATGGATGTGATCTATGTCTTGAGAATGTATCAAACACTCTTGAATGTGGGAATCAAGATCAGTTTTAATGAACAAAATAAATGGTAAAAAGCAGAAAATATGCATGCAATAATGCATTTGAAATATATGTATTTTTTATGGTTTTAGAACAAATATTAATTTGTATACATATATAAATTTAAAATGAATTTGAGAACATTTTTTTTATTAATCTAAGGATGAATTTGAGAATTATTTCACAAATCTAAAATAAACAGATTAATAAAAATAGGGGGAACAAACTATACATAATATAAATCATGTATCTAGGATGTATATTTTTGTGGCTATTATTTTAAAACAAATTATGGAAAAAATACTGACTGAAAAAACTGAGTGAGTACTTCATTATGCATCTAAGAATGAAATTGAAAAATATTTTGCTACACTAGTTATTTTAGAACAAATTATCCAAAATATTGACTGAAAGTTTTCAGCACCAATAATTACTACCTTCATGAACTCCTACTAGCTGTGACCAGTGAACCCACAATGCTGGTGGTGGATGACGTCACAGATAACACAGTAACTATGAAGTGGAGACCTCCAGACACGATCGGTGCCGCAGGACTTGATGGGTACCTAATTGAATATTGCATTGAAGGAAGTAAGTCTACACACATTATATGATTTGAGGAAGTGGTTCTCAACTGGTGGCGGTTCATGCCATTTTGTCCTTATGCAATACTTCATTTTACAGCTGACGAATGGATTCCTGCTAATAAAGAGCTGACAGAAAAAACGAGGTACACTATAACTGGTCTGCCAGTGGAGGCCAAGATCTTAGTGCGTGTCAAGGCCATAAATGCTGCTGGGGCCAGTGCACCACGCACCATCCAACACTCCATACTTGTGAAAGAGGTCATCGGTGAGGGTCAACTACCACTTTCATTTTGCTATTTGAAATTAGTTAATGTAAACTAATAACACATATCTCACAGAGCCTCCTAAGATTCGCATACCTCGACACTTGAAGCAGACGTACATTCGAAAGGTTGGCGAAGTCGTCAACCTCGTAGTGCCATTTGTGGTGAGCCAACAGATCATGATAAGCTTATCGAATTCTTCCCTCCTGCTCATGACAGAAAATGTCAAAACCTTTTTTTTTTTTTTCTTTTAGGGTAAACCGAGGCCAAAAGTCACCTGGTCGAAAGAGGGTCAGCCGATTGAACAAAGCATCAGCATTCGTAACTCAGATTGTGACAGCATCATGTTCATCCGCAAAGCTGAGCGCAAACATTCTGGGAAATATGAACTGAGCGTACAAGTGGAGAATCATATCGACACGGCCATGTTGGACATCCAGATAGTCGGTTAGTTAAGAAAAATGAAGTTTTAAAACAAAAAGTCTGGCAGTGCTATTTTAGTATAATTTATTTACTATTTTAGTATTTATTAATATTTTGAATTAGGTTTCATTTTTATATTTTCATTTTAATTTCAGTTTTAATTTTGTCATGTGCTTTTGTCATTTTTATTCGTTTATTTCTAATTATCTAAAATGTATTTTTATTTCAGTTTTAGTAATTTTAGTACTTATTTTAAGTATGTCAAAGCATGTTTCCTTTTTATATTTATAATTTGTTTCAGCTTTATTTCAATTATGAAATAATATTTAATAGTTGCAGTTAACAATAACAATACTAAATATTGATAATGTTAAAATTCAGATTAATAATAATACTGTACAAAATCAAGAAGTATATGATATTTAATATGTGATTCAGAGAAATATACAGTGGATGTAAAAAGTCTAGTATATTAGGTTAGGTTATTTTAAGTTTTTATTTTTATCTTTTTTTCTCTGAAATGCGCCACTTTGGTTTTCAGTGGCATTGCATGGGTTGTAATTTTTACATTAAAGGTTACATTTTCTTTTGCCGTCTGTCCCAGATCTTCCAGGCCCACCACAGGCTGTGAAGATCGAAGAGGTCTGGGGGAATAATGTAGCACTGGACTGGAGCCCACCCAAGGACAGCGGCAATGCACCCATAACAGGCTACACCATTCAGAAAGCTGATAAAAAGACAATGGTCTGAATAAAACTTTGGTTGTCTTTTCACTGTACTGCTATGATAATAATATTTAACACGAATTTCAAACATACAGTAAAATGTTTTTCTTTATTTATATGGGTTATATACACATATATTGTACATTCACTTTTTTGTTTTAAAATAATATATGTGTAATATTTTAAGTGTTGAGGGCAAAAAGACTGACCAGCATATGTGTGTGTGTGGCACAGGAGTGGTACACATGTGTGGAGCACTACCATCGTACCTGCATCACAATCTCAGATCTGGTGGTGGGTAACGAGTATTTCTTCAGAATCTACTCTGAGAACATGGTGGGCTTAAGTGAAAGTGCTACTGCCACTAAAAACAGTGCTCTCATCGTGAAGGAAGGTAAGGCTCTGCTCTGCTCTACTCCTACCCATTTGTAAATTAACTGCCTGTGTAAATCCTTTTCAAAGCTGCAGCAAGTGATTTTTTTAACTGAGTGCAATTTATATAATGTTCGGATGTCCTAAGAATTAAAGACCTATTATACTTTTTTACATTTTCAACTTTCTTTACTTTTTTGAGCATGAAAAAAGGTCTTCAAAGTTACAAAGCACAAAGTCCATCATAAATACAAGTTTCCAACTTAAAAATCGCAGCTCAAGTTGTATTTTCCACTGGGAAGCTCTGGGATAATTTTGATAAGCTCCTGAGCTGGATGAGCCATAAACTTTAAACATGGCGGAGGGGAGAACGATTGCTGTTGTGACTGACATTAGAAGCGTATTGTATCTTTTAAACACTGCAAAAATAGCCTGTATTTGACTGAAGTTTCACAATTGACCAGATAGATAACGCGGTGAATGTTTATATGGTTGCCAATGAATGGGAAGCTAAATATAATTTTGGCTTTAATAAGATTTAATAAGAATCAGCCTGGTGTGATTGCCTCCATGATTCCTGTTAATTCCGACAACAAAGCACTTGAATGCGATGAGGTCATTATCATAACTTGAGAAGTGGGAAGTAGGAAATTTCTGATAACACGTGAAGGCAGCATTATTCTCGATATCAGAAAGCACATTACGCTTTTCGGAAAGAGGGGATTCATAGAGACAGGAACTAAACAGTGTTACTGACAGACTGGGAAGAGAGGTGCTGCAACAATGTAAATATGTGAAAAATAATGTGTTTTCAACATTCAAGCATGAAAACATTCTAGTAGACCCCAAAATCAATACTTTGAAAAGGGGCAAAATATGGCATCTTTAAGCTATGATAGACCTGTAAACAGCAAAACAGAATACAAAACAGAGAATTAAAAAATTTGCTCTCAGCCAACCTTAAACAATGGCGTTAATTTGGGGTGGGACTACTAGGGGAAGTGTTTAAAAAATAGTAAAGTAAAGTAAACCTTGATTGCAGTTTATGTCGATTTGGATAAAACTGTGCACTAGTGGTGCTGAAATCGCTTGCAGCAGTTTTAATTAAAATTCTTAAGCCTAACAAATTTGCTTTTTAGTGGTAATTTAGGCCTGGCTGATGTGGATTTGTGTGTGTTTTTTTTTTAATATTCATTTTACAGCCTTGGTACCCGAGGGCTGTCCTAATTAACACTAATTTACTAATCAACGTCCTGCTTGGTCTGTCTTTATATATTTAGTCAGGATTTTAATTGAAATGCATGTCCCTGAACATGGTGTAAAGGAGGGTTGCTCAATCCTGCTCTTGGAGATGAAAGATGTGTCCCAGTTTGAATACGTATAATATACATTAAATGTATGTATGTTGCTGGGGATGGAAAGAACATCATTTGAGTATTTACAGTGTGCCAGTACCACAGGCCCTCTTACTACATACTAGTTGTATGAAAGCATTAGAATTAGCTAAATTCACAGTCTTAACCTAGCCTGGGTTACCCCATGCTGCCTTGCACGCAGCGCGATTTTATTCACGCTGCTAGGCAGCCTGGACACCATGGACCAGATTTTCCCCTCAAAAAGGGAACCAATCGCAGAACGGGGAGGGAGCAGCAAGACGATGACGACGTCTATGTGACACACCGAAGCAGTTTGTTTATATCTATGGATCCAACATTGGCATCAGATGCGAAGTTACCTTTCGATGCAGCCTTAGATAGTGTTCTAAGTAGTTTAGAACGCAAGTATATTTCGTCTTCTTCCTCGTCGAAGTTCTGTCGCTCTACATACGTCATCTGGTATAATTGAAACGATTGGCTATGAGCTACGTGCAGGCGCATTTGATAGACATTCGTAGTGCCCAATAAACGGCTCTGGGCATTCGTAAACCACGCCTCAAATACGAGAAAATGAACATGTGGTTCACAGACCACGTCTCAATGAGAAAGAGGTCTGACGTTAGCCAGGCTAGTCTTAACCGTCACTTTAAAAAAAAAAATTTAAATTCACAATTCTCACATTTTAGTATAACTCAAATGTCAAGCAAAAACTAAACACAAATTCACACTTCAGAATCCAACAAAAATATTAGACCATCCAGGCCCTTCCTCCATACTGTTTTAAACATACTAAGATTTGGGACCAGTGTTATTGTTAACTAAAAATAAATTGTTAGTTGTTTTTATTATTATAAGCTATTTAAAAACGTTTGGTTACACTTTCTATCCTTGGCACAGTGTAATTATACACTGAGTAATAATAATTAACAACATGTACTTACTATAGGTTTAGGTTTGGTTTAGGATTAGGGTATGTTTTAGGGTTAGTTGCATGTAATTATGCATAATTTACTGTTATTACTATAGTAAGTATATGTAACGTGTAACAAAAATCTCTAAAGTTGCAACTTACTTTAAAAAGTACAAAATAAAAAGAAAAAATGAAAGAAAGAAAAACTAAAACTAATGATGAAAAAAACTAACTGAACTGAAAATGAATTAAAATTATTAAATAAAAATGACTAAAATGCCATTACAATTAATGAAAATAAGGATAAAAGCTAATTCTAAATATTAATAAAAAACTATAATAGTATATAAATAATTCTCAAATAACACTGTTTAGGATGCACTAATCCTAAACTTAGGTTGTGTTATAATGGAAAATATGCAAATTGGGACACTTGCCTGCAGAGTTTAGCACATGAACTACCTGAACCTGTTAATCAAGGTTTGGTTTTTGAGCAGGATTGCACACTCCTGGTGTAAAGTCTGAGTTTTGACTCAAAGGAACTTTAAAGGCTTTCCTGGAATGTTAAAGGTATGTTCTGCACTTTATAGTAGCTTCACAATTTGATGATTCTCCCTGATACGCACCACTATACTCTACAAACACAAAGATTTGTTTACCAGCCACAAATTACTGTGGTGACAGTAACCATGTATGTTCCCAAGTGCAGATTTAATCTTTAACAGACTGTGTGTGTCACGCCTTGCCGATGCTGATGATAAATGTTGTCTCTTCCTCATCACATAAGGGAAATTCCCCCATGATACAGCTCTCGGGTTGTATCATGCAAAGTCCCACTCTCCCTTCCCCTCTCACTCCTCCTCCTCCTGCTCCTCCTCTTCCTCTTGCTCTTCCTCTCACTCTCAATCAGGCATGCAACTGAAGAACCCACAGTATAATGACCGCGACTTCACCGAGCCGCCCACTTTCACTCAGCCGCTTATCAACACCTTCGCCATAGCTGGGTACAACGCCACCCTGAACTGCAGTGTGCGTGCCAACCCTAGGGTAAGTGACTGGCAGGACACTCTACTAGAAAGGTATGGGAAATTCAGATCATCTGGGATACTTTTTTTGCCATTGAGATGACTGTGAAAAAATGTCCCTTTAAAAAGTGTGCTTTTGCCATATTATTTTTTTCAGACAGGCAAGTCCATTTTCAACCGTTCTTCAAGCACACTTTAATTTAGATCAGAAGACATAAAGGCCCCGTTTGCACCTGATATCACTTACTATGTCATTATATTACTGAATAAAACCATTAATATCCATGTGACACTGTGAGTTTGATGGATTGATACTGCTTTGGCTCTTCTTCACTAGTGCTGTCATCTGTTGTTTCCTGTGTATTCATACTATACTCCGTAACTGCTCTCAGCCTAAGGTGATGTGGATGAAAAACAAGATTCCCATCATAGACGACCCACGTTACCGCATGTTCAGCAACCAGGGTGTGTGTACGCTTGAGATCCGAAAGCCCAGCCCTTTTGATGGAGGTGTTTACACCTGCAAGGCTGTCAATGACCTTGGAGAGGGTCAGGTGGACTGCAAACTAGAGGTCAAAGGTTAGTCTGTGCGTTAATTTGATCATCAATATGGATATAGCTTCTTAAGAACGCTCCTTTAAGGGGATACATGGCTAGTATAGTCATCAAGTGATTCAATAGAGAATATTACACCTGGTTTTTATTGAAGAGGGATGTTATAGGGATGGCCCTGATATACTTCAAACGAAATTGAAGAACGAACTGGTCATTTTGAAGAAATTTAACTTTGTATGGTGTTTGTTTCAGGTGTTCAAAACAGCTTGCCAAAGTGAACTTTCAAGAGAAGTTCACTCTGGCTGGTAAACACCTTCAATCGTACCATTGGTCCGTGGCGATTACATAATACATTGGTAGGTGTAGCTCTGGGGCTCCGCCTTCTTTGACATGGAAATCTTCTCCGGTTCATTTCTTCTGTTCAGTCCGTCGAGGTCAGATGTACGCGAGTAAAACATGAACACACTGGAGAGCTGCTTTTATGTTTAATACTGTAAAGCTGCTTACTTTAAGGCAATACATTGTATTAAAGGAAAACTCCGACTTTTTGGGACTTTAGCTTATTCACAGTATCCCCCAGAGTTAGATAAGTCCATACATACCTTTTTCATTTCTGTGCGTTCTGTAAGTGTTATTTGACACACCCACCGCTAGCCTAGCTTAGCACAAAGACTGGATGTAAATGGATAATGGTAGCATACTAATCCCAATAAGTGACAAAATAATGCAAACATTTTCCTATTTACATGTTGTGATCTGTATAGTCACAGCGTGTACAAATAACAAGGCTATATGAGACAGAGACCATTTTTAATCGTATAAATACTGGGAACTATATTCTCACTAGGCGTAGGAGCACAGCTAAATCAACAACAGGGCGTCTCGTGTGCTGCGCTAATCACTCCGCCCAAGTAGCCACTCCGCCCAAGTAGCTGTGCTCCTACGCCTAGTGAGAATATAGTTCCCAGTATTTATACGATTAAAAATGATCTCTGTCTCATATAGCCTTGTTATTTGTACACGCTGTGACTATACAGATCACAACATGTAAATAGGAAAATGTTTGCATTATTTTGTCACTTATTGGGATTAGTATGCTACCATTATCCATTTACATCCAGTCTTTGTGCTAAGCTAGGCTAGCGGTGGGTGCGTCAAATAACACTTACAGAACGCACAGAAATGAAAAGGGTATGTATGGACTTATCTAACTCTGGGGGATATTGTGAATAAGCTAAAGTTCCAAAAAGTCGGAGTGTTCCTTTAAGTGGTTTATAAATAAGCATGACGTGACGATTGGAGTGGCGAATTGCAGAGCTCTATGATCAGATGCTTTAACTGCTGTTTTCTTACCGCTTTCATTTTTGTTGTACGTTTATTTTGTTATTGAGAGGAAGGTACGCAGCACGTTTTTATAAAGTCATCTAGATGACGTTACTGCGTTCACTAACAGAATATCACTACAAAGATATTTCAAACTTCTTTTTATAGATCCCTAAGTGAAGAACGATACGAAGTATATCGGGGCCTTTACTGTTGGGTAGAACGCTGTTTGATTCTATACTGTAAGTGGTTTCAAAATTGGTTTTCAATGAGGTAACCAACAGAGCTTAAACAAAAGACTGAATGAGGAACCTGACAAGGGTTCATTTGCCTTCAAGAGCTTATAGCTTCATTTCCAACTTAAACACTGTTTTTACACCTAACCAACCAATTAATGTGCACAAGATTGCAGCACTTTGGTCCACCATTGTTATAATTCCATTTATAAACAATGTCTCAATCTCTTCTGTGGATTTCAAGGGTAAGTACAGTGTTGGAACAATATGATAATATTGCTCTCTTACATGGTCCATTTATGGTCCATATGACCATTTAAGTATTTTGTATTTGCAAAATCCATTGAATTTGCAACAGCATGCAGCCAATTCAAAATCAATTTCATCTCACCACTGCCACTGGACCACACATCCCATAATGCAACAGATTGTAGAAAGCAGATTCACATGGTCACACCCATTGCACATTGTTTAGCAGGTCTGTGAAAAATCCTAGACCTGATAAAAACTCGGAAAACACGCCAATATTTGCATATTAGGGCCTATATCATGTGCTGCTGACATGTTTTCATACTCTGTCATACATTGCCATATTGCTGTGTTTCCCTCTTGGTAGACTGTGGTATGTCCTTTAACTCCTTCATGTTAAATCTGTAATGACTAAGTCAGCGATGGACCCTGAGGCACATATAACTCCTTCATGTAAACTTTGGGTTTAATCCGTATTTTCTTTTCTCCCCCAGTCATCACTCAGGAATAGTTACTGTGTTGTTCTCATTCAAGGTAAGCTTTCATATGGTTTCGGGCATATGAAGCTTATTTTTTCATTCATTCTGCATCCCTTGCTTGCCAATAATTCTGCGTATGCTCTTGGCTGGTGTGTAATGCTCTAGAATTTGAGAATTATATTCCTGAATCAAGAATGTTTTACAGGATTCTACAAGAACTCCAAGAACCAGTTTAAGGTTCTATAGGACAACTGGGTGAATGCGATTTCACCAAGCGCAACATGTTCTTGGATCAACATCTTTGTTGATTCTGGGAGAACATTCCAATCAACCAATCAGATTTGAGGAACAAGTTTACTGTTAATGTCAAGTGTAGGCTTACAACCAGGGTTAGGTGCTTCTGCATCAGTGTTATTCACTCATTGTTTCCCTCTGATTTAAGGGATAACTTATGTGTAGGGTTAGGTTTAGGGGTAGGGACAGATTAGGACAACATTTTTGGACAGGAATATTGTTCCAGGATCAACAAATTATGTTGATCCAGGTACATGTCTTAGTGGAATCATGGTGACCAGGAAAACTGCTCTGTTCATACAGAATTTATACCTTGCATGCTTTTGACAGTCAACCAGTTTTGGGGAATGTTACTTTTAAAAGTTAGAATTTGGTGCTAATCATTATAAAAATAATTACTTTTCTCTCAACAGCATCTAACTGAGACTCTTTCTCCTCCAGAATGGATGCACTATGCTTGGCTTGCAGGCATTTTTTATACTGGAAATAGGATGTTCTACTTTAAGTGTTCGTCCACCCAACATAGTTTGCATGCAATGACACAGTTTATACCTTTTAAAGTGGCATATTTACCAAAACCCGCACTATATACGTTTTAAAACCCTTAATGTTAATTTAGGTGGGAAAAAAAGTTTGCGCTCTTTACGTCAATGAAGCATGACACACTCCTTAGACCAATATCCATCATGCTCACACAACTCCCACAATACATGTGCACCTTTTATCCCCATTTCTCCCAACAAGCCTAAGAGAAGGGATTTCAAATGTGACAAAATAAATGAAACAAGTAACAGATACTTTACTCATTACATGAAACCATATTGTAAACTTGCTAAAGTAAAATCCTAGTAATTTTAGACACAGGAATTGCCACAAAATTGGATGTTACCCCATTTTCTCTTGAGACCAAGCGGTCAGAAGCAAAACTCAATTCTGATGTATTATTTCTGCAGATGCTTTCACTGTGAACCTACATGTATATGCTTTGTATATTTATAATGATGGTCATTCGCATATGCAGCTTAATTTAACGCACATTCAACCAACTGCTCATGCAGCTCAGAATGCTACAGCAAGCAAAGATAAGACATGCAATGATGAAATGTGTTAAGAGCGCCTGAATAGCTGCAAAAGCTTGCAGAGATTTGATTGTACTCACTGCCTCAACATTTTTGCTTCACCTGCCAAACACTGACAAATTCCTGTCCTGATTTTACCGTCTTCCTTTTCTTCTTGTCTGTCTCTACCTCTTTTCTCTGTATACAGTGGCCCCCAAAAGGTTTTTGGACACTTAAGTCACACTTAAAAATGGATGAATGTCAATACATTAGGGTGATGCTGAAGTATATATTTTTGTAATAAGTAAAAGTCTGTTCAGGTTTTAACTTCACCTTTCAGAGACTTTTTTCTGTATCAATATAATGCCGGATTTTGAATCAGTTCTCAAGTTCACACAGGTGTCTTGGTAAACAACCGTCTACATTTTGAACAATTCATCTATAGTTTTATCATTTGAAATCTTGCAAACTTCTTTTTATGAAACGTTCAGCTTAAGAAGTGTGTGTGGGCTGTCTTTCTTTAAAATAAATGGCACTATGTTTGATATTTTATATAATACAAAGACTTCCAGACATTTTTAAGTATGTCTTATGGCCACTGTATGTTGTGAAGAACACGTATGTATCTCATAGTTTCATTGTTTTTAGTGTCATCTCTCTGACTCTGTCTATCCTTCCCCTCTTTCAGGAGGTTTTACGTTCTTTGAGCTGATGAAGCGAGGCGTTCCCTTACACCTCATTGATAAGTACATGAACGAGTCTAAGACCTCAGAGAAGTCCGAGTCAGAGAAGAAGGGATCCAACTGAAGGCTGATTCACCCAATGATTACCCAGAAATCCCTGTCACTACTACAAATAATGGCATATGTGTCTTTGGCATGGTATGCTTTGTTCAGACATGGATCTATAGTTAGAAAGTCTGCGCCTGTCACTGTGAAATCATGTAAAGCTGTGTTTTATGAATTTCCACTGAAACTCAGATGCATGCCTTTAGTAATCTGGATTGTAGCTTCAAAATATACCACAAATAGACATTTTATTGTGAAAGACATTGAGCAGTCAGTTACAGATACAGTATGATGATGCAGTTCATTTACGTTTTTCTGGGTTTGGTAGACGAGGGTGGTCTCTCTTTTCCTTTCTTTTTTTCTGCCTGTTTGACTTTACCCCTGAGTTTTTCAACCCCTTTCCATCATTCTCTAATGAATCTACTGAAACACTTAGATTAGCAATGCCAATACTGTGCAACTGGCAGATCAGACGGATAAGTCAGTGTCAGAGAGACAGGTTTGTCGAAGGTTGCTTGATAGTACATGCCAATGTTCATTTTAGCATGACAGTTGAATAAATGTCTCTATATGAATTTATTCTGTTTCTTTCTTATTTCAGAAAGCATTTCAGACATATTTCAGAAAGTTTCTTATTTGAATTTTGTTTTGCAATATAGCTTTGCTCCTTTCTCCATTATGCATAATTGCAAATTTTGGGCTTGTTAGTTTGTCTTGCTAGATTTAACAACACTGTTCTTTGGGCACAAAATATGTTTTATTTATCAATCTATAGTGCATCTCCGTCTTTATCTATATTTGGGTTTAAATAATTTCTAAATATTATTTGAATAAAAATGCATCCCTTTTCTTTTGTAACCTTTAGTAGGAAATTCACTGTAAAAATTATTGTTGGTTTAACTTAAAAAAAGTAAGTTACCTGGTTGCCTTAAAAAGGTGAGTTCATTGAAATAAAACATTTGAGTTAATACAACGAAGGAGATTGGTTTAATCAAAAGAAACTCAAAATAATAGGTCCTAAATTGTATTTAGTGCATGAAATGTTCAACATCCCACATTTTTCCCCCCGGTTAATTAAATGCATCATCCGGGTATTTAAAGGGCACTTTATCTTTTTGGAATTTTCAGTAATAAGACAAAAAGGCATACAATGTATATAAATTGGGGCACATCTAAAACCTTGTAAAATGTAAAACAGTGATAAATAAGGACAGTATTTATGGTTTGTTACTGTTCTGTCCAATAGTGATGCGAAATGAATGAAAAGCGCTAAAGCAGTTGCTATTGTTAATAAAACAATTTGTGACTCTTTGTTAGCATCTATTTATCGCCAGGTGAAAACATGCACCATAATCAAACTGTAATCAAACTTTTGTGGTTACTCCATTGAAACCCCTATAATTAAATTACAACAAAACAAAACAAAAATCCTCTTCAACTTCTTTTTGTTTTAATTTCTTTTGGCAGGGCTCAAGCCTTAATTTGGGTCAGATCTATGATTTGCACTCTGCTAGAAATATGATGGCGGGTATGACAGGCGTCAGTCAATAGGTTACCTGCTTACCCCCAGAAATCCGTATACCATAGTAGTTATTAATATTTTGCATTAGCTTTTATTTTTATATTGCTATATGTATATGTGCTTTTGTCATTTATATTAGTTCTTTTTTTATTTGCAGCTAAATAAAACATTTAAACCTTTATGTAAGTTTTAGTAATTCGATTTAAGCCAAAATTATAAATGTTGCCTTTGCAACTAACCTAAGTTTAAAACTAAGTTTTTCATCTCATATTTACATTTTATTTCAGCTTATTTCAATAAGAGAAAAGGATTTTAACAGATTAAGTTAATAACAACAAGACTGCCTCGTAATGTGAATCCGAACATCAACATCTGCGCCCCCGTTGGTCAGACGCGATACCGCATCCGTTCAAATTTCCCGGCTGTGTGTGTCCTCTTCCGGACCGCAGTTTCCTGCACCTCTATGTTTATCTGCTCTCAACTATTAGGAACGGAGGAGCCTGTCGGTTCCGCTCATCAAAAATGACTCTCCACACGTAACCACCGCAAGCTAATGTCGTCTTCTATGTGGTCACCTGGGGATTAGGACCAAAACATTGCATTGACCCTGCCAAAAGAGCGATCATAATGTGCGCGTGTCCGGAGCCGCTGTCTGCGGTCCAGCTCAAGCGACTGGAGGAACACAAGTACAGCGCGGCCGGACGCTCTCTCTTCGAGCCGCCCTGCCAGATATACTGGAACTGGCTGGTCCAGCAGATCCCGTTATGGGTCGCGCCGAACACGCTGACCATCATTGGACTCCTCATTAACATCTTAACGACGGTCATTCTCGTGTATTACAGCCCCACGGCCACGGAGGAGGTGAGTTCAGTTCAGGCGCGAGCGAAACTTTGAGTGACAGCGTTACGTGTTTCGTTCTATTTAAATGCCCTGGCTGGCCACGTCAGTTTTAAAAATAAACACTCACATTTTAGGATGGCATTGCTTTCGGTGGTGCTGAACGAAGACTATACACAAATAACGCTTCGTGTTTGTGCATTTTTTGGCCACTATCTCTAGTAGCACATTGGGTTATCGATTATGAAACTGGGTTACACTTTATTTTAAGTTGACGTTGTTACAGTGTTTTGTTACACAAATAAGTACTGGGTAATATTAGTTAACTACATGTACTTAGGGTTTGGTTTAAGGTTAGTTACTTGTAACTATCTATAATTCACTGTTATTACTACTATAGTAAGTACATGCAACATGTTACTACCTTAAAATAAAGTGTTGCGTGCTTGTGGAAGGCATTGTAGGCAGCTTTATCAGATTTATTGACTGTGAAGGCCATGCAGATCATTGTTTGTTATTTTAGCTGTTGACCCTCTCTATCTGATTCCTGACCACATGTCACAGTACCCCTGTGCCATATTTCCAGAATCATAGACTATAGTCCTCTGGCAAAGTCCAGATTCCTCTGTTTATTGCCATGCAGTTTTGGAGATTGCTGCTGAATGCACAACTTTAACCCACCTGTTGCCGGGATAGAACATAGATAAAGGGAGTGAACTTTGACCCGGAGACAAACTCATTGGTCAGGTCGCCCAAAGTAGTAATATAATTAATGTCATAATCATATATTATAATTAAACAATATTGCATGAGCAAGAGCTGCTGTATTGAATATTAGCACAAGGCCAAGCCACAACTGTGATGATATTCATTCACTACTACAGCACAGTTATGAGCGTGATGTTGCTTTTATCACTTAAACTTTTTAAGTTTGGGGTCTGTAAGATTAATTTAAGAGTAATTGATGCTTTTATCAGCAAAAGTGACAGTCAAACCTTTATAAGGTTAAATTAAAAAAAATTTTTTATAAACGCTGTTCTTTTGAACTTTTTTTTTTTAAATCAAAGAATCCTGAAAAAAAGGTATCTTGGTTTTTCCACAAAGTATATTAAGCAGCGCAACCATTTTTAACACGGATAATATTAAGAAAAGTTTTTTGAGCACCAAATCAGCATATATTAAAATGAATACTGAAAGATCATCAGAAACAGGCCTAAACTATACTCAAATTGAAAATTTCACTCTATTTTTGATCAAATAATTGCAGACTTGGCCAGCATATGAGACTTCTTTCTGCTTAACACCAAAAGGCATGTCAGATAATACACATATCACTATTTTAATCCACATATTTAGGTCCACATTTAATCTTACAACCATGTACAGTGCATCATCTCCAATTACTATAGTATAATGTAAATTATCAGTATCTTTGTCTAGTATCAGAATTGATATAATATAAATTATACTGTACTGTATGTCCTTATTCATTTAACTGCATAGGCCTGGTATTGAGTTGTGTGTCCTGTTCTCTCAACAACAATCACATCCAAATTCACAGACTTAACAGGGAGAATTATTTTATACATTTAAGGCCTTCAAGAGATTTTTGAATGAAAAGTACTGAAGTGATGGATCTGAAACACACAGGGGATTTATTCTGTTTTGTGATTGTGCAGTGAAACCAGATGGCCTGCATGTAGGCTCTCTGGGAAATCGACCCTGTAGGCCACATGGACCTTTGCCCATATCCGACTATTACACTTACACACACACCCACACACACAACCCTTGATTTAAACGACTTGTACATAGTCTTCTCATTTCGCATTATCCATGTTTATGGGTCTTTTCAAAGCACGCCACAATGTCATATTGGTTACTCATGGTCCTTATATGGTATTTTTTTCAACCATTATCTCTGATTATTACACCGGTTACTCTATTACACCCACGTTAATATGCTAAATCTTATATTTCCAATCTAAACTTAAAGGAACACGCCGACTTTTTGGGACTTTAGCTTATTCACAGTATCCCCCAGAGTTAGATAAGTCCATACATACCTTTTTCATTTCTGTGCGTTCTGTAAGTGTTATTTGACGCACCCACCGCTAGCCTAGCTTAGCACAAAGACTGGATGTAAATGGATAAGGTATAATTCATACCTTATCCATTTGCCTTATCCAGCGTCTCGTGTGTTGCCCTAATCACTCCGCCCAAGTAGCCACTCCGCCCAAGTAGCTGTGCTCCTACGCCTAGTGAGAATATAGTTCCCAGTATTTATACGATTAAAAATGGTCTCTGTCTCATATAGCCTTGTTATTTGTACACGCTGCTACTATACAGATCACAACATGTAAATAGGAAAATGTTTGCATTATTTTGTCACTTATTGGGATTAGTATGCTACCTTATCCATTTACATCCAGTCTTTGTGCTAAGCTAGGCTAGCGGTGGGTGCGTCAAATAACACTTACAGAACGCACAGAAATGAAAAAGGTATGTATGGACTTATCTAACTCTGGGGGATACTGTGAATAAGCTAAAGTCCCAATAAGTCGGAGTGTTCCTTTAATGTTTTAGAGGTATGAATGAATAATATGGAAAATTATTCCTAGATAAGCGAGAAACAGAGCATTAAAGCAAACAATCTAGGGCAGACAGTTACGCCCGTCTAAATCATTTCACATCTGTACAGATTCTTTCCTTCATATTATTTGATCATTCTCACTCTGCTTAGTTAGAATAATATAAATGGCTGAAGTGCTTTTTTCCCAGTTCGCTTCTTGGCAAATGAAATGGCAAAATAGTGGAGATAACTGTGTTAAAGGAATGAAGATTTAAAAAAAGCTCTTTTGTGTCCATGTTTGCTAACCTTGATACGTTTTATTTTCAGTCTTGCATACAATAATACAGACCATCCATATCAGTTAGAGGTCAAAGATTTGTTTGAGGGTTTGTTTTCTCTCTTGGCGTAAGAGATCTGCAAGCTTGAGTTGTTGAATGTAAGAAACTGCTGATAAATGAACATTCAATGTCATTTGGAAAAATGATCATGCCTCATTGGCCTTAATTGAGTCAAACAAGAAGAACCAGGTCTTCAAAATGCTGTGTTGTTCAGTTAATGTTTGGCCTGGCCTTTATTTTGTTCCTTCATATCTACCGTTTTTAGGCTCCAGGTTGGGCCTTTATTCTCAGCGCCTTAGGTCTCTTCATCTACCAATCGCTGGACGCCATTGATGGAAAGCAGGCCAGACGGACCAATAGCAGCTCAGCTCTTGGGGAGCTCTTTGACCATGGCTGTGACGCAGTCTCAACAGGTATAACCAGCCAGACAACCTTTCGTACTTTACTTATGAGTAATAATTAGTAGTGCTTTCTCAGGCAACCATCAGCATTACTATTGTTTATAATTACAGTTAGTGCTTTGAACAAGGGGTCAATTATTGGTTACAATAATAATATTGGATATTGGTTAATATTTTCATTGATCAGCAGTAGATTTATGCTGTTTGTTGTGTATTTACATCTGTACATATTAACAGCATTCTAATTGGATTGCTCTCTTAGTGTTTGTTGCCGTGGGAACGTGTATATCCTGTGGGATCGGCGCTCACCCTAACTGGATGTTTTTTTGTGGCTTTGTGGGCATGTTCATGTTTTTCTGCGCGCACTGGCAGACGTACGTGTCTGGAACACTCCGCTTCGGATTGTGAGTGCAGCTGTTCATGGCTTATTCGACTGAATTCATTGAACCTGTCTGTGTGTTTTTTTTTTTTTTTAACTCTGTTTTATTGTTGAACGGTTTCTGCAGGGTTGACGTGACAGAGGTCCAGATTGCTATTGTGGTCATGTATATCATGACAGCATTCGGAGGAGTGAGTCTTTGGGAGACTAGGGTACGTCATTCACCTTCTTTAACAGAGTTCTCTAATAGACAGACCTCTGAGTGTCTTTCTCATGACATTCATAAATTCTCTCCCATTATAATCACTGAAACAGTCTACACTAGAAAAGTCCATTGTGGCCTGTCACAACATGATTTCAAATAAAAACAGATGTCTATGCCTTGCAGAGTTACTTATTTTCCCCATAAGTCTGAAATAATATGATTTTAATTACAAGTATCATTTTGTGAGAATTGACTGCTAGTTTATTTGATATATATTTAAGTAACTTCTGACTGTTACATCAAAGTCAGCTCATGTTTCTGGCCTACTAATTTAAAATCACTCAATTAAAAAGTTTAGCAAACCATATGCATACTAGGGCTGTGCCAATACTATCATCATATAGATCAATATATCATTATTTTTCCTCATGCATGAATTCACATTTTTTTTATTAATTATTTATTATTATTCAAAACACTAACATAATAATAATTCTAAGTAAATATAATATAAATCTATCAATTATATTATAATTATTGATATTATGATAATAATAAACATGTAAATAAAAGCTCATATATATATTATATTTATATAGATATTTATATTATATCTACCTAAATGTATTTAAATATAATAATATAAATATTTTATTTATTTACTTGTTTATTCACAATAATAAAAAGATAAATATAAAATCACATCTTTTTATTAGAAGTATTGGTTTACAAATTTATTCTCAATACTAATATAATAATAAAATAAAATATAATGTAATTTATGATGTCTATTTATTAATAGTTTTTATTAACATTATGCACAATGCTAATAATAATAATACATAAGTAAATTATAATTTAATATAACCAGGTTGCAGTGTGACATGCAATTGGGTGCTTCCAGTGTTCACGTGGTTTCATATAATTCTTTTAAAAGTGTTCAGATTATAATATATTACATTTTATAGATAATTTACAAAAAAAAAAAAAAAAAATTCAAACCCTCCAAAACTGTGAATCATGACAGAGCCCCCTTTCTGAGTGTGTTCTTAAAGTAGACCTTCTGTCTTTTGCTCTCTGCGTCCTGTCTGAAGACAGACTGTGAAAAGGTAAATGTAGGTAAAAACTGCTTCCATGGCTACCAGTCACCCATAGACATTATTTTGCACAAAAAAAGCAGAAAACAGCAGATGATTTCAACACGCACATCAGTCTTTTCGAACCTCCCTATTCTAAAGCATACTCAGAGCTTCAGCTTCACCCTTCCCAGCATCCCTGCTCACATGACAAACAAACTAACAGCTATTCTCATATTATATATATATTCTCATATGTTTCACCCAGTTGCCTGTTCTTGGTGTGAATTTGCAAACCTTTCCAATTCTCGGCATCATCGGCGGGTTCCTGTATTCAACCTATAACTACTTCTACATCATCCTGAATGGTGGCGTGGGCAAGAACGGCTCAACCGTTGCAGTAAGTGCACTCCAGCAGTGCATGGGTCATTGAAGTCTTTGTTGTTTTTGTTCTTTAAAAGCATTGGTTCCTATTGCGGTCCTGTTTTTTATACAGATAATTATTTATAATGATAACTCATTTTCAAGGTTTAACATAATGCAAAGTAAAAAAGTAAAGAAAAGTGGTGTTTGTTAAATAATAGGGTAACTTTAACAGTGCACGTCTTCCTCAGGACACCAGTGTGTTGTCTCCTGGTCTACACATCGGTCTCATCCTCACTCTGGCCTTCATCATCTTTAAAAAGTCCTCCAGTCAGCTTTTCGAGCACCACCCTTGCCTTTATGTCCTTACATTTGGCATGGTGATCGCCAAGATCTCAAATAAGCTGGTGGTGAGTGTTTCTCATGTAGCTGGTGCCTACATGAGCTTCATCCTGTTCTTAAAGAGTTATCCAAAACTAGGTGTTTTCAGGTATGATTTGCTCTACAGGTGGCCCACATGACCAAGAGTGAGCTTCATCTTCAGGACACAGCCTTCATTGGTCCTGGACTCCTCTTCCTAAATCAGTATTTCAACAGCTTTATTGATGAACACATCGTACTTTGGATCGCCATGGTGAGCCGGAACCATTAGCGGGTCGAACCCTCAGTGTAGCAATTCAATTTAACTGATATTGATATTTAAATGAAAGTTTTTGAACATACTATAAAGCTTTATGGTTTCTGACCAATGTATTTTATGAGCAAATTATGGAAGCTTTTTTCTGCAAGTTTGAATTCTGGGGGAAAAAAAACTGACATTTTCTCGCAATTGTGAGTTTATATATACAGTACCAGTCAAAAGTTTGGAAACATTACTATTTTAAATGTTTTTGAAAGAAGTCTTTTATGCTCATCAAGCCTGCAGTTAAAAAACAAACAAAAAAAAAAAAAACAGTAATATTATGAAATATTATTACAATTTAAAATAATGGTTCTCTTTTTTAATATACTTTTAAAATGTAATTTATTTTTGTGATGCAAAGCTGAATTTTCATCAGCAAGTGCTCCAGTCTTTGGTGTCTTATGATCCTTCAGAAATCATTCTAATATGCTGATTTATGATCAATGTTGGAAACAGTTGTGCTGCTTAATATTTTTTTTATAACCTGAGATACTTTTTTCAGGATTATTTGATGAATAAAAAGTTAAAAAGAACTATTTATTTAGAATAGAAATCTTTTGTAACAATATACACTACCGTTCAAAAGTTTGGGAACAATAACTATTTTTTTTTTTAAGAAATTAGTACTTTAATTCAACAAGGATGCGTTAAATTGATAAAAGGTGATGGTAACGATTTATATTGTTAGAAATGTTTTTATTTTGAATAAATGCTGTTTTTATGAATAAATGCTGTTAACGTTTTACTCATCAATGAATCCTGAAAAAAGTATTCCAAAAAAATATATTAAACAGCACAACTGTTTCCATCATTGATAATAACTGAGTATCAAATCATCATATTAGAATGATTTCTGAAGGATCATAAGACACCAAAGACTGGAGTACTTGCTGATGAAAATTCAGCTTTGCATCACAAAAATAAATTACATTTTAAAATATATTAAAAAAGAGAACCATTATTTTAAATTGTAATAATATTTCATAATATTACTGTTTTTTTGTTTGTTTTTTGTTTTTACTGCAGGCTTGATGAACATAAGAGACTTCTTTCAAAAACATTAAAAATAGTAATGTTTCCAAACTTTTGACTGGTACTGTATATATATTTTTATTCTGACTTTTTTCTCTGCATTTTCAGATATAAACTCACAATTGTGAGAAAATGTCAGTTTTTAGCTTTTTTTTCAGAATTCAAACGTCACAACACGCAATTGCAAGTTTATGTCTCACAATTCGGAGAAAGTCAGACTTATTTTTTTTATTCCATAGCAGAAACAAGCTTCCATATCAAATAGCATTGGAGTCAAAACTAAACAAGCCTGTCTTATCTCAATCACCGTTGTTTAGGTGTTGTCCCTGGTGGATTTGGTGCGTTACTGCATGAGCCTATGCCTGCAAATCGCCTCCCACCTACGAATCCGGGTTTTCAGCATCACCCCACAGGGCCACACCCACAGAGACTGACAATTTGCCCGGCGGGAGGAGGAAGCGGGATCTAAGAATGAAGACGTCGTCCCGCTTCTCAAGCTAGAGCAGGAGAACCCCACCAACCAAAACCGCAACGGCCTTGACAGTGTGACCACCAGAAACTAACAGAACTGAACGTTTTGCCAGGTTTGACCAGACCATCTTGAGTAAGAACAGCTTGTGTTGTTTTTCCACACTAATGTACACTAGAATAACTCACTGGATCAAAAGAAAAAGTTTAGACACAACGAAATGTACAAAACATGGCCTCAGGGCCAGAGCGTCACTTAGCCAAGTTCAAGTTTTCTGTTGCCTTGAAATGGTTCATTCTGTGCTGGAACGAACTATAGATTATTATTATTTCAAAGGATACATTGGAAATTGTTGGGAAATCAAATAATCATTCACTAAAGATGAATTGGCCAAAAAGTTTACATGGCCTAAATATTTCTAATCCATAGCATTTGGTCAAAGATTAAGATGAGATAAAACAATTATCGAAAATAGCCCAAAAATAATGAATGGGGGGAAACATTTTTGTCTCACTGTAGTATTCTTCAGAATAGATTTGCATTTGTTTTTTGGGTTTGATCATGTTTGTCAATTTTAAACAAAAAAAAAAGGGAAGCTACAACTGCAGTTTGGGCAATCAATTAACAATCTTCTGCGTCTTTTTTAAACTAAGCCCGTTTTCTACATCATATAATATCCGTAATTTCATTTAGACACATTTTATACCTCTGATCTTGGTAAAGTACAAAAGAAAAAAGTATTACAAATTTCGTCCTTGTATTTAAGACCTCATATAGTCGACAAACTGCCAATGGTTTACATCACAGAACCTTTTTACCGTTTAGGATTTTTACCGTCATTAGAAAAGCAGCTATTTGTAGATCTTGCGAGACTTTGCATAAAAAAAAATAATAAAAAAAAAGATCCAGAAATAAACTTTGCCCAAACAGCCATTGTAGCTTTAAGAAGTAAAAGTAAACTTTTTGTGATTGTCCAGTGATTACAGTGTATGTATTTATTTTAATAATGTGACTGAATTTAGTGTGAAATTAAGTCAAGCCTGTTTAAAACAAAAATAATAATTGAAAGAACTTAATTGTCAAGGATTGTGGCTGTGTGTTGAAAACAGGGACAAGGATTTTTTGGAGGGGGTTTAGAGGGATTTTGGGGGTGGGTGTTGATCCTCTGTGCCCGTTTTATGATGCACTATATCTCTGCCTGCTTAGAATCATCTCCTCCCAAAGGGCTAATAAAAACAATAAATTTTGTGTGATTTGAATAGAACACCGTCTAAAGTCATTTCCTCGTTCTGAAAGCAAGAAGCAGTGACACGCAACACCTAAAAATGTGACTTAAGGTGAAGATGCCTTTCAAATTTCAAAGGCATATCAAAGCAGTCATGATTTTGAAAGACTTTTAATTGACAGATTTGGTTGTTTCATTACATTATGTCATTCAGATTATGTACTTAAGTTCATCAAACTCTTTTTTTCTGCTTGTGCAATCCCACAAAAAAAGAAAAAGAAAAAAGAGGCACAGTTTCTGGTTAAATTTACAACTGACACAAAAGTTGTAAAGTGTCAGTATAATTTAGAGATCTAAAATGTATTTAGAAAGAATTTTAATAACCTACATTTCCAAAATAAAACAATGATATGCTTGTATATTACGATTATGTCCTTCATAACTTAATAAATACAAGTAAATAGGGAAATACATCGCAGAACAGCATTATCATTCAACACGTTTTCATAAACTCAAGCCTGTTTTGTCAGGCTCGTACGCCCTGCAGAGGTTTGGGGTCAGTAGTTGTAACGTATGAGCAAGCAATTCCCTTTTAAAGACAAGTGAAGGTGAAGAGTTAATTAATACACATGAGGGCCACAGGCAGTGGCATCTGAATTTCAGACAGAGTTGGTATTTAATGTCCCACTAAGAGACAAGCACGTGAAGGACTTCAAGCAAAAACGACATGCATTTAAAAAGAGAAAGAGAAGGAAATGGCTCCTTTTTGATCATCATTGCTCAAATTACCAAGTATCAGGATTGCCGTTTGGTTTTAAATACGCTCCCGGAGATTTTGTGCATTAAGCAAGACAGATTAAGACAAATGCAAAAAGCCAAACACAAGGCAGAGAGTTCCAGCCGTGCATCAGAGTCCACCGCTTTCATTCATGTGGTAAAGAAAGGCACTGTAAGGATGAGAAAGGAAAAACGATACAAAGAGAACAAGAGAAAGAACAACAACTTGCGGGTAGTACTTTACCCTTGATGTTCTCATTTAAATTAAAAATCCTATTTCAAATCATTACATTTCAAACACTTAAGGTCATATGGCAACTCACACTCAATATTGAGTTCAGTTCACATTCAATACACAACCTGGAGTGTGATCGCGGGACTAGAGAAAGCCGCTTGCCTCGTGGGCCGAAGCGTGTGTCACTAATGCCCCTTTGTGAAGGAGGCCTGTGGCTCGGAAGTTTCTCCATCAACTTCATCCAGTCACCTCCAAATGGGCTAGTTTATGTGACGGCATTAACGGAAGTACGTCTGTGGTACTTCATATTCTCACGACACGCCCTCAGAGAGAGGAATAACCTCACACCCGCTCTGGGTTCACATCCTTGCTGACCCTGCGTCTGGGGAAAAGCCGTCGTTTCAACATGATCAGCTGAGGGATAGAAAGAAGAGGAAGAGGAAGGAGTGTCAACCAAACCTGTTGTGAATGCTGTGGGTCAACTTGTGACCGACACATGATACACGTACAGTATAGAAACAAGATTGACACGTGATCAAAAAAAAAAGGAAGGAAGAGGAAAGAAAGACTAATACCAGACTAAAACAGAATTCAGTTTAGATTCAGAGTCACAATGTGATTCCTATTAATCATTAATAATTCTAATTTGTATGACAAAGAAACATGAATCAGTGTATAGATAACCACCCCTTATGAAGAACTCAAAGTGACATTTAAAAATAAATCATGTTATTCATTTAAAAGTTATTTTCAAATTATCAAATTTATATGAATATATCCATATTTAAAATTCTTAATGTCTAAAAATATATAAAAATAACGTGAGAAAATATACAAATAAACAAGCATATTTAAAACGATTTAATTCATCTTTAAAATGGTAGTTAAAAGCAACAATAAAATAATTAATAAATATTTTAAATTAATTAAATTAAGAAAAAAGTTTCCACATGTGAACTGTCCTCTGGAACAAACTGGAATTTGTAAAATGCTATTTAAATTGCATTATTTTATTTTATTTTATTATTTATATTTTAATTGTCACTTCAAGTCCATAACCACTAGCTACCTAAAACATAAAAAAAAAATTATAATGAAAATAAGTGCTATAAGCGGGAACTACATCAAGAGAAGCAGGAAGTTAACGAGAGAGGCTGTTAATCTGTTCTGAAGATTGTAATTAAGCCTGTTAATGTGCCAGTCTGTCACATGATGCAGCTAAACATGACATGCCACCACATGCATGTACGGCAGCAGCAGAAGCATCCACTGATAATGCATCATATCCATATTTGTAACTTCTAGTGAGTGTTCACATTACTGTTCTGTCACTAAGGACAGATGAATACATACTGGTCTTTTAAAAGGTCACCGTGCCCATTAACCTCTCCCAAAAACAGAAACACGACCCTGCAATTAATAGTGTGACTATTTGCTGCAAGCTGCCTGGTTGATCAATCATCAGGATGATATTTTTGCCTTTACCATTTCCTTAAAAGAACACAAATGGTTGCTGGGTAAAATTCGATATATTAGTTGCTAATGTTATTGAGACTTGCCAGACTCAGCTGACTGGACTTAAGTGTGTGTGTGTGAAGTGAAATAAAGAAAGACAGATAGTGCACAATGGACATGTAAGCCAAACCATACTGACCTGCTCAGCAAAGAAAGACATGACAGTGAAGACGACTAATGTCACCAGCACACAGTGGGTCCAGAACTTCAGCTTGTCCCTGTATATTCGCCTGTGAAACAAGGGGTCGAGACAAGGTTAGCATGGTTCATTAAACCCCTGCTAAATGGTAGATGCCATAACTACAATTTGAATACACCAAGCATCATTAATCACTGGAATTATTATTTTTTTTTTTATATCCTAGTAATATGCATGCAAATAAGCAACTAGTTTATAGTGAGAATCAGACCTTAAACTAAAGTGTTACAGATTTTTTAAATGTTTTTGAAAATTTTAAAAATCTGTAACACTTTAGTTTAAGGTCCGATTCTCACTATAAACTAGTTGCTTATTTGCATGCATATTACTAGGATATTAAAATAAAAAAATTCCAATGATTAATGATGCTTGGTGTATTCAAACTGTAGTGTGTATTCATCAGCCTTGGTGAGCATAAGAGTTTTTCAAAACCATTTAAAAAAAATGTGAAAAACATTTTTAAAAAAATTATTTATGTGATCAAAAATACAGTAAAAACAGCAATATTGTGAGAAACATTAAGTAAAATTCCTTATCCATGTTGAAAACAATTTTACTGCTTAATATTTTGTGGAAATTGACACACACACACACACACACACACACACTAGAATTCTCTGATGAACAGAAAATACAAAAGAGCAGAATTTAATAGAAATTTTTTGTAACATTATAAATGTCTTCCCTGTCACTTTTGATTGATTTAATGCATCCTTGCTGAAGAAAAGTAATAGTATATTAGAAAACGTTATATTAAATAATAAATATGAAATTTTCTAAAACTCTAAACTCTAAAATTGTCACCCATCAAGTAAAAAAGTAATAACATTATGTTCCTTATATCTTAGGGATTTTTTTTTTTTTTTTTTACAAATTTTATAAATATCATTATCAAATGATCTGATATATCAAATATAACATTTAAAAAAAATTATTGATCTTAAAACACAGGTCTCTCTTCTCTATGATGGTTTTTTTTTTCATATATTTTTTTTAATTGCGTCACATGACTTTAATTTGGTGGACAAAAGTCTTTCAAATATTGAATATGTCACTGACCCATAAAACCACAACTGGCCCGTACAGCGATTGCTCATATTCACTGCTGTCAGCACACAGGGGACGGGATCAGCAACGCTGTTTTAACTCTTGGCAGAATCAGAGCGGTATATTTATCAAAACTGTGATTGACAGTTCACAGTGATTCAAGTTCTGATGTCACCCAGCAGGCTGTCGGCGGTGAGAGGGTGACAAGGTGACATCATCCTTATCCGTGAGGAACACCGTTACCCGTTTGTCACCTGCATGTTCACGTCTGAGAGAGCCAATCTGCAGACACCGAGCTTTAAAAAGAGCCAATGGGGCTGGTCGAGCCTGGCAGTGCCCAAAAATAACACCCTTCCCCTCGGCCCAGGCTGGTCACACGACTCTGATGGGGCTTTATGGGGCATCTCGGTGTAACAGAGCCGCTCTGGCTGAGTGAGCATGAATGGTGAATGCACTAGTCATAATTTCCATCCTGTAACCCTCCAAAGCAGCGACAAGCACACAAACCCTTCTTCAACCACCACCCCATTCCCAGAATTCCAGACTGCGACGACAGCTATCACCCAACTTCACACAGTGATGACAGGAAGGAACGTTTACCGGTATTCACAGGAGTAAAGCAACAGAAACAGGATATAAATCACACTACTAAATGCAAACAGACTTGTGAAACTCATTACGACAAAACCAGATCACTGCAACAATATATAACTATTATATTCAGGGGCGAATGAAAAGTGGTGTCGACATGCTAATCTCATCGGTTTTAAATGCCGTGGATATTCATATGAGACACCTTTTGAAAACTTAAAGTTCACTCAAAAGGCTTGATGGATCAATCAGTGATTCACTAAATCAATTTACTCACCAAACTTGTATTAGTTTCTTTATTCAGTGAAACACTAAAGATGATATTTTGAACAAAGTGCCGATTTTTTTCTCTTCACGCTACCATTAAGCATAATAAACCTCTTTATTTAGTTAACTTTATTCTTGTCAATTACACCCATTACAGTTTCATGTCAAACTGTTAAAGCTCTCTCTGGTTGAGGGTTTCACTAAACTACACCGTTCAGATCTGGCCTGTCCTAACTTTATATTCAATAATGAAACCTGTGTTATGTGCACAGACCTGTTCGACTTGACATTGGCCCTGTTTACATCTGGTTTTGGTCGATCGGATCACAAGTAGACGAGTGAGACACATACCTATTTACACCTGGTATTTTAATCCGTCTCTTTTGTTCACTTCCAACCACTTCTGTCCTGATTTCTTCAGGAGAGGAGAGTGTCTACTGTCTATAGGTAAATGTGTGGGTTTTTTCAAGCTTTCGGTCGAATGCGTTTTCGACTAACTCTGGAAGTGGTCGAAAGCGGACGAGCTCAAAACGTTTTAGACCCCGTTTACACCTGTATTTAGCTTCATCCACTTGTGATGTGATCAACCAAAACGCATCTTAATACCAGGTGTAAACAGGGCCTAAGATTCAATAATGAAAACTGTGGTATGTACACAGACCTGTTTGACTTGTCTTTGTTAAATGCCAAGTTACTTTTCTGTCTTTTACACACACACACACACACACACACACCTATGCGAATTGCACAATGCCTGTTTGTCTGTTTGTGACTGAATTCTTACCACTCCTGCAACTCTGTCATGTGAAGGAAACGGTTTCTGTATTCTCTGGGCAGCTCAAACTGAGAGGACAGCGGGAACATGGACTCATAGAAGTCCCTCAGAACAGCTTTGACCGTGCCAGCGTCCTTATGGCTGTGGTCAATGTTGTCATTCAGGCAGATAAACTTCCTGTGGTAAAAAAAAAAAAAAGAGGTTAAAGTGGATGAGGCTTCCCATTGTGCATAACAAAACAGGAACGCCGCCTCTGCACATACCTAGGGTTCTTCCTGATGTCATCAAGCTGCCCCACTACATGAGAGACGTTGGTTCGTATCATCTTAAAGGCTATCTCCTCCTCGCCCATAATTTCAAACCTGAAAAGAACAAGAACCTGCATAACTAACCCGGTCTCATAGGAGATGCTGAAGTGTTTTTGAGAAGGTGATGAAAGGCCTACTTGTATTTGTTCTGGTCCCTGAAGGCTTTGTGGATCCTCTCTATGATGGGTTTGCAGTGGATTACTAAACCTTTTGTGACGGGTGGCTGCAGACACATCAAAACATTAACGGTACTAACAAATACACAGATAGAAGAGCTGATAATACAAGACTTATGCAAACTACAAGTGTAGAGACAAAAGCTATTCATGAAGCAAGTTGTTGACTTAATATCCAATATGAATTGTATTATGAGATTTTATCTCCTTATATTAGAGTTACTTTCTTGTGTTGGAGGCTTTAAGGCTTTGAACAGTGGGTCTCACCATGCTGGGGTCGTAATAGGCCTCCTGGGTCGGGCTGACTGTATGGAGTTGCGTGAGGTTGGATGGAAGAGTCTTAGAGCAATTTATGAGCATCTGTTCCAGACTGGTCAAATCCTGTTTACAGTCAAATGAACAAACATGCATTTCCTCAACACAGATAATCACATGGTGACAACAAACTAGGTAACACATGTCTTGTGTTCATGTCACAAAATCAAAAACTGACCTACTTGATTGTTAATTAAATGAAGTATTTCAATTTAATTTCAATTATTTTTTTTATAAATTACAAATGTAATTTTATTAGACATATTTTATATTTATTTGAAATATAAAAATTGTATTAAACAAATTTGCATAAAATTAACTACATTTTAAATATTTTTTGTAATTATTTGTATTAATTTCTTTTTTAAATTTAATCAAATGACATTTTAAAATTAATTTTTTATTTTAAATTTAAAATACATTTTAACTTATTTTTTCTTAATTTTATAATTACAATTTAAAATTAATATAAATACTTAAAACGACATATAAATAAAATTTTAACTAAAAATCCTCCCTTCTGACAGGGTGGGGTTGTGTGTACCTGAAGGCTTAAGGGGAGTTCATGGATACGTGTGGCCAACGTGCGGATCTCACGGTCGGACAGCACACCCGAGTGGTCCGTGTCGATTTCGTCAAACACTTCAGATATATTGAGCTGCTGCAATGCGCTCATCAAGAAATAGAAATAAGAGAAGGCAAACTGCATGTCCTCAGAGTGACGCACACGGTGGGATGAGGTCTTATCAAACTCCTGAGGGAAGCTGAAGAAGCAAGATATCAAGATAAAGGTCATGCCTTTTTTTCTATCTGAAATTCAGTGGCCAAACTTTTGGTGCATTGCTACTCTATAATAATTTAGTCAATTCAACATTAACTTCATGTTTTAGGCGTGCGTTGTGACTCTTACATGTCCTGTAGCTCTTGCATGATGAGTCTGTCAATCATGTGAGGCATGTGGGCAGGCACTTTGCGGGAAGTGAAGCCAAATTGAGCATTCAAGAGTCTGTTGACATAGCGGAGTGAATCAGCAAAAGTGTCCTGCAATCTGCGTCCAGTGGCAGTCTTGTCAGCTGCATACTGCAGTTCTCTTTGTAGACGCTCCGCTTCCTGTGATGCACAAAAAAGACATTAAAATGTATTCAATTTATGAATAGGAGAACCTGCAATACTCAATGGAGCAGCAATAATTCCTGCCTTTCAGTTACAAGAGTCAATCGGCTGTTTGTTTATATATACATGCGTCTCACCTCCAGCAGATCCTGAAAGAACTTCCTCTTCTCCCATGGAAGGAAACCCCGGTCAAAGTTGGTGTAGTACTGAAGTTTACGACGCACTGGCCCTCTGCGGTCTTGGCCTTCGTTGGCCTCTGAACCCCTCTCCTTAGACATGTTCCCCATCAGGTTGCTGAGAAGATGAGGTTTCTCCATGCCGAACAATCGTGGTTGAACTTTAGGTGTAACACCATCAATCTTGACTGGGACAAGAGATGGAGGGACACCTGGTTCCAATTCAGAGTTATCTTCATTTTCTCTTTTCACCCTGGCTGCTCTCTCGGCCTGATGTTGACTGATCAGAAGAGGTTTCTGCTCTTCGTTCCAGTGTTTTGCTTGTTTGTCCTTGTTAAGTGAAAGCTGAGCTTTGTCTTTGTACGGCTCCAACAGCACTGCTTTGGTCAAATTATAGCCTTTAATAGTGATGTCACCCAATATTAGCTTATCGTTCAGCTTCTGTAACTCAAGTTTCACTTCCTCTGGCAAAAGAGATTCGTTTAACGCAGGTACTTGCACAGCATCTAAATCGCCATGAGATTTTTCTCTAACTCTAGGGCCTTGTTTTTCTTTGGGAACATTTTCAAACAGGACCTCCGGTTCTGGGGTCACTGCGGTCGGTTTGGGTTCCTTGTCTTTCTCGCGCACTGGATCGGATACGTTCGATTTGGGGAGCTCTCGGGTATCCACGGCGACAGAGAAAATCATGGTGAAGTCGTGGTTGTCGGCACCCTGAAAGGTAAGGTTGTAGTGGATCTGGGTGGCATTGTGTCCAGGCAGCAACAGCAAATGGATGGTCTTCCACTTGTTGGCGACAGAAGTGTGACGGACTGCTGGGTTATCAGCAACCTGTGCCTCGGATACGCGGTTAGCCAGGCCTGAGAAGCTAAAATACGGTCGGAGCGCTCCCTGAGGCAGGGTGTAAAGCGTCTGGTTCCTCCGGAGGACAACACGGTGGAGTTGGTTGAAATTATCTAACAAATGCAAAAACAAACACAAAATAAGTTAATTCTGATCAAATACTACCAGACTTAAAAACTTTTTTTTTTTAAAGCAGTAAAAGCGGTTCTCAAGCAGGAGGCTGGGGTCCACTAGGGGTAATGTTTTAGTTACAGCATAAGTTATTATATTTTTGCCAATACTGTATATTCATTTTAATTAATATTTAATGTCATTTTTGTAATGATCTAAATTAAAATGCTAAAAAAAAGAAGAAGATGTAAATGGAAATCAAATAATGTGTCTATATAACAACAGCACCTGATATATTACACCGTGTCGTGGAATGGAAAAGCCATGTGTGACAAGCTAAGTCAAAGTCCTTTTAGGCAAGTCGTGCCACTCGGCCGCCATCTTGGCAACGCCTCCGGGCAGCTATTTCGGACTAACAAGACCAGGCTCCTATCTAAATGAATGGGCAGAGAGTCAGAACTGCACTTTGCACTGGTCACCGGGACATAAAAACTGCATGTATAGAAACAGCAGTAAAATATGATAAAAATCGCTGAAAAAGTTTGATGACTTTGCCCCAAAATAAGGTTTAAAACGCCTTTTTCCCCACAGGTTATACTTTTACTACGCATGCGCAAGGGTTCACGTTCACGACACCAACTTAATTTACGTCTCTATCCAGAATGCCGGTGTTGTGCCAGCACTTAAACAATTACATGTATTTAAATGTCTGAAACCTAAAATAAACATTATGTGGTTAAAACACTGAACAGTTGTGATAGAGATGACAAGCGCTGAGCGCGTCCGTCTTTGGCTCAGCGCCAGCCACAGCGCGAAAGCACAGGTTGAATATGGCAGTTATGTCACGTCACTCTACATTCGCTCCTTAGTGGTCAGCTGCTGACTGTTAAAAGCAGATGATTGGCTTTCCAGCGGGAGGGGCGGGACATGTGCATACAGCCGCCATCTTTGCCGTTACGGGTTTTCCTTATATAGTTGTATTGAGGATTGAGGAAGTGGCATGTCTCATATAAATTGTCTCTGGCTAAGTACACCCTTACTGCTTCCATAGGAATTACATTTAAGAGGGTTAGTAGCAGTCAGGCGCTGCTTATCAAATGCCTTTGATTAAGGTTAGGACCATTCAGGTGTGTGTTAACACAATGCCAAGGAGGAAAGACATTAGCAAGGGTCTTAGGCCGTGTGTCCACCAAAGCGTTTTTACTCGCGGCTGGCGTGTTTTTTCAATTGTTTTCAATGGGAGCGCCGCGTTTTTAAAACGCCATGAGCGTAACAAGGCGCTGAGCGTCTTTTTCACGCTGAAGTGCTGAGCGTTCGCCGTTTTTTACTGGTCGCCGAGAGTTGAAGAATGTTCAACTTTTGGTAAAACGCAGCGCTCATCACTGTCACTTTTTACCCAACCATCCAATCACAGTGGAGGAGGGGCGGGACTAATACCACACCGACCAACCACGTCCACCACATGATTCTGCTTGTACAACGTCAACAGATGACAACAACAAGCATAATAACGGAACAAAATCAAGAGCCAGATAAAATACATTAGGCTACATTGTATTGACATTTTAATATAGAATCAACACAGAAACAAAATATGTGTGAAATGAGATACTAGTAAGACTTTTGCGGATATTCCGTATCATAACAAGCAAAGTGTCTCGGTCTCAACCGTCTCAACTGAAAAAATGCTGCGCTGCCAAAACGCTTTCAAGCGCCCACAGCTGAGCGTTTTTAGCAGAGCGCATAGCGTTTTCAGCTGGCTAATAACG
Source organism: Scardinius erythrophthalmus (assembly GCF_964197995.2). Taxonomy (NCBI): domain Eukaryota; kingdom Metazoa; phylum Chordata; class Actinopteri; order Cypriniformes; family Leuciscidae; genus Scardinius; species Scardinius erythrophthalmus. The sequence goes on along the minus strand of NC_138224.1, from coordinate 13,498,334 downwards.
CTTTGGTGGACACACGGCCTTAGAGAAGCAATTGTTGCTGCCCAACAATCTGGGAAGGTTAGAAGGCCATTTCCAAACAATTTGAAGTCCATCATTCTACAGTGAGGAAGATCGTTCACAAGAGGAAAAGACAGACAGCTGCCAATCTTCCCAGAGAGGACGTCCCAGCAAATTCACCCCAAGTTCAGACCGTGCAATGCTCAGAAAAACTGCAAAACACCCAAGAACTACATCTCAGACTCTAGAGGCCTCAGTTAACATGTTACACTTTAAAGTTCACGACAGTACTGTTAGAAAAGACTGGACAAGTATGGCATGTTTGGAAGGGTTGTAAGGTTACCTGGCCTCTTCTCTCTAAAAATAAGATGGCAGGACGGCTTAGGTTTGCAAAGTTGCATCTGAACAAACGTCAAGACTTCTGGAACTTTGGACAGACAAGACCAAAGTGGAGATGGCCATACTGCATAGCTCCACGTTAGGCCAAAACTAAACACAGCATGTCAGCACAAACTCCTCATACACAAGGTGGTGGAGGGGCGATGATTTGGGCTTGTTTTGCAGCCACAGGACCTGGGCACCTTGCAGTCACTGAGTCGACTAAGAAATCCTCTGTATACCAAAGTATTATAGAGTCAAATGTGAAGCCATCTGTCCGACAACTAAAGCTTGGCTGAAACTGGGCCAAGCAACAGGACAATGATCCCAAGCACACCAGCGAAAATATAACAGAATGGCTGAAAAAGAAAAATGGCCAAGTCAAAGTCCAGACCTCAACCTGACTGAAATGCTGTGCAGAGAGCTGTGCATAAATAGATGGCCAAAAACATCAATAAACTGAAGTTATGTTGTATAACGTAATAGTGGGCCAAACTTCCTCCACAATGATATGAGAGACTGATAAAGTCATACAGAAAAATTATTACTTGAAGTTATTGCTGCTAAAGGTGTAATTAAATCATAGGGTGTACGTAGTTTGTCACACATGGCTTCTCCATTTTTGCTTGATTTATGGTAATTAAATAATGACACGGTGTAATGTCATGTGTTGTTGTTCATCTGAGGCTGTATTTACTTAATTTTATGACCTGCTGAAGTCATTCAAAATGGTGTACTCTTTTTTTTTTTTTTCTTCTTCACATGACTGTATGTATGTATGTATATATATGAAGAGTTCAGATGCAAAAGCCTCTAAATGCCATCTGAAATTTTCTTATAGAATGATAATTTTTTTCAAGCTCGTATATTTAAATTCAATAATTTCACTTAAATGGCAATGAAGATTACCATTTAAGTGAAATTACTGAACTTAAATATACAAGCTTGATAAAAATTATCATTCTATAAGAAAATTTCAGATGGCATTTAGAGGCTTTTGCATCTGAACTCTTCATTTATATATATATAAATGTATACATATATATACACATGTGTGTGTGTGTGTGTGTGTGTATATATATATATATATATATATATATATACCGTATATGCAGTGTTTAGATTCAACCTTAATTAAATGCACCTGATCCAGCTAATCTAAACTACAGGTATGTGTGTTGGAGCAGGGTTGAAACTAAACTCTGTGGGACTGTGGCCCTTCAGGAGCTGAGTTTGACACCCCTGTGACCGAGGGGAGCCCCTTAAAATGAAAAAGTTTGAGAACCACTGGTCAAGACTCACCCTGCCCACAGTCGCCCACATCGAACCCACAAGCCAGAACGTTGCACGCCTGGTCACAGAATTTATCAGCCAACCAAGAGTTAGCGCAACCCTGGTTACAGAAGGACACGCCCCCCAGTCCTCCGAGACCACCTGCGAACTGCCAAGGCTGCCCGCCTCCGATCACAGAACCACCCGCTCCTCCGAAACGACTGCTGCCTGCAGTGCCTACCAGGAAAAAATACATAAATAAAATAAGTAATAACAAGAAATTATGAAACAGACACGAGGCTGTGATCAGAAAGTTTGATCATGAAATAGAACGTGACTGACTAAAGTCAGAATTTTTGGGTGAAATGATATTGTCAAAGTACCTTGACAGTCTCCTCCATCCCAATCACAAGCAGAGTTGTTGCAAGCCTTGTCGCAGTAGCCGTCTTTGATCCAGGAGCCTGGGCAGCCCTCAGCACAGTTTGGAACAGGCCAGGTGAGATACACCTGTGAACATAGAAAACATCAGAGGTGATTGAGGTGAAGCACAAATAGGGTTGAGTATCGTTTGAATTCGGACAATTTAGGGCTGTCACTTTTGTGAAAAAATCCTGTTCGATTTTTGAGACATATGTGTTCATTGAATCAATTGTAAAATCAATTTTTCATGTCTAAAGACGTTTCCATTTTAAACGCCAAATATGGGCAAATCCACGGACAACTAACAGGCATTAGACGAACGTAAAGAGGGCGCTTGAGACGCGCACAAGTCAGCAATATTCCTGTTAATTTATTGGCGTGAAGTTTCGTGCACAATGACAAACAGGAGTGCAACATTCTCGAAAAGCAATAAGCAGAGTGGACTGCCATAACATCAATGAAAAACATTACTGCAGTCTTCAACGTGCCTGTGTTTACGGTTAGAAAAGTCAAACAAATGTTGCCTACGTAGGCGATTGTTGACCGTAGCCCGAATCTGTATCTGTATGCATGAGACTGTCTGAATACCGGCAGAATTCACATTTTTGTAGTAAAAATAGAAACATTATGCAGAAGTATAATGTGTGTTTGTCATGGTGTGTTCACAACGGACGCGAATAGCGCGTCAGGCGCGAGTGATTTCAATGTTAAGTCAATGCAAAGACGCGTTATGCGCGTAAAAAATTCCTGCGGGAATGAGGCGTCAGAGTTGCTGTGTGACACGCGTTCGCTGCGGGCGTATCGTGACGAGCTGGACGCGTTCCGAGAAAAGACCGTTAAAATCGATTCCCTATTTTTGTTTTCGAAACTTGTGTTGGTTGGTCCGATCGATTGAGCAATCGATTTTCGAACGTAAAGTGACAGCCCTAGGACAATTCCGATTCCGCTTATCGATTCACATTTAAGTTTTATTGCAAAAAATGTCATTGTAAATGAATAATATGAACAAAAATCAACAGGCTAAGGAACACTTGCACAAGGAACTTCTGCCTATGGTTTAAAAATACCATAGCAAAAACAACTAGCCTAACTAATATACATTTCAAGCATTATTAAAAACAAGTAATCACTCAGTAATTAAAAAAGAAGAAATAAAAAATTAGCAATCACACAAATAAATACTACTGAACAAAGATATGATTGAAATAAACAGTGTTTTAAGATTTTCAGGTACAGAAACTGTAATCAACTGTAAAATAACCCTGCACTTTATAAATAAAATATTCATTGCAAATATAGTTACAAAAGTTATTAAGTCAAGAACAGCGAGTGAATTTTCTCTTTGTCTTTTGTTGTTTGATTAACGTTATTATAGAGACAGCTGCAGGAATATTAGGCCTCTGTCACTTTAAGAGCTGCGCGGATCCAATATACTGTTACACATGCATTCTCTTTGTCAACTGTTTAGGTTTACTTAAGACATAACTGACTCGTTTACGAGGATATTTTGACATTTTTGTGTGTATTTGTCCGTTCAAGTGCAAAAAGAAGGGGGAAGAGAACTCAGCTCAGTTTCACGCACTATACAGTATGAGAGGCGGCTTTCTGTGCGGACGTTTTGGATGTGTGTTCAGAACAAAAAACAGAGCTCGGATCTTCTTGTGCTCGAATGGTTTAAAATCATATTAAAATACACACAAAGGAATCGAGATAAGAGGAACTGAAATTTTAAGTTTATAACAAGTATCCGATTCCTGACCTTAAATCCGATTCCAGAACTGGAATCGATTTTCGATTCCCAACCCTACACAATTGTAATGGAAAGATGATTTATTTTAGAATAATCTACACTGACAGTCTTTCTGACCTTTTGACCTTTGGAGTGGCTGTAGAAGTCATCAGGCCACACGTCCTTGCCGAACATGACATCATCATTGAGGTAGATGAACTTTTGTGAAAGTCCTGGGATCCGGTGGATGTGGGTCTCTATGGCAGGAGAACTGAACGTAGGAAGGTGAGACTGGTTGTGAAAAATGTCCTGAGAGACAAACACAAACGCCAACAACATAAAAGAGTTAGTATTAGAATGCATTACAATACACGCTACAAAGCTGTCCTAGAACTCACCTGGTGAGTAACCACTGAAATACGTGGGTTATCCAGGTTAAGCCAAGACGGTATCTGTCCGTTGGTTACAATAAAGATATGGCGCACCCAGGGCGCATGTTTCTCTATGGAACGTAACGAATAACGCAGCTCCTCGTTGTCTTCAAAACGACTGGCAGAAACATCCTCATCCTGCTTAGACTAAAAGAGAAGAAGTTATTTTTTTTTTAAATTGATCATTTATCAAGCGTGTGGAACTGCAGTGATGTGTATACCTGTGAGATGGCGGTCAGGTCCCAGAACAGGTACGCCGGGCTGATTGTGAGCTCTTTTCCATCCAGCGTCAGGTTCTTCTTGGCCTGCTGGGTGAGGTCGGTGAAATCCTGTGCTGTGTTCAGGTGGAGGAGAGCAATGCTGGCCTCTGAGTAGAGCTGCAACTGAGATATATATACACACATATACAAACCATCACTCAGAAGCACAGACTACTTCCTACAATATCAGACAAATCATTTAGCTAATTAAAACTAGAGGGAAAAAACATGAAGCCATACATGCATACATTATCATTCAAAAGTTTGGGGTCAGCATAATTTTATATTTGCATTTAGCAAGGGTGAACTAAAACATCTCTACAAAAATATTAAGTGGCTCAACTATTTTCAACACTGATAATAATAATATATGTTTCTCGAATATATGTCTTTCGTATGAATCGAAAATTCAGCTTTGCCATCACAGAAATAAATTATATTTTAAAATACATTAAAATAGAAAACGATTCTTTAAAATTGGAAATGTTTTACTGTATTCATCATTGATCAAATAAATGCAGCCTTGGTGACCATAAGAGACTTCTTTCAAAAACATTGAAAATTTACCAACCCCAAAATTCTGACCAGTAATGTAGATCAAATTGCCACATCAGAACTCCCACAGGGCTTCCCACATGACTAAGGGGAATTAACTTCCATAACCGGCACTGAACGTGTGATGCAAAATTATGTACTGGTGCCCTGAAAGAAACTCTGTTCCCCCATTTTATGGGAGATAATTTGTGCTTATCAAAGCCCCATGATTAATTGTCCCTCAACTTTTTAAATCGTTCCCATACCACTGCTGACACCTAGTACATCGCATAGAACATACCAACTTTTATTCTTTTGGATGAAGTCAATTTCCCCATTATTTCGAACTTCCTCTATCAGAAGGGTCTAGATATATACCACAGCCATGTGACCGTCAGAGCGCAGCCAAGCTCCTGGATGCGTTTGCCCGTGTGATCAGGTTTCCCCCAAAACAAGTTTTATCACATGTCACAATGCTGTTTACAAGCACAGGGTGCTCATTGTTTCCGTTCCCGTACCTCCGATTAATGCCAAATGAATACTGCAGAGTCAAAATAGTATATCTATAAACAGCATATACACATAAAACGTGTTTCCAGGAATACCAACACAGCGTTAAACTTCTGAAGAAGGCCTTTTCACTGAAGCAGTGGATCTTGCTGCCTTCTTCACAATTAGAAAAACAACCAAATAACAGAGGAAAATATGAGGATTTTTGTGTTTATAGGTGCATATTGTAAGTATAAATCAGACAAAAGACTAACACCAACTTTATTAGCTGAATTAGTTAATAATTACTACAACCTATCCTGAACACAAACCCTAAAAGAAAAACATCTGCGTATTTATAATCGATTCTCCAATTGAGGACGTTCCCAAAGGGATGTTTCGCCAGATTTAGCTTACTTCTGGAGACAAATCTGTCCCCAAACTATAACTAAGCAGACCTCCCACACACACTCACAGGATGTATTTCTAGTATAGAAATGTGTGTGCACTGGACAGAGGTCAAGGGAGAGCTTTCATCAACATTGCAAACAGGCTAACACGCACTATAAATACTAGCCATCTCTCAACACTCTTCTCTCTCTCTCTCTTTCTTTATCTGTTCCTCAGCTTCTCCCATTGCAATATTACCTTATGTGACCCACATTTGGATTGTATACTCATACAATACAAGAGGAAAAAAACCCTAGAGGACTCTTCACACCTCCTTCAGGAATACAATAATGAGCAGAACATGAAATGGAAGGAAAACAAGATTTGCAGAACAAAAAACACAAAGGAGAAAGACACTGAGTGGGTGCTATTAACGAAAAGAAAAATCATGGCAAGAACTTTGTTATAAAGGCAGAAACTTCAGCATTAAGATCTGATGAGCAATATTGATGGCATGTCGGGCTGTGGAGATTTTCTATCGGATGGAGGGAGCAGGACAAAAAAGTTAAAGATAAGAGTTGCAGAGGAAATGCAAGTGAGAGCAAGTCAGCAAAAAAAAACATAAGTAAGCATGAACAAATGAAAGCAAGAACAACATTATGCAAGCAAGAATACATGAAAGCAAGCAAGGATCAAATACAAATACAAAGAAGAACAAACAAAACAAGCAACGATGATCAAAAGCAAACAAAAGTTCAGGCAAAAATCAGGCAAGAAACAAAGTCAAGCAAAAAACAAACAAAAACAAGAACAGCCTTATGCAATCAAGAATAAATGAAAGCGGGCAAAGATGAAAAAACAAACAAACAATAGTACAAACAAACAAATTCAAAAATAAAAAAACTAGCAAATACGAACAAAAGCAATCAAGAAAGTAAGAGCGAATGGAATCAAAACAAAAGCAAGCAAGTACAAAGCAACGACGGAAAAAAGAAAGTAACAGGCAAACAAATCAAGTATTGTGATATATAAACAGAGCTCTGTGGGGAGACAGAGGAGAGGTAGAGAGAAGGTCACCTAAACCCTGATGCCTTTTCCAAGCGCAGGCTGGCGCCGGGCCATTTCAAACAGTTGCTGTACTGTTAACCCCCCTGTCACTCCGCTCAAGTGTCACTGTAATACCCTGAGCCCTTATCACATGACCGCAGACAGCAGGACGGAGCCCGCGCATTGCCCTAACAAATAAGATAAACACTGAGAACCACAACACACAGAACACTGATTATTATTTTATAGATCAATGGATGCCCAGCAGTTAAGCAGTTTGATAGCCAGAAATAGTTCGATATGACAAATACGGTAACATCACTGGGGTTGTTGATGGATAAAGGCCTCTGCAGAACTTACACAGACAGCCATGAATTTCTAATGATTTTTACAATCATGTGCGCCACCTTGTGGTCATTTCGAACATTGCATTGTACTCGATTGAGAAGTTTTACCTGCTTGATTTTACTAGTGACCACAGCTGGTAGTTTGACCCTGAGCTGCTCAGTTTCCTTTAGTGACCCCGGGAAGCCGCTCAAGTAGGCCATAGTGTGCATGCGGACCAGCCCCGGAGCCTCTTTATCAGTCGTCTGCAACAGAAACACATGTTTAGACTCCAGGAGTTTCACAAGGATTTGTTTTAAAATGAAAAACTTTCCATTTCACACAGAGATGATGTAATGCATTGTAATGGACTGTGCGTGTCAGATAAGAGCCACAGACAAAATGTGCAGTGATGTCGGTTCCCAGGAGCAGTGTTAGGAGCGTAAATAGGACTAAAGATAGTTCCTCTTGTTGGTTAAACCGTAAACATACAACAGACATCACGATAAAAAAACACAGTTCCCTTTTCTGTGAATGACTTTGCCTATTATCCCTAAATGCAGCATGAGTTTTTGGTTTTATACGGTTGCACTCAAATATTCCTGGATTATCCTGCTTCCCGCTGCTCGGAAAATGACGTACAAAGAAACAACAACATTCCAATGCTAGCATTTGATTTGCAGGTGTACGATAAACAAAATCAGTGTAATTATATGATATATACAGTATATATTATTATCTTTTAAATTTGTAATCTTCATTTTTATTTCAGTTCAAGTGTTAAGTGCTTGTCATTTTTTTTGCTCTTTTTAAATATTTATATTCAGCTTTTATTTATTTTTATGTCAGTTTTAGTCATTTTAGCATTTTAATTTTATTTCATTTAGTTGCCAATGTAACATTCCTAATTCGTAAGTTTTTGCAAGTTCAAGTTAGGTTTTTACATCTAATATTAGTATTTTATTCAATAAATTGAAATAAGTTTTAGTTCTTTTAATTTTAGTTAACAATAACACTGATCCAAAAACGTATTCTACAAACAATTTTCAGCAAATGTTTGCAAAACAGGTTTTATCATTATGTAATGTGGGAACCTGCTGATTTTGTTTAAAAGTGATTGTTTATCATGCAGCCCATCTCCCTGGTGCTCCATGTTTGGGTTACGTCATATACCCATATCTTGGTGAAAGCTGGAAGTGAAAAATGTCCAAATGTCCAAGTTAAAGTGCCGTTCTGTTACACTTTTTCAAACAGCAGGAAATTCCAATGTTCAGGGAAAGCAGATTTAGTCAATGAGAAGTGTTCTCACCAGGTAACCTCTGCTGATGGAGTGTGACAGGAGGTCCTTCAAAGCATCTGTATGGGCCTTTTCAGCTGCAGCAGGAAACATAAGATGTTAGACTAAAATATATATATAGGTCTGTGCGAATAATGATTATGAAAAGCTGTTGCATTCCGTCAAGAGCACCTTCCTTTCCTTCACACCAGTCTTTTTAAAAGCCCAAACTTAACATCCAAATCAGCAAGTGAAATTTTAGTAATTTATAGTGTTAATATTAATTAGTGAGTCCATGAATGAATTGGCTATGCAGAGCATTCGCAGCTTATATGGACTGCATGCCCCTGGTACATACTTTATAAATGTAAGAGTGCTGTGAGAAGTAGGTTATAATTGTACCTTCACTGTGGGAGTGGAAGAGAAGAACAGACACACTTGTGGAGGGGACGAGGGGTTTGGCCACTTGTAAGAGTTGTTTTGTAGAAGACAACGCTGCTGAAAATGTTGGCAACTCCTTCAATGTTATGTTGGCAGGAAGGGCTGGATCCAGCACCAGCACAGGGCCCATGATGCAGTGGGACAGCAGACATTCTGGCCTATCGGTGCACACAGACTGAATTAAAGTTCTGATCTAGATCTAATCTTTATGAGAGGTACAGCCATCCACACAACCATTCTGTAGAGCAGTATTTGCTTTTGACACAGGAAAGTGCGGGTGGCATAAAAAAAAACAATGTGGCTGTGACAAAAGCCCCTCTCGCTGTGAAACAGGAAATGTCTAGGCCTACACCACACAATGTTCAGACTGCTTTAAGTCCTGCAGACACATGAATGGGATGAGAATAAAAGCATTTTGACTAATTTCTACTTAGTTAAAACACTCACCTTCCCTTAGGAGTGTCAGTTATTTCAGATGCATTTTTTCCCAGAAGCTCCCTAAAAAAAGCAATAAAAAAAAAACTTTTGAACATCTTTAAGCCACTCTCATAATTAGCACTATTGAGGACATGAATATATATACACACGTGTGTGTGTGTGTGTGTGTGTGTGTGTGTGTGTGTGTGTGTGTGTGTGTGTATATATATATATATATATATATATATATATATATATATATATATATATATATGTGTGTGTGTGTGTGTGTGTGTGTGTGTGTGTATATATATATATATGTGTGTGTGTGTGTGTGTGTGTGTGTGTGTGTGTGTGTGTGTGTGTGTGTGTGTGTGTGTGTGTGTGTGTGTGTGTGTATTGGGGGTGGGTAAAAATCAATTCACATATGAGTCGCGATTCTATCTTCTACTAATTTGCATCGATTCACGTATATATCAAACCTTTATTTTCTAAAGTGTTGCACTGCTTTAACTTTGCTGTACTACATAAAAGTTATTGACACGTTAGCATGTTATTATTTTTGTGTAACAGTATATTAGATCTGTTCATTCATTCTTAAAGGGACGGCAGCCTCTATAAACTGTTGCCATCCGTTTCATTAATGTTAATAAAAAAATCTCTGCTTATGACTGAATCACTTTTATATCTTTAATATGAATCAATTTATATTTAATTCATACAGTGAAGACTATATTGTCTTATTATTCAATTTCTCTAATATTTCTTATTACATGTTAAATAAACCTAGGCTACTGTAAAGTTGATTTAATTTGTATATTTTTTCTATTGCATTTGTCCTATTGTTTGTAATCTGATTTGTCTCTTTGTTCCTATTCTTGACATCAACAATAATATTGCTTTATTATAGAAAACCGCCAGTCATGTGTGTAATGATGAATGCAGTCAGCTTAAATTACATTTGTTTTATAATATTGGGTTGACTAAAATGGGAAGAATAACTAAATAAATTTCACAGTTCACATTTAATTCAGTGGGATTTTTTTCTTCAAGACCTATGAAACGATCTACCGCAGTCAAATAGGAAAAATAACCCAAAACAGTAAACTAGAATCAAACCCATGCATATATCGACTCGAAATTGAATAAAAATATGAGAATCAATTTTTTATCGAATCATGACCTCAAGAATCGAATTTGAATCGAATCGTGAGGTACCAAAAGATCCCAACCCCTATATATATATACAGACTAAATGTTTCTTGAACAGCAAATCATCATATTAGAATGATTTCTGGAGGATCATGTGACACTGAAGACTGGAGTAATGGTGCTAAAAATTCAGCTTTGCATCAGAGGAATACATTCCTGATGAAAGCAGTGAAGTGGAAGGTTAAATAAATAGTGTGCAAACACTATGCAAAATGTTTCCAACCATGTGGGGATAAACAAATACTACACTAAGAGTGTGTGTGTTTTATGGGTGGGGTACCTCAGGGCCTTCTGTTCTTCTTCCAACTGCTGTCTCACAGCACGAAGATCCTTCAGCAGGCCCGTGTCCGTGCCGTTTACCCAGGTGTAAACCACATCGATGGGCATCGGTAGGCAAAGCCTGAATTATTACAAGCATATGAAGCAGGGAAGGTATGTGAATCCAGGAGCATATATACAAAAATGTGCATTTTCTATTCATATTTGAAAAAAACAGTAGCGACACACTGAAATATAATTTCCCTTAGAGAGTGAGAGTGATCAGATAACAGGGCTTTATTACTGTGTGTGAATGAAGCAGTGATGCTGGTTTCATTGATATGTTCCTCACCTGGTCTGAAAGGACTTTCCTGCAACATTATCTCTGTAGGAATCAAACAAAACATGGTACTGATCTCGACTCCACTCTACTACAACCTGCAAACAAAACAAAACCAGCCAGTTAAAACACAACAGCAAACCCTTACAACTAGTGCGTAAGATTTCCAACCACTATGTAACAGGTCAGAGTCACATTGCACAATCAGCTTTGATCAGTAATCAGTGATTGACACAGAATGCACAGCTAAGATGCATGCACGGCCTAAATGTGGATCTAATGAAGCTAGTACACTTCTGCCGGATGAATTTCACCTTATATAGTGTACATACCTCTCCAAACTGAAAGGCTGACACTATCATGAGGACCAGTCCTCCGAAACACAGGTACAGTCCATAACGATGAGACAGGCAGGTGTATGTCTGCCGCTGCAGCAGTTTCAGTACCGAATTAATTATCAACATGACTCTCCCCGGCCATCAACATCTCTTCCTCCATAAACACTTAATGTGGACACATATTTCCCGCGGTGAAATAAAAACAACTTCATTTCACTAAAACATACTGTCACATGATCGCATGCTCAACGCTGTAGTTCCTCGTGTGTAGTGATCAGGTGACGAACGATGATACACCGCTCGATTCAAGTACATCTATGAACATGACACACTCGCTGCTGCCCTCTAGTGAATAGGAGGACGAGCACTTTAATGCAAGTCTTGTAAAGTAGGCCTATTTAAAACTTTCAAAAAAGAACTATTTCACACATTTAAATATGTTTTTAAATTACGTTTTGTTTATTAATTAAACTGTTTTAAATTGCTTAATCGAAAAAATGTAATGCTCATTTGGCATTGATATTTCTGTGTTCAGTAGCCATTTAAAGACAAAAATATTGTATTGCCGCTGTATTGAAAACGTACTTCATCGCTACATATTCACATGGTTTAAGATAGCACATGTCTATTTGATGTGATGTTTACATCTGGAAGACATATTTTTAAGAGTGTTTGCTCATCTGCAATACGTATAGGACGTTTCCTGTCAGATGTCAAATAGACGTTCAGAAGATGTCTTTAAGATGTAACGATTTAGAATGTATGTTAAACTGACATCTTCTAAACGTCTATTTGACATCTGACAGGAAACGTCCTATAGACGTATTGCAGATGAGCAAAAACTCTTAAAAATACGTCTTCCAGATGTAAACATAACATCAAATAGACGTGTGCTATCTGGTTTGTTGGTAGGTTTGGAGTTAGTAAGCACACCATATTACTGCAGATGAATATTATGCTGACCAGATTCACACATTTTCTGAACACTAGCTGTCAAAGTTAATTTGCTTTAAAATTTACGTTTTTTATATTTTCATTATATATATATATATATATATATATATATATATATATATATATATATATATATATATATATATATATATATATATATATATATTTATGTATCTACATTTATAACACTTTCCATCAAATTACAAGAAACTAGTTGACGCTGCTGTGGGAGTGATGGTAAAATTGACGTCTTTCTCTCTCCTGACTGCCGTTATCAATCTCTCTCTATTTTTTCAATCTTTTTGGTAGTTGTGAAAACACTATTGTGGAGTTTTTCTTGTGCTATTTGAGCAAATGGGAATACCCAACTATGACGCTATGAAATACTTTGGCCATCACCATAACAAACTGGTTTAGTTAACAATCTAAAGTGGAAAGATTTATCGATAGGCTAACACTTTACAAAGAGGTCCCGTTAGTTAACATTATAATGCCTTAACTAACTTTTAACAAAGTACACAACATACATTTGTTTCAGTAGGCCTATTTATTCATCTTTGTTAACATTAATAAATACACAACTGTTCATTAGTTCATGCTATCAGAGGTAGGCTACATTGAATAATATTAAAAGATGCAAATTTTGATTTAAATCATTTAGCATACTAGTAAATGTTGAAATTAAAATTAGTATTAGCTAATTCATGTTTTAGAAAGAAATTTTTTTTTAGTTCATGTTAACTATAAGGCTAGTTAGCCCTAACTAATGTTAACAAATGGAACCTTAAAGTGTAACAGGTTTATCTAAAAGAAAGAAAGAAAGAAACAAAGAGGTGTGTTGTTCACATTTGCGGTTGGTGACAATAAATATGGGTTAAACAATGAGGAAGAGAATCAGAGATTCCCATCGAACACGTGACACTATAGATACAGTTATAAACGTCGAGCTACTATGTGCATATAGTATGTGTTCAGTCAAGTGTTCGTGTCTTAATATCTGATATGTGATGTTTTCTTTGCTTTTGTCTCCGTGAATGGTGATGCACCGTTCACACTCAGCCCTCAGGCGAGATGGTTTGGTTTTTGGAAGGAGTGTGCTTTTTACCTACTTTTCTGGTAATCTGGTCATCGAGCACATTCATAGTATCTTATATCATCGCATTGTTTCGACGAGATGTTGACGTTGTCCTTCCATATATAAGGTATGTGATATGCCTTTTTACATTGTGCTTGATTTTAGTTTGACACACATCTGAATTTGACGAATTTACAACTCTTAACATAATAGACCAGAAGCTTGTGATATTAGTAACAAGTCCATGTTTTAAGCGGGGATTTATATAGCCTATAGCCTATACATATAAAGCTCCTAGTTGTAAGAATTTCGTGAAAAAAAAGTTTTTGCTGGCAGCTCGTACGTTAGTTTCGTTTTCTACTGAGAAGATGAACGTGGCTCGTGTTCAAAACTAGGTTAGTATTCAGTGCAGGAAGCTGGACAAACTAGATATCCTTAAAGAAGATTAATTTAGAAGAATAGAAGAATAATATAAAATAATATAATATAATAACACACAATCACACACACACACACACACACGTATTTAATATAAATATAGGCTATAATATATCATGTAAAAAACACCCTACATTTTTTAAGTTTATTATTTAAAAATAATAACATAAAATTATATTTGAATTGAAAATACTTATTTAAAAAATATTTAAAAAATAAATAAGTAATATTTTCAAAGTCACGTATTGTAATGGTGAGGCCATGATTGCACTTTTATTAAATGTCATATACAGTGAACTGTGGACAATTTCTGTGCTTTTTTCTAATACAAAGTATTGCACGGTTATGACTAAATGTTTCTGAATTCCTTCATGAATGTTCGGTAACACTTTATTTTACACTATCCTTGTTACATGTACTTACCATAGTTATAACAGTAAATTATGCATAATTACATTGAACTAACCCTCAACCAAACCCTAATCCTACCCTAACCCTATAGTAAGTATGTTGTTGAGTAATATTTCTCAGTACTTAAATATATAATTACACATTAACAATGACATCTTAAAATAAAGTGTAACCAAATTTGTGTAAACGTTTCTGAAAATCAGTCCTTTGCTTTTTTCAGTGATACAGGGGCAACTCCTCCTGAGAGCTGTGTGTTTGGATTCATGTCGACAATCACTTCGTTTGCAGGTATGACTAATAATCAGCCACTTTCTGATTTCAGTTTGATTTGATTTTGATTTCCAGCTCATATTTCATAAGAACAGTTAATCTCCCAGCAGCAGCAGCAGCAGCTTCAGGAAACTCCTTACTGCTATCTGTGTCACAACCTTTTGGAAATTGTGCAACTTTTAGTCAACCGCAAACTGTTTGGTTTTGACATGTGAGAGGAAAGCAGTGGGAATGTCTCAAATATACGTTTCTTTAGTAACAATGGAATCTCGCTCATTCTGGTCTCACTTCTCTTTCTGCTGAAAACGAAAGCACATTTTTTTCCCAGCCGTGACACACAGCTGGAGTTCAGTGTTTTACAAAACCCCAAACAACAACTGCAGAAATGAAACCTAATGCCAAATCCCAGGTTATCAGAGCTACAGCCACCATGGCAACTCAAATAAATGTTTAAGTGATATAAATACTATTTTCATCGCACTTTCCTGCATAGAATTTATTGTTTTATTGCATGAGTGACTATTGTTGACTGTATTGCACAGCAATTTCCATTCTTTAAACTGATGAAACTCTGATGAATTTGTTTTCCAGCCTTTGCTACTATGTATGCTGAATATAAATTTGTGGAAAGAGTCCACGAGAGAACCGGTGCCGTGTCACCTCATCTAAACAAGGCTTCTTTTGCTGTTGGCATCATCTCTTGCGTCGGCATGTGTTTGGTTGCTACATTTCAGGTATGTCTAGTTTAGCCACAAACAAAAACTCTTTCAGAATTTACTCACTTTTAACCCAAAAATTATATTTTGAAAAGTCTACATAAAGAAAGTCAGTGGGTTCCAATATTGTTTTGGACCCCATTGACTTTCACTGCATGAACAAAAGCAGTTCTTCAAAAAATGTGAGTAAACAATGACTCTGATTGACGCTCACGTATGCTGTTGTGTTCTAGGAGACGACGGTGATGGTAGTCCATGATTTGGGTGCTTTACTATTCTTCGTCTTTGGAGTTATATACACCATTATTCAGAGCGTGATCTCGTACCGCGCTCATCCTTACGGACCTTCTAAGCGGATGTGTCATTTCCGTGCGTTCTTCGCTGCAGTGGCCTTTGTAGCTGTTTTTCCCAGTATCCTTTCTCAGTCTTACATGTGCTGCTGGTTGACATACTGAACATAGTTTTGCCAGTGTAAATGTTTATGAACATGCATTGCTATTCATCCAAATCCAGTGTTGTGATCCCAGCATGCTGGTTTCCCCTTGTGAAGACATGCACTGTTTACATTTCAGAGCAGACTGTTTGTCTTTAACGTCTCCTTCCAGCAGTTTTCTGTGCCGTTAATGTTGGAACTAGCAAACTTCACTGGGACATCAATGATAAGGTACAATTCATGTCACTAACCTAACATTTCAGAGCTCAGATTATAGTAGAATGTAATATTAAATTGCTTGATTTGTTTCCCTGCTTCTGAAGGACTACACACTTCATATAGTGAGTGTTGTGTGTGAATGGATCACTGCCTTCAGTTTTGTCTTCTTCTTCTTAACATACATCCAAGAGTTCCAGGTGAGTGCATAAAACATGATGAGACTTACATGTACACTACAGTTCAAAAGGTTTGGGGGTCAAAAAATAAGTTTGCTGATGCTTTAAATTGATCAAAAGGAACAGTAAAGACAATTATAATGTTTTATTTCAAATAAATGCTGCTCTTTTGAACTTTGTTCATCAAAAAAATAAAACATAATCCTTAATAAGGAATGTTTATTGACTTCTGAGGAATCATGCAAGACTGAGTAATGATGTTGAAAATTCAGCTTTGCCATCACATCACAAGACATTTTAATGTGCAATAATATTTCACAATATGCAAACAGCATTTTGATCAAATAAATGCAGCCTTGGTGTGCATAAGAGACTTTTAAAAACCTTACCAACCCTAAACTTTTGAACAGTAGTGTGTGGCATCATTGATTTTCACATTATTTCTAATCACTTACATTTAGTGAAATTCGTTTTTAGTTCCTCGTAGATTAACTTAACATTTCTTTTATTTCTTTTTACAGCAATTCACTCTGAAACTGACTGTTAATTTAATTGAGTATTAATGACCGTGACATCATACTGTTACCGGATGAGTTATGTTTCACTGTTTTTGGTACATTTTTATTAATATAATTGTATTTTTTATACAACTTATTAGCTTTTTTCACGTTGAAAGATCTGCTGCAGTATTGTATAATCATTTGCAGTGTATATTTTTGTAGCTTGCACTTTGGTCTTGTAAAAAAAGGCATAAAACGTACTTGAAATGTAATACACTCTAACAATTAATAAAGCTTCATCATAATGATTCTCCTTTTATAATCAACCAAGAAAAAAAATAGCACATTTATATTTGCATTTAATCAATCTTTGCTTCCTTTTTTTCTCCATGATCATTCCAAAAGTGAACCACAGGTGTTTTTTTTACTCTTGTTCTTTATGCTGTACAATGTGAATGTAAGTCCGTTTATTGCACAATGTGTCTGATTTTGTAATTCTGGAATAAAAACACATGACAATGATGATGATGATGATGTGCATGGCTAAAGAGAAGTGATTGCTTTAATGTTTCTAATAATAGGAATTGTAGCATACACTACTGTTTTAACATTTGGGGTCTGTAAGATTTATTTTAGACTTTTAAAAGAAATTAATACTAGAATTAAGCAAGGGTGCTGATCAAAAGTGACAGTAAAGACATTTATGTTACATAAGAACTTTCTATTCATCAAAAAATCCTGAAAAAAAAAAATCCGAATCAATGGTTTCCACAAAGAAATAAAGCATTGATTATTGATCATATGAAATGTTTCTAGAGCAGCAAATCAACATATTAGAATGATTTCTGAAGGATCATGTGAAAATTCAGCTTTACCATCACACAAATAAATGATTCAAAATGCATTAAAACAAACAAAAAAAATATTTCACAATATTCCAGTTTTTACTGTATTTCTAATCAAATAAATGCATAACAGACTTCATTTAAAAGCATTTTAAATTCAAGCCCGAACTTTTGAATAATAGGATGTTTCTTTGCAACGAATTTGAATATAACTTTTAAAGGGTTAGTTCACCCAAAAATGAAAATTATGTCATTAATGACTCACCCTCATGTCGTTCCAAGCCCGTAAGACCTCCATCTTCGGAACACAGTTTAAGATATTTTAGATTTAGTCCGAGAGCTTTCTGTTCCTCCATTGAAAGTCAATGGACGGCATACTGTTCACATCCAGAAAGGCAATACAGACATCATCAAAGTAGTCCATGTGACATCAGTGGCTCAATCTTAAGTTTATCAAGCGACGAGAATACTTTTTGTGCGCAAAAAGTAAACAAAAATAACGACTTTATTCCACTATTCATTTCCTTCTCTCTAGGCCTCGAGTGAGTTCACGTAGTGTTTTTACGCAGCGCGTCTGTGTTGTACGTCACACGCATCACACATGACCAGCGTCGGCCAATAGTGAGCCTACGTGTGACGTACA
Source organism: Scardinius erythrophthalmus (assembly GCF_964197995.2). Classification (NCBI taxonomy): domain Eukaryota; kingdom Metazoa; phylum Chordata; class Actinopteri; order Cypriniformes; family Leuciscidae; genus Scardinius; species Scardinius erythrophthalmus. The sequence continues at coordinate 13,480,101 of NC_138224.1, read as the reverse complement.
ACATAGACGCGCTGCGCAAAAACACTACGTGAAATAGCTCGAGGCCCAGAGAGAAGGAAATGAATAGTGGAATAAAGTCGTTATTTTTGTTTACTTTTTGCGCACAAAAAGTATTCTGGTCGCTTTATAAACTTAAGATCGAGCCACTGATGTCACATGGACTACTTTGATGATGTCTGTATTGCCTTTCTGGATGTGAACAGTATGCCGTCCATTGACTTTCAGTGGAGGAACAGAAAGCTCTCGGACTAAATCTAAAATATCTTAAACTGTGTCCCGAAGATGAAGGAGGTCTTACGGGCTTGGAACGACATGGGGGTGAGTCATTAATGACATAATTTTCATTTTTGGGTGAACTAACCCTTTAATAAGTTACTTTGGAAAAGACAATTAGAAACATAAATCTAATTTTGTTGTTGATATGACTGCGTTTCAAAGTCAATTCAAGATTGTTCCAACTGGAGATGAAAAAAAAAGAAAAGAAATTTCCCTTAGCTACAATTTCAAAAAATCTATTTTTGAACAGATTTACAAGGCTCGCTTTAGCTCATTTCATAAAAACACACCCAGTGGCATCTTTTTATTGTTATTGGATACACATATGTACATGGTAAGAAATGACACACTTCACAATTCGCATGAGAGTAGCACTTAGACTTCAATGGATAGAATATAATCATAATCATCAGCGATCTCACCTAGTGAGCAACTGCCCTCAGAAACCACCAGTACAGATGTCAAGTATGCCGTCTCCATGATGTAACGCAACCTTTTAGTGCCATCGCTTAATGCCTGTCCTTTGTAAGGACATTCAAGTGCATTAACCCTGCTTTGAGATGAGCAAGGTTCATGACAGCCTACATACAGTAGGCCGAGTCCAACGCAAAGCTCATTAGCTGTGGGAGGGGGCGGAGCCAATCAATCGCTGAAGGATGATTCGCTGCCTGAGCTGTCGTCATCTTGCTCTTCCAAAGCTTTTTTGCCACCATCTGGAACAGGTGCGTCAGGAGTGCTGAAGGATACAAAAAAATAAATCTATTAGCTACAACATAAACAGCTCATAATCATACAAATAGTGACAGAATCAACTTTTACAAATGCAACACTTACTCAAGCAAACTAGGGTCCAAACCCTCCAATACCATCTTATTTTTAATGGCCATAACTGGAACACCCTATAAACATACATACAGAGTATAATTTGGGCATTTGCATACACATTTGACATGACGTCAGCCATAATTAGGGAGTAGGTTTATTAATGATGAAACTTAAGAGAAACACGCATACCACTTGCACCATTTTCAGGTATCTGGCGTATCGCGGGTCCTTGGCTACAGTCATGATGTTTTCCGCTGGGACCTCTGCTTTCGGCTCCTGAGGGGCCACTTGTGTTTGCTGAGATGCCTGAATGGAATAGGATTTTGTATTAATACTGACTGAAGGACTTCCTATGAGTGCCATTATGGTTATAACAACCTCAGAATGCAGTGATGAAGACATTAATATATCAGAATAAGTGTTACCTCAACAGGGGGTCCCGTGGCGCGACTGCCTTCCACTGCGGGGCCGTTTGTCACTGCAGACGGTCTCACTCCATCCACTGTCACTTCTTCCAAACCAGGAATAGAGGCTAACTGAAAATGTATAAATCACTGTTTCATGAAATCAACTTAGATAAGCTTAAAAAAAGAAGGTATTCATAAAGTCATGTTCCTTGAGTCAGAGGTTTTAAATCTTTTAGATGACACGGACCTCCACATATGATCATTCTAGTGCGAGAGACCCCATCCTGAAATTTAAAAGGCATCTATATAGTTTCATGTATAAAGTCCTAATTCACACTGTGAAAAATGTATATTATGAATGGATCAAAAATAGTATTTGGAAAATATTTTATTTATTTGCCCAGTTGTTTAAACCCACTGTTTATTTATATTAAGATGATTTGATTATTTATTTGTAATATTATATTTAATTGGTATTGTTTTGTATTCATTCAATTATTTAAAATCTAATGTAACGTTCGTGTATTTATATATTTTATTGTGTTTTTCATTATTATTTAATTCAATCTTATTTTTTTATTATTGTTTTAATAAAGTTATTAATTAATAGTACACTTTTTCTTCAAACATTTTCACGGACCATGAAAACCCCCTTTAGTGCCTTGACTTACCTTTGCTTCCAAAATGCTTAGTGTGGTCTCAATCTGCTGGATTCGCAGTGATACTGTTGCTAGCTTCTGTAAAAGCAAATTCCATCAGGTCACTGACACTTTCAGAAAATGTGTAAGTTGAGTTACTGTAAAGAGGAGGAGGATGTGCTGACAGGTGAACATACCTCCTCACAAACTGTGGAAAAGCGGTTCAGGAACCTGACGGTGTGGACTATGAACTGATTGAGGAAAGCTACGATTCTTCTCTGTTGAATGGCTGGAACCTTAAGAAAGAAAATGTAATGATCAGTTTCAGACCAGATGCTTTGTGCACGTATAAGTTATGTGAAAAATAATTCATAGGTGTCAGACGATCATGTGAGCAGCAGCTGATGTTGCCAAGTAAAAAAAACTCACCTTTGTAAGATCTATTCCTGATCCCACAATGGGTAATCCGTCCTCGTCCATTTCAGCAACTCTGTTGCGTTTTAATTATCACAGACACAGATTTCTACGCGTTAAATGTCTTAAACGAGTTGGCCGCGCGCATCAAACGCATCCTTGTGAAAATACCTCCTCACGTGACTTCACTATAGCACTTCCGCGTTTTGAACATAATAAAAGTTCTCAAACCTTTCTAACCTTAATAAAAATAGTTTTGTGTTACAAATAAAACTAGAGTAATTCATTGTTAAATATATGTTATATATTTTGAATACAAATAGTTTTTAACTGTTTACGTTTGCTTGTAACTCAAAAGTCCTTAACACTTCCACGTTACCATAATAAAAGTCCGCTCCCAAAAAACGAAAGTCGAATTTAACATTCGAGTAAATGTTGAGTTTTATGTATAATTATTGCGATTAATAATAAGTGAGCGGATAGTTTATTTATAATTGATTACTATTTGTAATTAATTACTAAGATTGAAACATTGTCAATCTCACACACACTCTTAAGTCGGCTATGAGATGATGGGTTATATTTCAGACAGCGGAACTGTTTGTGTACCAAGTACAAATAACTGTAAAATCTCAGGGGTTTGATTTTGCTACATAGTAGACCCACTGTAGACAAAGAAAAGGACATCAACACCAGCAGAGGACGAACACCACACTGTTACTACAAGAGAGAAAAAAATGCAGATTTTACAAATTTGAAAAATGACTTTAATTAGGAGTCACAAAACAAAATTCAGCACTCATTGGCATCCAACAGACTGATACATCACCAAAACAAAGATATCTTTTAAAAGACCACTGAGACAACAGTCATTTCCTAACTGTTGCCAAATGAAGGGAAGAGGAAAGCACTTAAAGTGCAAAATTTAAAAAGAATAAAAAAGATAAAATAAGCAGTTGTGGACACATTTAGGGAGTTCACAAACATGATTGTAGGTGTTAAAGTCAGATGCATCTGAAGTGTCGCTCAGTCATCAATTGCGAAGTCAAAGGGCTCAAAGTCAGAGCGCACTTTTTTGGCCTGATCCTCCTCCTCTTCCTTTGTACATTTACACTCTCTCCAGTCAGCTCGCATGGGGATGTTCAACACCACCTCGCTCGCTAATACTTCCCTGTGGCAGCACACACAGGATATACACAGGTGGTTATGCTGAAGCATGTTTTTACAATCATGTCAAACACATACTAATTTTATAACTAGTGTATGACTGCCCCCAGTTGATGAACTGTGCCAGTGTAACAATTACCTGCCAAACTGCAAAGGGAAATTTTTCTTGATGCGATAAAACAGCTTCTCGCCTGTATCCAGCTCCACATAAAAGTAGGGTGTTCCTGGAGGAGCAATCTGCAATGTGGGATATTATTGTTGGTCACAGTTCATCTTAACCGGGAACACTTCCCAAAAATCCTGATGTACTCGTTACATCATGAGAAGAATGGCATCTACGCTAATTTTAGTGTCTGTGTTTATCCCAAGGTTTTTCCTGCAGCCTGCCGGATCCAGGCCGTATCCAGATCTGACGAAGGACCTTCACCTGGACCGATGACAACGCAGTGCTGAAGTGCCAACTAGTCTCTCCCTATGGAGGATCCCACTACCACTCTACAGATAAGGCGTTGTCGGGAAAATTCGTCTTGCGGTCCTACCCCAAAGCAACAAATAAAATAAAATTCCTTATCAAAATTTATAAGGAAAGACAAGTATTTTGTTTAGGCTTGGCTTGTAGGGAATTCCAAACCTGCGTATATTCTAACGCACATAACTATAGAACCCATTCTAAATGCGCATGTGACCGCCATCAGCGTTTCTCACAGGTTCGCGTTTAAAGTCTGTGTAGAGAGAATGGTGTCGTCTTAGCGGCCCCTAATTTAATAACAAATGATCATTGCGACGGAACCAAATCAATTAAAACTAACTTTAGATGGAAATAACTTAACTCTGCTGTAAAGCCGAAACAATCTCTGTTACCTTAAATTATACGCTTATCTCTGTAAAGCTGCTTTGAGACAATCTACATTGTTAAAAGCGCTATATAAATGAAGATGACTTAACAGAAAACATATCATCGTCTCATCATGACTTGCTCACTCATTCCCTACAAAGATAATGTTGTATAGTTCACAAAGAGGAATTTGGACACTTTGGATTTAGAGTGCACAAACAAGACTCTTCACAAATGACATGATACATAAAAAAATAAAAAATAAAAACTTGAAATACAATCTGACCATTAAAACAGTTATTTAAAAAATAAAAATTCATTTAATTTATTTGTTAAATTTGATTTTAGACTACACATGGATTTGTTTTTGCAGGTTTGCAAGAAAAACCTAAAGTGAATGGAGTTGCATATACCAATAAGTAAATTGATTTTTTTTTTAAATAAAATCATTATATAATAATATTAATAATAGATTCTATTAACAATATATATATATATATATAATTTAAAAATAAATAAATGACATAACTTAGTAAATATAATTTAAATAAACTTTTGTAATAATAAAAACATATATTAACAGTGTATGTATATATAAATTATAACATCAGTATACAATTTACATGATTGAATAAACAGTATATTATATAATTTTAAATAAGTAATTTATACAATGTAATAATGATAATGATGTTGACGAGAAAGCAATAAGTTATTATATTGATAGTATATATCATTTAAAAATAAATAATTATATAATAATAAAGTAGTAAATTATTATATTAAAAGTATATTGAATTTTAAATGTTTAAATAATAAATAAAAACTCTAATTTGAAGTGTTCAATCTGAGGGAGACCGACGGTGTGTACCTGTTTGAGGTCTGTATGAGCTGGAATCTCCATCAGTTCCATCTGCTGCTCTTCAGCTTGTGTCATGAACGCCTCCTTGATGTCTTCTGTACTGCACTTCTCCATGGGAACCGGCACAGCCTGAGGATGACGAAGAAGAGAAGTTTCCGTCCGTTAAACCCATTACGCACTGCTTTCTCATAACTTTAGGAAACCATGTGTTTGGTCATCATTGGGAACACGTCCCTCAGAAATGGTTACTCGTCAATGCAGACAGATTGTCTATCCACTCAGACTTAAACTGATGAAATTATGTTGGAGTCTGCGATTGGTGGAAGGTGGGGCGTCTCTCACACTCTCCGCGCTGCTATAAGTTTACCAGACTCTCTTTTTCATTTATGTGGTGTTGTTTAGACTGACCTGGGATCTGTGCAGGTCAATCTGTTCAGGCAGACACCACAATCTCATTATGAATGACACAATATTTTGTATGGACCTGAAGTTGAAGGTGCTGGCTGCGGTAGTTCCTCTCAAACAAGACGCACCGTTGGCCTCTGCTTTTACAGAACTTCTTGACGGCGGTCTTGTATTTTTCCATCTCTTCAACCACCTCTGATGCCAAATCCACCACTGACTGGTAATGTCCGATGGGCAGCAGGAGAACATGGTCAGGAGTAAGACCACCCTTAGCGAGAGCCACGTAACACTGGAAATAGAATACTGACATTAGATCAACATGAAAAAGCAACAGGAGAGAAGTCTGTAATTTATCAGTTGATATATTTTTATGTTTGAAAGCTTTCTAAAGTGACACTGGGCTGCTGAATACATATTTTGTGGACTGACGTGTGTTCCGATGCTTATGACCAAGTGCTTCTCGACTTCTGGACTGGCAAGGCAGAACCAACAGGGTCCAGTGGGCTGTGCTGTTACAAAAGCAGAAATCAAGGTCTGTCAAGTCAAGTCAAGTCAAATCCTCCCCAAAATCAACTCTAAAAAGAATCGAAATAAGTTCTGCTGAGTGTTTCTAAATGAGGTAATAAAAATAGATCAGTTAGATCCATTAGACCACCTCTGAGAAGTGAATGGACTCACGGGGTTTTCTGGGCTGTTTGGGCTGATTGGGTCTGTCCCCGTCCGATTGCCTCTTCCTGCCATGTTGATGTTGCTGGTGATGTGGTTTATTCTGCCCCAGATCAAAAAAGAACTGGGATGCTGGTTCCTCCTGATCAAAAAGATTATTTATTTTTTTGAAGAAATTAATACTTTCATTCAGCAAGGGCGCATTAAATTAATCAAAAGTGACAGTAAAGAAATTGATCAAAGAATCCTGAAATCTCAGTTTCCACAAAAATATTAAGCAGCACAACTATTTTCAACATTGATAATAAGAAATGTTTCTTGAGCACCAAATCATCATATCAGAATGATTTCTGAAGGATCATGTGACACTAAGGACTGGAGTAATGATGCTGAAAATACAGCTTTGCATAACAGGAATAAATGACATTTTAAAATAGGAATCTGTTATTTTGAGTAGAAATATTTCACAATATTATGGTTTTACTGGATTTTTGATATTGAAGCATAAAAGGATGTGTAAAAAAAATAAATCAAACTGACCCAAAACTTGATGAGCAATAATACATCGCCTGCATACTAATTCTATTGAGTAAAGTAAAAACTGTACACACACCTCCGCGTCTGCCAAAGAGGGTGGCTGTCTTTCTTTCTTCCCATCTTTCGTAGGTTTCCTGTAGGGATTTTCTGTGACATCCTGAGGTTGTCTGACTAACTCTGTGGGGTCCATGGTTTTCATCGGTTGAATGTTGAATGCATACAAGTACTGAGAGAAAAGATAAACTGTCCAGTTAAACCATGAATTCAGTCTCCATGCGCCACAGGTCTTCATTAAAAATGAAATATTATGTAGGGATGCACGGATATAAAAATTCTGTGCATTAGCTGTTTTCACGTTAAGGCAGATATTAAAATTTTAAACTATTTTGTCTAAAATTAAAAATAAAATACAAAAAAATTAAATCAATTGTTTAAATGCTGTTAATTCAGGCATAATAACATTAATATTAGGCAGCATGAAAATGGATGTTTATATATATGCTATTTTTTTAATTAATTGAAATAAAGTGATACACAAAAAAAGAATAAAAAAGAAATAAAGTGATATATATATATATAAACAAACTTAAATGACAAATGTTGTCTTAGTTACTTACTAACATTAATAAATTTGAAGTACTAAAATGACTAAAACGTAAATAAAATAAGTTTAAAATTTTAAATAATAAATCACTAAAATGTAAAGTAAAATTAAAGGTAATTCAAATTTTTCTTTTTTAAATACTATAATTGTACATAAATATTACTATGGTGAATCATACTGACTTTAAGTGAGTGTTAGATGTTGACAAAAGGCGTTAGAAAATTTTATATAATCATACATCATTATCATATCAGTCATACAAATGTTTTACACACACACACAAATGACAAAAAAATACAAAGAAACAAAAATACCTTCTTCTTGGCAGGATTGTTGACTGCTGCCAGGGCAATGAATCTACTGACATGCTGAGCATTCTGTTGAAGGACCACATGATTCCTGTAAATGTATACACATTTTGTAAGACAAAGAGCATTTGAAAAAAAAGTAAAACATTTCCTGTTTCTGTAATAGCACACCTGTAGGGCAGCCTCTCATAATGGACCCCTTCCAGTCCCGCAAAATGGTAGCGGGGCTTCAGCTTGTCAGCGAGATCTGCGATGGTCGAAACCCCACAATACTTTGTATCAGTTTCCTGAAAAGGGCAAGAAAGTAAACGATCCTTAAGCACACGATCAGAAAATACCTGAGAAATGTATTAAACAAGCACAACAAAGCACTGACGGGACTGTTTCCGTACTGCCACACGCCTCGAGGCCACTGCGAGGACAGGAGAATGTCCACACCTCGAAATTTGGAGTTGGACAGCAGAGGAGCCACCAGGGCACTGAGGTCTTTACGGGTAAAGCAGTGTGAGGGAGCAGGTTCCTGTTGGGATTCTCTGCCACTGACATAGGCGATCTGAAGCCCCGATGCGCCCGTGAAAATGCCCCTTCGACCTAGGAAAAAACAAGCGTAATCGTCGTAAACTCAAGCTGAGCCCAACAATACATACATGCATAATAAGCTAACCGAAAACAGCAAAGACACATGTTTTCTGAAGATGACAGGTTATAGATCCATCTTACCCAGACATGTGATGTTGTCAGCCAACTCGCAGCCATCAGAGTTTGGGAAATACTTCACAGTCTCTTGACTGGCTGCGCCGAGAATATATGTGTGAATTGGTGCTGGGGGTTTAGAAAGAGCACAGTTTAATTCAGTACATTTGTTTGGTGTGATGAAAGGAATACATTTTAAAGATATACAAGGAAACCTTACCCTTTTTTGCACCAGATTTGTATGTTTCCCATTCCGATTCAGCCTCGGGAGAGGTTCCAAAAAAGTCTCCAACACACAACAGCAACTGAAAAACAAAACCGTCTAATTAAACCCACAACTCTCCCTCTCTCTTTCTCTTAAATAAGTAAGATACACGTGCAGACTCACATCAAATTGCCCGCTCTTTTTCTGAATAGCGTTCACCCGGTTGAACAAAGCATTTATTCTTCCTTCAACGTCACCACATGCGAGACTGAGAGGGTATGAAACATTAAAGCAGCGTGTGAAAACAAAACACATTGGTTTATTACATGTACACCTCCGCCTATGCTGTTATTTAAATTATTTACAGTAAATTATTTGTTGAGATGGGTAACGAGCTAGCTAACATTCACATATGACGCTTTTTAACCCAAAATCAAAACTTACACTCGTAAAGGCTTGTCTTCCATACCGAAAAATATATAAATCTTTCTTAAAGACTATTAAAATTAATCACGCTTGTGTCTGAGCATTGGCGTTAAATTGTGTGCGTCGACAAAATAAACCCTGTCGTAACAGGGAGCAAATTATTTCGACCGCTCATTATGAAACATACATCTGAAGGTGTTTTTTTTTTTTTATTTGGGTGCTATAAATTATTACATACATTAGAGAAAATACCATATTTAAAGAATATAATTTGTAAACACGAGAATATATATTACAAACCTACAAACCTAAACGCAAATCAAGTTTCTCTCCGGAAGAAATACCAGGGTGACACAGTAAAAGCGTATTAAACGCATAGACAGTAAAAGAAATGGACACAGCGACCCCATTGGATTCAACGGAGACAAAGTGAAGCCCATTAGAAACTTTTACTTCCTGGGGGTCCAGCGTACTGCGCAGACTCAAACTGAGCTCGACGACGTAGATGTGACGTGAGCAAACCGTCTGTCTTCTAGTGGCTGTGCCAAGATCAATCTGAATCATTACCTTCCGAAACTCGCAGAGACGGAGAGCGTGAGTAGGAGCTGTCCATGATCTTGGAGCAGGAGAAACTTTTTGTAGGTGTTCTGATTAATTACTTTGTCATTTTGCCTCGACGTCCTCCCGATTGCTCGCGAGCTTCTCTTCCTGTCCATACGGTAATTTCCTACTGTGCGACAGAGAGTCGCGTGGCTGTGACGCAATCGTTAGCCTACTTTTACAAAAACTGCTTCTACAGGGCCATAACGTAAGCTACAAGGTAATGGAGCCTTTTATACATTTTCGTGTTTCTTTAGAAATAAATAATGGACAAATGGAGTCTTTAAACGCCTCAGATGTGAAGTTATTCGCTGTCAAAGTGACGCCAAAATGAATGGGAGTCAATGGGATGCTAACTGCAGGTGGGGTTCCGTTAGCCAATGGCGGCGTCCGGGGGTGCTTCAAAATAATACAAATCGCTGCACCCTTGATTAAACGCTTCCACTATGCGCACATTATTCGCAATATTTGCTCTAGCGAGTATCACTTTATAGAGCAATTTTATCGGTTAAATTGAATATTTATAATGTATAGACTCAACCAAACTAAAATATATTTTTCTTATGCGTTAATATAACATTATGATGTAGATTTAAAAAACATACTACTGCGCAAAACTGAGGCGAGCAGGACACCACGTGACGCAACACCAAACCACGAGACCAAAACAGGAACTGATTTACATTTGAAATCCCGAAGTGTACAATGTAATAAAAGAAAATAAACTGCCATATTATTTATACCACGACAGAGATTTCTGCCGATGAGAACTGCGTTTAAACAAGTGCCAATATATCGCTTTAGTTCAGGAATGCACATTAGCTGACTGTATGAACCTGCCAAATTAAACATGTTTAAACAAACAGACGAATTTATATAGCACTGTGCCTTTTGTATATGCAAGCCATCCGTTTGTTTTCAAAAGAAGCGTTTGTTTATGGGATCTATGCATGCATATGAGCACACTCGGATTCTATGCGCTGAATATTTCCATATATAGGCTTTGGCATCGAAGGATGAAAAAGCGTCTCTATCACAGCTGAAAAACAGCCGCTGACCCCAGAACAGCAGACATGACATCCCCCGAGCAGATTATAGAGATCGTGATGGATGACAAAACGTACAATGTGAGTAAAAGCAAACTGATCGAGAAGAGCGATTACTTCCGCGCGCTGTACAGCTCGGGGATGCGCGAGTCCGCGGAGGATTCGGTGCAGCTTCGGGGACTGAGCACGCCGGGGCTGGAGCTGGTGCTGGAGTTCATCAACACCTCCAAAGTTCAGGTGGCCAACGAGACCCTGGAGGACCTGATCGAAACCGCATCCTTTCTGCAAGTCACTTCCATCTTAAAACTGCTCCTCTCGGAAATCAGGCTGGAGAATTGCGTCGAGCTCTCCAAGCTCTCTGAAATCTACGGGATGCATGATCTTAGGAATGCTTGTTTGAAATTCATGAGCTGCTATTATCATCTCATGCTGCGCAGGCCGGAGTTCAAGATGTTGTCAGCTGTTCTGCGGGATCAGATCCGAGATATGCGCATGAAAGGTACGGCCACTTTAGTAGCAATAGGGGATTTCACTGACACCTGTCTGGATCTGGCAAACCAGGACGAGCCGTGGTCCATGTTGAGGTATGATGAGCTAAGGCAACGCTGGAAACCTCTAGCCAACAATCTTCCTCCAGACATGATCAATGTCAGAGGTTACGGATCTGCTGTGCTGGACAACTACTTGTTTATTGTTGGTGGATACAGAATGACAAGTCAGGAGATCTCGGTGGCCCACTGCTACAACCCCTGCAAGAATGAGTGGAACCATGTGGCACCTTTGAACCAAAAGAGGTACAATTCACTCATGATGTGTCCAATTATATGTGGTTTGTCTGGTGCAAGGAATCAGTAAGTGCTCTTTTGGTTTCCAGATCAAACTTCAAGCTCCTGGCCGTGAGCGGGAAGCTGTATGCGGTTGGAGGTCATTGTCTGGGGACGGTGGAGTGCTACAGTCCCGAGCAGGACTGGTGGACGTGTGTGGCGTCTCTGCCTGAACCTCTCGCCGAGTTCTCTGCCTGTGAGTGTCAGGGCATGATCTACGTCATGGGCGGTTATACCTCTAGAGGTGTGTTTTACTGTTTGAGAGATGGGTTCATTCACACTCACACACACTAACACAGGCATTAGACTTCATTTACTTTCTTTAATGTGACTGGTAGTATTGTGAACTATGTATGTTATTCCAAAGGAAAAAATGTGTTTCTTTACTTCATTTGTGATTTGTTCCCTGTTTTGGCTGAAGTCATCAAGCCCCTTTTTTAAACTAGATTTAAAAGTATTTAAAAATATCAATTATAACATTTAAATGTCCTTTTACATCATTTGACTCTCAATTTTAAAGTTTTTTAAAGTTAATCTTTTATTTTTTCATACAGTATGTAATGATAGCTAAATTGAATTCACTTGTAGCATTAAATATAATTGGTGTTATTGAATTTATTTAGATAAAATATTATAGAATTTTATTACCAGTTATTTATCGGTTATAACATGAAAAATAATTCACGTAATTGGCCATCCATTTTGTATTGGTACAAGATTACTCACTTTAAGTGAGTGTTAGATAATCGCAAAGGTAATCTAAAAGCAAAAATATGAGAAATCAGAATAAAATATATTAAATAAAAAAATATATATATTTTTAATGTTATCGGTCAATATATATTCAACACATCTCTTATGCATTCTCATTTCCCCTATTTTTACTTTTTGATATTTTTGCCATCATCTATCAGTCAAAGATAAACTTATACGGATATTAAAATTATTAAATTGTTATGGCTGATAACTGATAAATGGCTGAAGTAGCCAAACAATGAAAAAAACTCAAAGTCACCATGAAATCAAAATGAACTGTTCTTTTATTTTATGGAATATTGCAATGTTTATTAAAATTGTTTTATCCATGCACATCATTATTATTTTTTAATTCATTTGTCCTTTTTAATTAAATACATACCGGTAAATGCCATTTTGCTCATATATACACATCACAGTAGGGAAGAAAAGACGATTGCAGTTTTATGTTTCATGCTGAATTTAAATTTCCGTTAAAATGATCTTAAAACGACCCGAAATTCCATCATCTCAGAGTTTTTCTCCTAATATCTGACAGATAGGAACACCAGCGTGCTGCGCTACTGCCCCGTATCGGACGCGTGGTCCGTGTTCCATTCCTGTTCGGCTCATGTGCGCAAGCAGCAGATGCTCTCAGTGGAGGACACCATCTACTTAGTGGGTGGTTACACGCATGAGCTAGAACCTGCAGAAACGGGACGGCGGAGGCTAAGCCATACGGAGGACATGCTGACGGTACAGTCCTACAACGTGCAGACGGGAGAATTGTTGCAACTTAAGGAGAACACTTCAAAGTCGGGTTTGAACCTCACCTGCACGCTGCACAACGATGGCATTTACATCATGAGCAGAGACGTCAGCCTTCCCACCAGCCTGGAGCACCGCGTCTTCCTCAAATACAACATTTTCTCAGATGCCTGGGAGGCGTTCAGACGTTTCCCTGCTCTGGGACAGAACATGCTGCTTTGCTCACTCTACCTGCCCAACGTCCTCTGAGGTTGCGCTCTGGGGATCTGGAGAAGACTGCAGACTGCTGGGACACAGGGATTCTATTGTAGCGATCCCAGCCACTTCAGAAAGGACAAGGATCACCTTACCAGTTTACTAGATCAGAATGATCAGCCAGCACAAAGAACCTGCAGGAGATATTAAAGCGATAGTTTAGCCAAAAATGAAAATCCGGTCATCATTTCCTCACCCTCATTTTGTTCCAAAAATGAGTGGCTTGAACATTCTTGATCCTTCTAATGTTGTTCAACAGAAGAAAAAAGTTTGGAAAGACATGAGGGTGAGGAAATGATTTAGGTAAAATAGTGCTTTAAATGATTACTTTGATGAATAAAATCGTTTTAAAAAAAGATATTTAATATCTCCATCAGAAGTTCTGTGAAAGTGCCCTTGTATTCAAAAGCAGTTTTAATATATTCAGTAAATATGCCATTTTATCTTGGCAAAAAGAGAGAACACTATAAGAGTTGCACCGAACATTTTCAACTTGCACAGAATCTACTAATTCAAATGCATGTACAGGATCTTAATGATATAAAACATGACATATATTACTACTAATATACAGATGCACAAGTGAAGGCTTTAGATTTATAGAGCCTGCAGATTAAATTAACACTAAACTTGCACAAGCCAATTAAACAACTTAACATGAAGGGTAATTAAGGTCCCGAATGAGACGTTAAAGAGGTAGTTCACCCCAAAATAAAAAATCCCATCATCATTTACTCACCCTTATTTCATTCCAAACCTGTATTAATAACCTTAGTTTTTTTTTTTTGGTCCTTAAAGTGAAAGTAATGGGTTCCAGTATTGTTTTGGATCCATTGACTTACATTATAAGGACAAAAACATCTTATTTTGTGTTTTGCAGAGGAAAGGGTGAGTAAACGCTGACAGAATTTTCATTTTTAGGTGAACTGTGCCTTTAAGATCCAAAGTGCCAGACTAAATTGTGAATGTTTAAGACTGTCAGTGCCTGAAAAGTAGTTGATTTTTGACTTAATTACTCTGTTACTAGTCTTAATTGAATTATTTTATTCCAAATATTGTATATCTGGAGAAGTGTCTTAAAATGTGCTGCACAAATGAAGCACAAATACATAAGCGCCTGACCTAAATCGCTGTGATGTATTTTTGCATTTGGTTGAGTGAGATGACCTGATGTTAACGTGAAAGAAAAGGAGATTCTTTTGTTTTTGTGTTTTTCTTTTTTTTTAAGAGTGAAGGACTTTATACTTATGCTCCATTTACTTTTGCTTTTGTAGAGTTTTGATTATTTTTCTTATGTTGAGCCAAAATGGATGATGGTTTTTGTTGAACATTCCCAAGTTGCCTTGAAAATGTAAAGATTGTGAGTTAAAAATAAAATGTTCAGGGAAGCAAATAAAAGGCTTTATATTGCTTGTTTCTTTTTGTGTGTGTGTCTTTGCATTTGGCAGATGTCATAGTGTCACTTGTCCTTCTTAGTGAGGTCACCTTCTGTCGTTTTGTCCTCACAGAGGAAGTCTGTGTGTAATCGGCTGTCCATCAGACACACTGCAGCGTCCTATCAGATCAGCTGTGTCATCATTGCAGCAAATGGGTGAGATGCATCGGATTAATTCATTGCCTTTGAATCTGATCGTTGTCCACTTCTTGTCCTTCATTGATTGTCTTGGCATCTGCACAGTGGATTGTGTCCTATGTCTCATATGGGTATATGTCCTAGCATGACTCTGGTCATTTGGTCTTAATGTTGAGCAGATGTCCCGGCAAAGACAAGCCACCTGTAAGAGAGGAGGATGGAGGGCAAATGATCCGTTAGTTAAGCTCAGGGATACTAAGATCCAAATACTCCACTGCACACAGGTCCTGTTTACAGATGCTTCTGTCTTTTGTGTTTAACACAGTCACAGGGTTTCAAACGAGATATCCTCGAGTGAGGAAGCTTCCTGAGGAGTCATGAGCGAGGATACACAGGTGTATCCTTCCCTGGCATCCTAAAGCTGTGGAGCTGAGACGTGAGGAAAGGAAGTGAGGATGCACACATAAGAAATGAGAAGCACCCACACACATTCCTGATAGGAGAAAACTCATAGCTGTTATCTTGGCAAAAGGAGATTGCAAAAAGTATTTAATAAAAGGGTGCCAATAATTGTGGCCAATGTGTTTTGGAGAAAAACATTTATTTCAAGTTTCAATTTTTTTAGTTCAATGAAAGGTTAGATTTTTGCATTTTTTTTGAATGAAAGATCAAAAGGATAAACAATGCAGATTTATTTTTTACAGCCATTTTTGATCATATTTACCAGGGGTGCCATTAATTCTGATCACAACTGTATATATACAGAATAAAGTATATTAATGATGACATTACAATTTAATAAAACTGAACTTAAATTAAGAGATTCTTACCTGATCTATTAGAAGATTCTAATTTCATTCTTGTTTCACAGGCATACAACAAAGAATTTGATTTGAATATTTACAAATTTCTTTTTGCAAGTGTTTCTATGACGACAGACTTGAGAAGGATCAGCAGAGTTCTATAAAAATGATTGACAGTTTTCTCAGAATGCTTTGGAATTCTACTGCATACTGATGAGTAAAAGCAACTGAAGAGAATTATATAATTTATTTGTCATAATCCATTATTTATCAATAATAAGTGCACTTTTCACCAATACCTTTAGGAATTCATGAATAGAAAAGAGGTTGTCTTTAAAAACTGATTAGCAAATCTCACAAATAAATATTCAGTTCATATTTCACTGTAAAATTAATATAAAGAAAAAAATAATTATATATTTATAAGATGTACACTCACCTAAAGGATTATTAGGAACACCTGTTCAATTTCTCATTAATGAAATTATCTAATCAACCAATCACATGGCAGTTGCTTCAATGCATTTAGGGGTGTGGTCCTGGTCAAGACAATCTCCTGAACTCCAAACTGAATGTCAGAATGGGAAAGGTGAAAGGTGATTTAAGCAATTTTGAGCGTGGCACGGTTGTTGGTGCCAGACGGGCCGGTCTGAGTATTTCACAATCTGCTCAGTTACTGGGATTTTCACTCACAACCATTTCTAGGGTTTACAAAGAATGGTGTGAAAAGGGAAAAACATCCAGTATGCGGCAGTCCTGTGGGCGAAAATGCCTTGTTGATGCTAGAGGTCAGAGGAGAATGGGCCGACTGTTTCAAGCTGATAGAAGAGCAACTTTGACTGAAATAACCACTCGTTACAACCGAGGTGTGAAGCCACAACACGCACAACCTTGAGGCGGATGGGCTACAACAGCAGAAGACCCCACCGGGTACCACTCATCTCCACTACAAATAGGAAAAAGAGGCTACAATTTGCACGAGCTCACCAAAATTGGACAGTTGAAGACTGGAAAAATGTTGCCTGGTCTGATGAGTCTCGATTTCTGTTGAGACATTCAGATGGTAGAGTCAGAATTTGGCGTAAACAGAATGAGAACATGGATCCATCATGCCTTGTTACCACTGTGCAGGCTGGTGGTGGTGGTGTAATGGTGTGGGGGATGTTTTCTTGGCACACTTTAGGCCCCTTAGTGCCAATTGGGCATTGTTTAAATGCCACGGCCTACCTGAGCATTGTTTCTGACCATGTCCATCCCTTTATGACCACCATGTACCCATCCTCTGATGGCTACTTCCAGCAGGATAATGCACCATGTCACAAAGCTCGAATCATTTCAAATTGGTTTCTTGAACATGACAATGAGTTCACTGTACTAAAATGGCCCCCACAGTCACCAGATCTTAACCCAATAGAGCATCTTTGGGATGTGGTGGAACGGGAGCTTCGTGCCCTGGATGTGCATCCCACAAATCTCCATCAACTGCAAGATGCTATCCTATCAATATGGGCCAACATTTCTAAAGAATGCTTTCAGCACCTTGTTAAAATCAATGCCACGTAGAATTAGTGCAGTTCTGAAGGCGAAAGGGGGTCAAACACAGTATTAGTATGGTGTTCCTAATAATCCTTTAGGTGAGTGTGTATATATATATATATATATATATATATATATATATATATATATATCGTCTAATTAATATGTAGCATATTTTTAGGACCATTAAGATTATATCATATTATATTATTTTGCCATTACAGTAATAAGAATTGGGGGGACTTCATTTTCTATACGCATTTCTTTTTTTCACTTCTTGACATTTTCTTGACAAGCATCATGACATCTACCCTGCCATTGTAACATGGTCAGTCTATGCATTACTGGGAGGCAAAATATCTAAATCATCTGTTCTAGATGTCCTTGGTCCTAGTTGTCCTTATGTCCTTGGTGCAATAATATAGCCACTTGGTGGCGCTACAACTTAATTCATAATATATACAGTATTTTCACCACACACACACACACACACACACACACACACACACACACACACACACACACACACACACACACACACACTGTTCTGTTATTCATTAAACATGGACATAATGCAAATGCAGATGAATAGAGTACTTAAGTATTAAAACAACTAAGATCATAAATCCTAATAAAAACATATCAAGCACTCAGGTAAAAAAAACAGGCAGCAAAGAGCAGTGATTCTTCTGTATTACAGTGACCTCTTTTCAAATAGCCAGCAGCGTGATTTGTACTGGTTGGGAATTGGGGGTTGAGTGAGGGGAGTGTGTCTTTTACCGATTTTCTCTTTTGCAGCATGTGGCCAAATGATAATATCTCCAGCAAATCAGAGCTGAAGAAAGAAAAGAGGTATTGCATGGCCGTTTAATGTGTCACTGCTATAGTGAGCTGACTCTCTCTGATGGGCCACGGGTTTCAAGCTGAAATAAATGCAGCAGAAACAGCTTGTTCTAGTCACATCTGCTCTGTTCTAACTCTTACAACTCTCAATGTAATTTCTGTTTTCAATAAATTATGTTTTATTAACAAAGTTCGGGAGGAGCACGTTCAAATAATCAAGTAATCAATCAACTCATCAAACAATTACCATGTCTACCCTATCAGCATGAGAGGAAGCATATATATATTCACTCTGTCAACTCATCTAACTTCCTTGACAGTTTTCAGCATCCCTCCACCACCCCGACTCCTCACTCTTGGCTTGTTCTTTCACAGCCAGGAATGCGGGGGGAGTACTCTGGGTTCGGGCCGAATACCGAGCCCGGAGCCCTCTCCTCGGACAGCACGCCAAATATGCATTTATTCTATCTGACTTATTTGTAAGTGTGAACTCGTGAACACCAATTAATCAGACAATGAGCAAATCTCTTCATTTACTATCAGACATTTGCACAGCTTCTTTCGAAATGCAGTTGCCCTACTTTACACACCTGGATACTCACTATTTCTATTCTTTTCTCATGGGTTTTCAACCCTTTTCAAGCCAAAGACCACTGGATGGATAAAGAGATGGAGCAGGTTTGCATATTGTTTTAAAAAAAAAAACTTGCCTGTAATGACATGCACACAGCATATTAATGTATTTACACACTTTACGATGCTTAGATTACAAAACCATTAGAAATATTACTTAGTCATATGCTTGTCCATTAAATGTCATTTTGACGTAATACATTTTAATGTAGGAGGGACAATGCCTTGGCGTGTACTGCACTATTTATAAATCTTTTGTTGCAGGGTGAGCAGATTTTCAACTACACAAGAAAGTCTATTGCAGTTTTGCCACGCATGTGTGCGTGAGAATGAGAAGACCAAAGACGAAGGCCAAGCACAGTATTTCAAAGCAGTCTTCATCATTTCGAGCTCATTAATGTTACATGCTGAAAGAAGACACTTTGAAAAGACAACATGGGGAGAACGAGATGAAGAGAGACGCATGGAACAGAGTGAGAGAGAAGTGAGAGAGTGAAAGAGAGGTAGGTGGAGAAAGAAAGGGGAGGTGGAGATAGAGAGAGGAGGGGAGGAGAGATAAAGAACGAGAGGGAAAGGGGACAGTTCGCCTCTGCAGCGCTGCAAGGACAGCGTGAACATCGCTAGGACACAGACGGACTCCGGCTCTCAACAATCACACATTCTTCACCATGACAACCACGCCAATCACTGCACTGGACTGACAGCTGTCAATCACAGGAGAAGATTATCAGGATCACCTGCCACAGGAGAGATTACAAGCTACAATAGGGGACTTAAGCGGAGTAATTCCAACTTGTGTTTGGTTACAAGTTGCCATCCAGGGAAAAATTGGCCATTTTTGATCCCTCAACTGATTCACGCCTGCATGCGTTCACAAGTGCATGCTTTAGGGGGAGCACGTACGTACGAGGTTGTCTCGCTTTGAATCAGGGTCACCGTCTTGCTGGCTCTCAGCCGTCAGTGCAGTGCCTCAATAAGATTCAGTAGAGCCTGTGTTAGTGGGAAGCTCTGTTTATTTAGCCTTTCGTCCACGAACAACATGAGTGAGGGCAAGAAGGAGTTAGAGATGAGGGACAAAGCCATCATGCACCAGCAGAGGAGACTGAAACAAGCCACCCAGTTCAGCCACAAGGACTCCGCAGATCTTCTGCCCCTGGATGGGCTGAAGAGGATGGGCACTTCCAAAGACCTGGTGAGTGGCTCTTTTGCTGATCCATAAAATGGTTGTGACAGTTATGAATTTACTTATGTAAATACTGTGCGTGAATATGTGAAAGGATTCATGCACGCAGCAATATGCAAATCAGTAAGCAGTTTTTTGGATCCCATCACACAATGCTCATATGATGCATTACTTAGCGCTTCAGGCATGGCAGTGAATGTTTCTGACACATCAGTAGATCCGGTTGCAGCTTCCCCTCCATGCTGGAAGATGAAAGTCACACACTTTCACACACGTCGTAGTTTATATCATGGTGAGGACCACCCATTGACATCTATTGTACTTGAATCAAGCCAATTATAATTACTACACCGTTACTCAACCCTCTTTGAAAAACCTTTTGATATTTTGACATTAAATTAAGTGATTCATTTGTGAGGAAATTATGAGGTTGGGGACAAATATTTCGTTCTTGCTTAGTGCAACCTATTTTTTATTAGGTGGACCTTTTGGTCAACTAAAAAACATGTACATGTTTATTATACAATGAAGAGTTCAGATGCAGAAACCTCTACGTCCTTATGACGTTATTATTATGTTATTTAATAATGAAACAATACTGTATAAAATATGTAATTAGGTATATAATAAGGTATTATCACACAAGCAAGAGTGCCAACAATAATGTGATTCATATAGGCACAAGGAAGCAGGGAATCACAATCGTGCTGATATTCTGAGCGACACAACTGTGATATTGCTTTTATACAGTAGTTCAATAAGCAAGAAGTTAATGTTGAGTTACTTAAACTTACATAATATCGCCACTTTCTGTATTTTTGCTATGCCAACAAAAATATTTCCAAATGAAGCCAACTGTCATGCATATTCAAGCAACACAGAGTGGCATTTTGTTTTTTTAATGAATCTGTGTTTCAAATTCAAATGGTCTGGTGAATAATTCAATGACTCATCAAATGTAATCAATGTTTTTGAATGGATCAGTTGACTGAAAGAGTCAGTGATTGTATCCGAAATCACATACTGTCTAAGTAGTTACTACATTTGATAAAGATGTATGAATAAAATCCAGACATACTAGCCATTCACAATTCTTATTCCATGGCCTCATGGGATAGAACAGTGTTTATAGGGTTCGAACTTCAGAATCTCGCCGGAAGTACTTCATCCGGTACTTTTAGCCTATTGTTTTATGAATACTAAGCATTCGGACAAACTATTTTTACATAGACTTCTGTTTTTTTCCATACTATATAGCCTACAGTAATAGGGAAGTATGACTATTAGGACACAGGCCACCTAATGGCATAACCTACATAAAGAGTCACTTCTAATGCCCACTTCTAATGCCCATACTGATCGAGATTGATGACTGGAACTAACAGTTGGAACTTATAATTAATAATAAATAATGTTATCTAGAGATACTTAATACTGATTTTTGTACTGTTTTTCTCAACAACAAAAAAGTAAAATGTTTTGTCGAGGTTACATAAGCAGCACAGAATAATAATAAATGGCCTCTATGGGCTTCTGCGCCGCTATGGAGTTGAAATCTCTGTAACGGTGCGCAAATTAATCCTCTCATGAATTAATAAAAGCTGCCTATTTCCACACAAGATTTCTCACAGCTTAAGCTCTCTAGCTTTCCCCCACATATTTTTAGTCATCAACATCAGAAGCTTAGAGAGAAATATTGGTGGACACAGACATAATGGGTTATCTCATATCAAAATAATAATAATATCTTACCCTTAATCCTAACGGTTACAGATACCTTTTTCCATGTTAGTCCCTTTACAAAGTGTCAGTGGCACCACAAGTTCCCCACAATATAAGTTTGTCACTACCTGAAACACACAACAACAGGCCAACAATAAACCAAGAGGTAATGTCCTGTTCATTTAGTGATATCTTCTTCCTCTATGTCATTAAATGTCTATCCACCATAATAACTGTCCCGCTGTCATCTCTAGCCACTACTCTGATTAGATGGCAGATATCCAAACTCCCAGTGCGCACTCTAAGAAACCTTCAGAATATGCGTGCACAGACACGCATGCGTGTTTATATGTGTGTGCCTATGATTAGAGAGTGCATTTAAATGATCTCCATGCACAGCAGGGAAGAGCTGAAGCTTGTGTGCACAGCTTACGATGTCAGAGCCGCTAAAATGTGGGAGCTAAAGATAACTGGCCGTCAGTTGGATTGTTTGTCTTAACACATCAATTTAAACGCTCGATGTGTCTCAAAGAATATCATATTCTGTTATTTTTTGTGTGTGTGTGTTACTGTTCATGCAGCTGTTTTTGAAAATCACCATCTGGCTTTTGTTGTCAAAAAAACAAAAAGAAAAAACAATTATCTGCCTCTT